>NC_051245.2:36201484-36504514 GCF_015237465.2 Chelonia mydas | reverse complement strand
GTTTGGGCTGAGTTAACTATGATGGGGCTGGATGCGCTGCATCCGAGAGTGCTAAAGGAGTTGGCGGATGTGATTGCAGAGCCATTGGCCATTATCTTTGAAAACTCATGGCGATCGGGGGAAGTCCCGGACGACTGGAAAAAGGCTAATGTAGTGCCCATCTTTAAAAAAGGGAAGAAGGAGGATCCTGGGAACTACAGGCCAGTCAGCTTCACCTCAGTCGCTGGAAAAATCATGGAGCAGGTCCTCAAGGAATCAATTCTGAAGCACTTAGAGAAGAGGAAAGTGATCAGGAACGGTCAGCATGGATTCACCAAGGGCAAGTCATGCCTGGCTAATCTAATTGTCTTCTATGACAAGATAACTGGCTCTGTGGATGAGGGGAAAGCGGTGGACGTGTTGTTCCTTGACTTTAGCAAAGCTTTTGACACGGTCTCCCACAGTATTCTTGCCAGCAAGTTAAAGCAGCATGGGCTGGATGAAAGGACTATAAGGTGGATAGAAAGTTGGCTCGATTGTCGGGCTCAATGGGTAGTGATCAATGGCTCCATGTGTAGTCGGCAGCCGGTATCAAGTGGAGTCCCCCAAGGGTCGGTCCTGGGGCCGGTTTTGTTCAATATCTTCATAAATGATCTGGAGGATGGTGTGGATTGCACCCTCAGCAAGTTTGCAGATGACACTAAACTGGGAGGAGAGGTAGATACGCTGGAGGGTAGGGATAGGATACAGAGGGCCCTAGACAAATTAGAGGATTCATAAATAACTTGAATTGTTGAATAGTATTTACTGTTCCTCATAATACAAGGACAGAGAAATGTTCAATTACATTCAAAGGCAACAAATGTAAAGCTTTTTTTCACAATGTGTATTTAACCTGTGGAACTGACTGCCACAAGATATCCTCAAGGCTGGGAGTTTGGTAGGATTCATGAAAGGATTACACATTGATATGGATGATGAGAATATCCAGTTACATAAATAGGATACATATATATGTGAACCACTAGCTGCTGGGGGCAGTAAGGAGGAAACTTCATCTGTGAGCAAGTTATTTCTCTGAAGCCTCTGCTGCTACCCCCTATCAGAGATATGATACTGGACTAGTTGATCATTGATCTGATCCAGTGGGCAATTCCTATTTTCCTTTGTTGCAAAAGAAAATCAAACAAAAACCATTTCCACATGGATAGCCTTTGTTATGGGTTTGGAGTAAATAAGAGATACTGACATGTTTGATCCTTCCTACAAAGATATTTGAGCATCTGAGTTATTTTAAAAAAAAAAAAAAACTTGAGAAAATTGCAAAATACATGGCAACAAACCATATGGAAAGAGTGAGTGTGTGTATATGATAAGGAGAGCTATAGTACAGCGTCATTCAAAAATGATGGTTTCCCATTCCTTAGCACAACTAAAGAGTGTTCCTTTGTGTATACATAGAATATAACTTAGTTATTTCTCTCCCAATTTAAAATTCAGAAGATTGAAATAGCAAAAATAGTAGTTATATTCATGTGTGCACATGCTTGCAGTTAGAGTTTTCAGTAGCTCACACGGTCCCAATGTCTCTGACACCGAATCTTTGGGGAATATCTATTTTTAAATTCTGTCATCTAATCATGGAGAAGTTCCGGAGTAAAGCAATATTATTTTGTGTTGTTATTTTCACAGTTCATCTCTCAGTTTACTGTATCTTCTGAATATAATGTATTTATTTATTATAAATCAATAACATTTTCTCATTCTAAGTTAACCGTTTCTTGACCATTAACATGCTTTTTTTTTTTCTTTTTTCTTTTTTTTTCCAGTTTAAAAGAATGCTCAACAGGGAGTTGACCCACTTATCTGAAATGAGCCGATCAGGCAATCAGGTCTCAGAATATATATCAAACACATTCTTAGGTAAGAATATATTATGGGAGTGATTTGTCTTTTTAGTAGTTATGCATTTTATAAACTACATTGTTCAGTATTTGGACAGAGAGATCATTATAAATTGATAAAATTAGCTCTCTGCATAAATTGTTGCATATATACATTTTGTGTTGCTTCTTTGCTCGGAGAGTTGTTGAGTACTGTAGCAAAGTGTTCAGGTTAAAGACCTATCCCTATGTATTCCCATGATCTGTTATGGTTAACATGAAATAATCTTGCCTATTACCAGCATAATTGAGGAGGGATTAATATAGTGAATTGTTTGATAGATTTAAAGATTATCCTTGCACCCAGTTCTCATTTTCCCAGTACAGAAGTTATACTATAAAGGCATCTTGATCTGATGAAAGTACACAGCTAAAAATAATCTCATTGAATCTCTCAGAACATGGTGGTGGTGCATTGGCATTCCCCCTCTGCAGACAGAGAGGGTGATAAACATGACTTGAGTCAACATCTGAACAGATTTCTGCTAGGAGAATAACTTCAGCCAAGGAGCTTGTGGTGGGGAGGGCTTGGTAACCCTGACACTGTATTAGCAGGTATGAAGATAATAATTGAACAGTCCTCTCAAGTCCCACCTGTGTGATTTTGTAAAGAAAAGAGATTTTTTTGCTATTTTTAAATAAATAAAAACAATATTCTATATTTGTGTATATTGAAGATAGACATAGAATATGCTAATTTAAACATGTCTTGAAGACACGCATACACTTAGACTGTTTAAGATTGTGAATATAGGTAGGGACACATGGGTATGTCTAGATTAGGATTAAAGGGCATTAAAATGTATGTTAAAATATAGCATGAATGTGTGTGTGTGTGTGTTTAAACAAATTTTATCCAAGTCTACAATACCCTAAATGAATTGGTTAAAGTGGTGTCCATTTTATTTATTCATTGTTTCAGTAGAATGCCCAGATTCACCTGCACAGTAAAGTTTGCCTGCCTGTGTGAGAAGTGAAATTCTATTGTACAGTTTCAGGAATATTTAGAAACTCAGGATAAGGCTGCCTGAGGAGATGACCCACTTAGAAGGTGTCTCTCACATCCTCTGACTGAAAAGACTGAGCTATCAGCATCTTTGCATGTTTTCACTTGAAAAATTAAGACTCATTTTGACAGGAATAAGAAAATGCAGCTGTCAGCCTTTCACATGTGACCTGCATCTTTCAAGCAGAATAAACTCTGGAAAGACAAACACTTAGAATCTACTGAGAATGAATATTGTCTTTCTGTGGCTGGCATGCAAATAAAAAACAATATATTAATAAATAAAGGAAATGCAAATGTAAGAGGTTGCAACACGGTTACCTCAGTTACAGAACTCTCCTTAAGTATAGTATAATTAGAACATGCATATAAATATATAGATTCAGAACAACGATGTGTGGAAGGAAAATGTTCTTACAGAAAATTTAAATGAATTAATGTCTTGTTAACCAACTTCTGCATTTTTCCCCATCTACTGAGCATTTAAAGACCTACTAACATTTGAAAGCTAGGAACCTTTAGTGAGAAAGATAGGGTTTTCCTGTTTTGCTTTGAAATATAGGCACTTCACTCCTAATCAGCGACACATGCCTTGAATGCAATTATTAATAATTACAACATATATATATTTTTTTCTCTTGGTAGAGAATCAAGGTTCCTACAGTGTATATTCATACATAAACAGTGTGATTAACCAGTGCTCTTCTAGACAGATAATGTAATAGAACCTAGCAACCAGTATAAAATAATTTGCTGTAAAAACCATATCAATATGGTAAATTATCTTATTTTAAACATACAAAAGGTGTTCAGCACTCATAGCATTAGCTGCCCATATTTAACAAAACATGAGGAAATCCCATGGAATTCCATGGCAGATCTCAAATCTTTCAGACAGAGACACTTCCTTTCACTTGAGCTAATCTGACAACTCAGTTTATAATCCTCCCCGTTGATGGATCTAAACTTTGTGCATATGACCGAAACCATAAACATCAAGGTATGCACACGAGTCACTGCTCTTCAGCTGTTGTCTCTTTGCACCAGTCAAGAACTCTGCTCCTCCCCTGCTTTTCTAATTGGTCAGAGAATGGGGTGGGAAGAGGGAATTATGCTTCAGGCTAAAAACTTGGTGACATTTTTACATTCTCATCTTTGCTGTGATCTGTTCAGAATTCTTTGCATTTTCCAGTAGTTGCAAACTCCTGAAAAGTAGACAATAAAAACTGAAGAAGCAAACACAGTAATCCAGAATGCCACTGCATTCCCTAGGCAGTTTCAGTCTCTCCATTAAAGATGACCAGGGCAGGAGGGGAAAGATGTTTGTACTTTTTTTTTTTTTGTAGGATATATATGTAAACATATAGAAGGTCAAAAGGTTGGTTGGCTTGTTTAGAAGTGTATTTTTAATGATTTTCCCGGATTATTTTTATATTAGAAGTATCAGTCCTTGATTTTCCTGGTTTTGCTGGAGGACTCCTTGAAGGATTGGAGAACACATAGTGGTATTACATCACAAAAGATAAGCTTGAGAAATGGAGAAGGAGACTTTTTTTTATCAAACTTTAAAAAACTCTTTGCTTAGTTGTTTTTTGTTCGTTTGGTTTTGGTTTTTGAGTGGGTTATTTGTTTTGTTTAAAAATTAGGAGAAAAGCCCTCTATTGCAATAGATTTCACATGCACACACCCTGTCTCTTCAGCTGAGGGGTGAAAGGGCATATTCTTCAGTTCACCAGTCCTCCATCAAAAACAGGAAAGATCGGGACTTGCTATCCCTCTTATTTCTAAGGTTAGAAAAAAAGAAAAATGCTTTTAAAAATATTTTTATGCCTCCTGTTATATATCATAAAGAAGCAAAAAGGGCAAAACCACTTTTTTCTCTCCATTGCAAGCCATCCCAGGTCATTTAGGCTAACTTCAGAACCTTTAACATTCAATAATATTCCATTGTTTCATAGCACAAAAAAAAAGACCTTTTTAAATGTGGGGGAGGAAGTTCAGAGACTACTTAATTAAATTTTTACATATGGGGAAAAAATACATTTAATATTTAACTCTTCCAGACTTTGTTGCTTTCCATCTGCTTGAAACAAGATAAAAACAGTTCAGAAAAACCTGTCCCAAATGAATTGCATGCAATGAAATCCAGACTCAAAGGGTATGTCTACATTGCAATAAAAATCCCATGGTACTGAGTCTCAGAGTCAGGGTCAGCTGAGTTGGGCTCTCAGGTCTCGAGCTGCGGGGCTAACAATAGCAGTGTAGATGTTTGGGCTTGGCTGGAGCCTGGGCTGTGAGACCCACCCCCTCGCAGAGTCTCAGAACCCAGGCTCCAGCTCAAGCCCAAACGTCTCCACTGCAGTTTTATAGCCCCGCACCCCACATCCTGTGAGCCTGAGTAAGCCGACCTGGGACAGCTGCAGCCATGCCGCAGGTCTTTTATTGCAGTGTACCCTTTGGGGCTCATTCTCATTTACATGAAGGTCACTTTTCACTAGTCTGGAAGTGTAAAGGGGGCCTTAAAGTGTATCTAAGTGTAATTTACCCTAACTTTAAACCCCCTTTACACTGCCAGAGCAACATAAAGATGCCATCTGTAAATGAGAAGCAGGCCCTATGTTTCTGGATCTTTGAGCTTTCCTGTTGCAAGTGTTTCTGCACATTTGCAGTGCGGTCGTTGTCAGAAAAGTGACTCTATAAAAATGGTACCTTCTTATTTAACACATCTCCTTCCTTTGCATCTTCAAGTCACATGTGCATATCTGACAAAAACTGTTTGCACTTTGGTTAACACGATAGAGCTAATTCGGAGAACAACAAACTACACTCGTTTGTACTTCACAGGCCATGAGCAAACTTGCAAGTTAAGTCCTGATTACAGATATCTTTATTACTGGTAATGATGTAAGCACCAGAAAGAACAGCTTGATTTTCAGATCCCAGTTTGAACATCCAGGTGTGGCAATTTTTTAAGAAATGAAATCTATTGCATCATAAGTTAAGTAAGTAATGTGCCAAAGTTAGAAACAGAAGACATATGATACCTCACAATGTTATTTTTACAAAGTCACCTTTCAGAATGTAACACTTCAGACAACAGACATTTCCAAAACTAAAGTGTGAACCAAAGAAAAAACAAGCAGTTTTTTGACAAGGGCTTGAAAAATATTGTAATTTCCTTGGGCTGTGCATATGAGGATGAGAGATGGTAATGTTTTAGCCTGAAGCCAGTATTTAAGGGTAAAATCTATCAATGCTCTTCTTGCCATAATCTGCTCAAGCTATTTGTTGTATTTATGTTATATAACTTCTAGAGCTGGTCAGAAATTTTCTGGAATAGAGTGTTTTTTTCTGTCAGAAAATGCCAGTTTGTTGAAATGTTGTATTCCTGCAGAAACGTTCTTTGAGAACACATTGCTTATAATGAAATTCTTAACAGAAACCAGGCAGATTTTGGTTGGTTCTGCCTGCTTGGTTTCCTGCCAGCTCGCCCTCCAGCCCCTTGGCAGCCTGCTAGTGCTTGCAACCGCCTTTCCAGAATCCCTGGCTCTAGGGAAGCTTGCCACAAAGGCTGCCTTGGAGTGGGAGCTACCAGGACTTTCAGACTCTAGCAGTTCGGAAACCCTGGGAGCCCTGACTCCCTGCCTGCTGCTTCCAGAAGTTTGAAATGAAATTTTGGAATTCGCATTCTACAGGAAATACCTAAATTCATTTTTTCATTCTGATTCTGAACTTTTTATTATTATTATTATTTTGGAAGGTCCCATGGAATGACAATTTGAGTTTCTGGCCAGGTCTATTACTTTCTTTTTGTGGAAAGGATTACCTCCCTATACATTTTTGGGCGAGGGGGGATGATGCAGCCACAAACTACCCTCAAAGTCTATTCAGAAACAATGAAACAACCTTTGGAATAGTGCAGTGCTTCATACAGTTGAACAAAGTTTCTTTGTTCAGTTGTTGTTGTTTTTAATTTCGGATAGTTATTAGTCTCCACATTTAGCTTAAAAAAGACAGAATGATAATGGAAGGGTTATAGTGTACACAAAATCAATCTTAACCACTAAGATCGACAAACAATATATAATTTTTATAAGTATGGAAAATGCCCTTCAAAGTTATTTTTTTCTCCCCTTTCTTCAAAGACAAACAACATGAAGTGGAAATCCCTTCTCCAACACAGAAAGAGAAAGAGAAAAAGAAGAGGCCTATGTCCCAGATCAGTGGAGTGAAAAAACTGATGCACAGCTCTAGTTTAACTAATTCCAGTATCCCCAAATTCGGAGTTAAAACCGAACAAGAAGATGTTCTTGCCAAGGTAAGGAAGATTTAACCTGTTCTCTACCAAGATCTTAGAAACTTACCATGCAATTTAATGAAGTTTTGAGGTTGTCAAACAGACTTTAGTGTGTTTTTTCCATACTCTTTCCACAGCCTTTGATTTCAAGGGCTAATGCCAGATTCTGATCTCACTTAGGCAAGTATAAATCAGGAACACTGAAAAAACGAAGTGAGTGTATAGTAAACTTCTGTTCCAACAGGAGAGCAGTGGGAATTTTTTCTGCCTGAGGAGAACATAATGTAAAATAAACAAGCATTGTATGTGTATTAATAAGGTCCTTATGCATAAATCATCAGCAAAATAAAAGGCAAACTTTAATTTGAGCACTATCAGAGGGTTTAGTATATTATTTTCACAGTGGTTCAACCAGTTTGTTATACCATGACTCTGGTATTGTAGCTATTTCAAACAAAAATGATTGGAAAATTAAGTATTTGATTTAAAAGTTTCTGTTGCTTAATTTCATTCTAGGAACTAGAAGATGTGAACAAATGGGGCCTGCATGTTTTCAAAATAGCAGAACTATCTGGAAACAGACCTCTGACAGTCATCATGCATACCATTTTCCAGGTGGGCAAGATGGAAGCAGCACTAGTGCTCTTTATTCATCAATCGTTATGTTTCTTATAAACTTAATTGTTTTCCTCTTCCTTCCTCCAGGAACGGGATTTGTTAAAAACATTTAAAATTCCAGCAGACACTTTAATAACTTACTTGATGACCCTAGAAGACCATTACCATGCAGATGTGGCATATCACAACAACATACATGCTGCAGATGTCGTTCAGTCTACTCACGTACTGCTATCAACCCCAGCTTTGGAGGTAAATCCACACATCCATGGAAGAGGGGAGAGAGAAACATACGCATGCGAAATATCAAAAACTCTTCTAAGCTAAATGTAAATTATCCCAGGGTCTGTAAGATATATATAGTTTCATGAGACTTTCTCTTCTAAAGGAATTTAGTGAGGACCCAAGTTTATTTACTTGGCTAGTGCTAAATCAACCACATTCTTTTGGTAACCTGTTTTCACCATCTACTTTTAACTACAGGTCATGTCCTGTCATTTCCCATGTGGCGTTCTCATTGAAACCAATGGGAATTATACAGGAAATGTGGTGACAGGATGTGGTTCCCTAAGTAATATAGTACGGTGTTGTTTTTTTCACTGATACATTTTCTGTGCAGAAGGTTACATTTATATTTTTCTGCTTCTCTGAACTGAATTTCTCTAACATTTACTTCAATGTAACATTCAATACTCAGGCAGTGTTAAACCCATATTAGATCCTTAATGGGTTGTCTTATTTTGTTAAAAAAACCTTGAAATCCAGACTTTTTAAAAATGAATCCTCTTTATATGAGCTGTTTAAAAGAGCGCTTAAGTCTCTGAGGTGAAAGGAAGCTAGAGAAACATTGGAATCTCTCTCCTCTTTTATTATAAAACTGTGATTAAGCTTAACTTACATCTTACTTTGAAACTCAAAAGGATTTGACCTTGACCAGGTTTCCATTTTTGCCCTCTGGCTCACAGAGATCCCAATACTGCAAGGTGCTGAATGCCTCCTCCCTCCCTCGCCTTCTCCTTGAAGTGAATGAATTGGGAGAGCTCTAGGGATATCTGGGAGGTCTCTTTACTCCTAAAAGAATCAGTCCTCTTGTAGAAGATTTCCCTCATGGCAGGGAGGAGGTTCAGCTTCTTTTCATAAATGGAGCTGCATTACCACTCGCTTCAGTGGGCAGCCACATTGATTGTCAGTAGCATTACTTAATCTGTCCCGTCAGTTATCCTTCAGAGTCTTGTTTTCAGCACAGTGCTTGAGCTAGTAAAATACTCATATCCCCCTGCATGCTGTTGTTGATAGGTTTATTTTCATAATGGCTTCTAAAAGGAGAATCAGTACATTGTAGGATGTATACCTTGCAGCTTACAGTTATAGTAAATCATATCCATTCTCTCTTAATATCATTTAGGAGGCATGCTCCTTTTTAACGTAACCAGTACATATTATATGTTGATAATGTAATATAAGCATGCTTAATGCAACATAAATATACTACTTGGGGTAACACCATAGTGTATAATGATTAGGTAGGCCAAAATTTTCAGACTTGGGTAGGTGGTAAGATTTAGGCACCTCTCTATATTTAGTGATCTAAATACAAATGACCTTATTTATGGAGAGATGCTGAAAAACCCACAATTGTTTCATTCCATTGAATTCAGTGGTACTTTCAGTGCTCAGGACCTCTAAAAAACAGACACTTTTATGCAAGTGCATGTCGATACCCAAATATGAAATGTCTTGTATATGTAATGGACTATTTTCCAAAACTTTGTGAGGATCGTATTTAAATAACATTTTGAAGTTCCTGTTATATTTAAACTGTGTTGAAAGATGTTTTTGTTTTGTTTTATTTTTTTGAAATATGAATTTTGAAGGAGAAAAAATCAATACACTGTCCTTTTACTGAAAAGGCAGTTTCCTTGTTCAGTAATTGTTGTTTCTGTTGTATGGTTTTTCAGGCAGTGTTCACGGATCTGGAGATTCTTGCAGCAATTTTTGCCAGTGCAATACATGATGTTGATCACCCTGGGGTTTCAAACCAATTTCTTATCAACACAAGTAAGTGTGGGTTGGTTTGTTTGTTTGTTTTTAATATTTACAGTTTCTACTTGGTATCCTGTAAGATATGTGCATAGAAAATGAGAAGCACAAGCTTTTCCGCTTCATGCCCTTCTCTTAGAATATACACAAGTGTTTGTATTTTAATCTGACAGTCATTTTGCAAGGAATTTAACCCTAATCTGCCCATTGCACTAAATACTCAAAGGGGGCAGGAGTTACTAGGTGGATGAACTCTAGCACTGTCACCCACTAGGGGCAGAATGGTAGTTCTTCTCCTGAAATAAAGTGGAAGTTTTGTAAGGTTTCCATTCAGTAAGGAAAAAAATGGGTAAAAGCAGAATAGAAGATTAATGGAAATAAAATATAAAGAAATGGAAAAAAGAAAGAAAACAATTAATATGAGTAGGGTCAGCCCTAGGTTTGTGGGTCTCTTTGCAAAATAGCATGTGCTGTGCCCATTCCTTTCTGTACATACCTGTGATAATTTCCTAGCTGCTGCGTCCTTATGGCATACATGGCTGCCTCCTGCCTGCAAAGTCTCTTAGGCTGTGGTAAAACCTCTCCTCTCCCTATTTCTGATGCTCCACAGCTGCTAGTGATAGCCCCCTGTATGAACAAAGAAGCATGGAGACGTGGAACAGCCTAACACCACCTCTGAATGTGAAGTCCAGTGTACCAGTGACATGTTCTGCACTGCTCTGGTCTGTGCTGCAGCATCACGAGAATCCTCCTAGTTTTCTACCAAATATGAGCATGACTTTTATTTTTTTAAGGGCTAGATTGTGATACCTCTATTGAATAGAACCTAACTCCATGTGTAACCCCATTGATTTGAATGGGACTATTTGTGGAGTAAGATATTATACAACATGCATAAGGTAGCACAGTCTGGATCAATGTTAAGTTACTTTATACACTATTATTGCTTTTGCCATCCCAACTGAATTTCCTTTTACAGTAGCTCACCAGAAATATCAGGGTTGAAATTATATTGAGGGTCTGAGAAAGCAAGGGGGAAAAATCAAGAAAATGGAATCATGACTGTGGGTGCATCTTTAACCCATCTACATACATGTTAGTAGATTTTGTAGGTAATTTCTGCATTGACACACTCTATTGCACCAGTGCTACAATGCCATGACCCAGCAGTCTGAGGGAGAGTGATCCAGCTTTGACTTTTTTGCTGTTATAGGTTCAAATAAGACCCTGAACATTATTTGAATTTATTTTTATGTGCTTTAATGGCCTACGGGCTACCCTACAGTGAAATGCAAATTGGTGACTCATCCACAAGGAGGAGGATTGGGGATGTCACAGAAGTTTCAAAGCTATATTGATAGCAAGTGCACTTCAACAGCTCAGCATAGGAACAGACTGAACCAGGTTTAGCATACAAAATAGCACTTAATATGCCAAGATGTAAATAAACCATTTCCTGGGTACACTTAATGATAACATAATATTTTGAGGGAATGGAACTGCTATAGAATGAGAAGCATTAGTTTAATTTAAGTAAAAGCATTTGAATCTGGGAATTATTTTTATTCATTTCTGGGGAGATTGCTGAATTTTTGTGAGATTACCATTGAGTGACTGGCCAACTCAAGGGACTGGTAGTGGTATATAAAGCTCTTCACTTCTGGATAAACAGTTCAAATCCAGCCCAACTATTCATATAGTTATTCAGTGACTTATAAGAAATGAGACAATTACTTTAGCCCAGTTACTGCTGGACAAGCTTTCACATTACATTTGGCACTAACTGGCACTCTTGTTGGCAGGCTAAAGAGAGGCCAAGGATTTCAGGGCAATGGAGACTGCACAACACTGTCTCCCCCCCAAGATAGTGTTCCCTGCCAGTTAGGTTGGAGGTGCATTGCCATGGCACCGTATAGAAGTCTGTACTGTTACTACATGTGTTTTATTCACTCTGTGGATAAACAGAGAATGCCAGTCTCCATAAAGGCTCTCACTGGAGCTCTTTTTACAAGTGTTAAATTCAGTGGGGACTCAAACTTTAAAAGGATTAGAGAAAAACAGTAGAAAATGCATCACCATCCCTGGGGACAAAGACACTCCCCCAAACAGAAGACAGTTCATCTAAGAGTATATATACTGATTTATGGCACCCAAGAGGTCTGCCACTGACCAGGAGGGATGTGGCTAGGGCACTGAGAGGAGACACAGACTCTCTGCACCCCATGGCCAGCCTCTTTGGCAAAGGTCCCTTGGAGCTGTGGGAATTAAGGTGCTCCCCCTCAATCATAACCCCTGAGGGAGAGCAACTATATAAAGCCATACAGTTTTCTTCAGTCTTTTCTCACAAACATACCAGGAGCTGCTAACAAGATTGTTATATTGAATAACATGTGGGTACTTTTCCCTTCTTCCACAGCAATTACAAATATTAACAAAATCAAACCACCCACAGGGCCCCAGCCTTTCTGAGTAACAGTAGTGTTTGAGCACTCCTTTCGGCCTTGGCCTCTAGAAAGGCTGTTTTTCCTACAATTTTCCACTTTCCTTCTTGGAAAAATAGCAAATAAACATGCTTACAGAATTTTCTGTGAAAGATGAAAGGGCTGTTCGTTGACAAACAAGGTCTTTTTCTTCTCTGCTATTATGGCTTTTCTGCCTTCAAGGCAAAGAAAGGTAGAGGAAGGATTTCCTGAATCACAAGATTCACGTGTTCGGTACAGCAGAGTGAGACAGCAGGAGAATACGTAATGAGGCTCCTGAAATCTGAACACAAGAGCCTTCATGTGCAACCCCAGTGAGCTGAAGGAATTTTAGACTACCGTGTCTATAAAAGAAGATAACGAGGACAAAGAGTAGAATAGACTGATGCACAGCTAGATTTAGGATACAGAAACTAATAAACAGAAATTAATGTCAGTAAATGACAAGTGTGATTGCATACAAAGTATTCTTTTTCAATAATGCAATCGTTATAGGCCATATACTCAAAGGCATGTAAACTGGTTGTGTGTATAAAATCTAGCTGTGTTCCTGCGTAAATGGAATAAAATATGCTCTTCATTTTCAAAGTAGGCTGGTTAGTCGGCCTAAGTAGATGCATGCAGACTTCTGCATATATCTAAGTACAAGTTGTTCCAGGATGTTGCTAAGAGGGTACATGAGCCCCTTTATTTTCACTGCAATATAGACTGCGTTAAGAATACTCACACTTGAAAAGGCAGCATTCTGTCACTATTAGTGCGTTGCATGCAATTCAGTCATTGGGCCAGGTCACTGCATAGGGCTTTCAAGCCATATGGCTCTCCAATAGAATATTGAGAAACACTACTGGTATTATCCTGTCACCCTCCTCCCAAAACATGCTGTTTTCGTATACTAATGACCCCTTTACTCCTCAGAGTGCCTGAGATTGTTGAAGTGCATAAATTAAAAATTAAGCTGTTTGCTACATGCCTAAACCAGGGCAAATCCTTAGCTTTGTTTTCCTGGCTCTGAGTTGTAGGCAGATGCAATTTAACTTGAATAATAATGTGCTATAAGGTGTGTGTGCCATATTTTCCATCTGATTTGGTGCACATGTGGGAGGGGTTCTGAAAGTACTGATCTGATTCTTTATGCTTGTTCCCCAGACTCCTTTGCCTCAGTTTGTTAGGGTTTTCTGGGGTTTTAGGTTTACTTCATCAGTTCCTATAGTCTCTGAGTTACTTGGTTTACACAGGAAACAATACTCGTTTCCTGTGTAAGCCAATACAGATAGTTAAAAGATAGAAGGAACAAAAGCGTATCTCTAAATCCTGTTACAAACATTATGAACTCACTTTTCTGTGTTACCATCTCATTAGATTCCAAATGGTAAATCTAGGAAGGGGTTAGTTTGACCTGCAGCGATGAAGAGAAGGACTGTTCTAAATATTAGAGGAATATGTCCCAAGGAAGCTGTCTTGGGAATCTGAAAAATCAAAAAATAACCTGGGGGGAAACACAAGCTTTGTTAACATTCTGCCTCATGACTGTCTTGCAGACTCTGAACTTGCCTTGATGTACAATGACTCATCGGTATTGGAGAACCATCATTTAGCTGTGGGTTTCAAGTTGCTACAGGAAGAGAATTGTGACATTTTCCAGAATCTGACCAAAAAACAAAGACAATCACTGAGGAAAATGGTTATTGACATTGTGAGTTTCAGCTTGAATTTCCCACTTCTAATTCATTCAGATTGAATTAACAAAACAAACCTTAGATATTTTTCTGGTACATTAGATACACTCAGGCACATAATGCAGGCAATGCAGTGAAAATTGCATTATGTATAAAGCGTGTATGTTGGAGTTCTTTTGAGTTAAAACTAAAGGCTGGCACAACCAACAGCCTTTACAGCACGGGGAACCCTAGTTAGGAAAAAAATGTATATAGTCATATGTGTAGATCATGGTTTCCCCCATACCTTCCGCCAAAAAAACAACAACATAAACCTGTATCTCTCTGTGATTTGGGGGCTGTCATATTCAAATATTGAAAAAAAATCATTCAATTATTTTAGTTACTAATGCTTTGACTTCACCTTCAAGGTACTTGCAACAGACATGTCTAAACATATGAATCTGTTGGCTGATTTGAAAACTATGGTTGAAACCAAGAAAGTGACAAGTTCTGGGGTTCTACTTCTTGATAATTATTCAGACAGAATTCAGGTAAGATCATCCATGTTGAAAAACAGTCACTAGCCTTCATTTACTAGGTTTGTCTCGCCAGTCCTACGTGGGTGTACGTCTCATTTAATTCTGTCCCCATTCTCACCTCATTAAGCTCTCCCTGTACTTTCAAATGTGTCCATTAGCCACAAGTGCCATATTTGCCTTCAGTATCACATTCTGTTGGGCATTGACCAGTTCTTTGGTTGAGCTTTGAGGAAGGAAAATACTTTTTCTGGGTTTAATTTGCTATGACCTAACTTCTAAACATCTTTGAACCTGATCAGTCTTGCACTTAAACATTTTCTACCTCTTAATATAGACAGAAGCTGTAGAAGTGAGATAATTTTTGGCTATTAATGCAAGTGTGAAAAACACACATAGGCACATCCAGCTTTTGCTGTACAGAATAAATGCTGCGCTACCTGTATTTTCAAGATTCTGTTTCGCAGCCACCAAATGTGTAAATGGAATAAAGAGCCTTTCGTCTCTAGTGTTAATAACGCAGGAGGTGCTCAGTAGATAATATATGTTTGTCCGTTTTAGGTTTTACAGAATATGGTACACTGTGCAGATCTAAGCAATCCAACCAAGCCACTCCAGCTCTACCGCCAGTGGACCGACAGGATAATGGAAGAGTTCTTTCGTCAAGGAGACCGGGAAAGAGAGAGGGGCATGGAGATAAGTCCCATGTGTGATAAGCACAATGCATCTGTAGAGAAATCACAGGTAATCCATTTGAATAATTAATGAGATAACATGCCAATACATTCTAATAGATAAAATTGGATCTTAGCCACTTGATTTGTTTTATTTGCATGGGTTTCTGGATGTATGTTGTTGGATTTTTTCCCCTTTTAATTAATACATCTTTTAAGAGGAGTTGAGATTTCCTACCATTAAAAATAGCTGTGTTTGGGCCAAAGAGCTCCATTATGGCATTGTTCTGTCACGTGAGATGTGCTATAAGGAGGAATACAATACATCTTTTCATTAAGCTTCCCTTTAATAGCACAATCGTATGTAAAATAGCAGTTCAGCTCAAGAGATAAGAACGAGTTGTTGGGAATTAGATTTAAAAATAAACCTTTCCAATATCCATCTCCCATTAATATGAGATAAAAAGCTAAGGATTCAGCCTTGAGCACTGCAATCTGTTGAGAATGCTATAAAAGCCCATTTTCCACATAGAATAACACGGCTTCTTTTCAGCCTTCTTAAAGATAGGGTATCCAGCATGCCTGTTTCTGACAATAGTATGCTCAGACATTGTACTTGGTTCGTCTGGGAAGGAGTGAACATCAGGAGCCTCTGTCCTGTCATCAAGAATTTCTATTTTGTTTTATAACCTATATGTGCATTTTTTCTTGGGAATAAGGTACTCATCCTAATTTTGTATTGTGACATTACTTGGAACAGGTGGGGTTTATAGACTACATTGTTCATCCTCTTTGGGAGACCTGGGCAGATCTTGTTCACCCTGATGCCCAGGATATCTTGGACACCCTGGAGGACAACCGAGAATGGTACCAGAGCACAATCCCTCAGAGCCCTTCTCCTGCACCGGATGACCAGGAAGAGGGTCGGCAGGGCCAGACTGAAAAATTCCAGTTTGAACTAACATTGGAGGAAGATGGTGAATCAGACACTGAAAAGGACAGTGGAAGTCAAGTGGAAGAAGACACCAGCTTCAGTGACTCCAAGACTCTTTGCACCCAGGACTCAGAATCCACTGAAATTCCCCTTGACGAGCAAGTAGGCGAAGAAGTGGAAGGGGAGGAGAGCCACACAGAACCTTGCGTGCTAGAGGAAGATCATTCTCCTGACACGTAACAGTGTGAAGACTCAGTTTCTTTCTCTCTGTCTCTTTGTCTCTCTCTCTCTTTTTTTTTTAATTAGAAAATGGTTTCCAAAGTGCACGTCACATGCCACAACCACGGTCACACCTCACTGTCACCTGCCAGGACGTTTGTTGATCAAAACTGACCTTAATTACTCAGTTTGGCACTCAGGAATATTGTAACCACAATTTCACCTCCATGGCATCAGAGAGCAAAGGGGAAAACATCCATGAACAGCATCTTAATAAGATCTCCATTTGGCAGATTTGATTAAAGAAATCAGGTCTCTAAAGTGGTTTCAGAGGAATATAGCCTACCAGCAAAAGGCTGGTGTGCATTGGGTGTTCTGTTTTGTTTTTATTTTACAAGCAAGGCATTGAGTAACATTCATCATCAGAGTTTTAAGAAAACAGCCAGAGAATGAACTGAGGTTCCTAATGGAAAACAAATGCACATGAATAATGGGACACAACATGAATCTGTTACCTGTAGGAAGATGAGCTGTGGAAATTGCATAATTTTCTAATTTCAAGTCTTCCTAATACATGACTGAAAAAAAAATAAAGAAAGTGTGGCCAAGTGGGTTACACTGACCTCTGCATTTTGTATTATATGTAAAACAGAGATCTTTTGTAGAGCTTACTTTTATTATTAAATGTATTGAGGTATTATATTTAAAGAAAAAAACACCTTCAGAACTTCATCTGCCACTGGTTATTTTTTCCAAAGAGTAACTTGCAAGTTTTCAGTACAAATCTGTGCAACACTGGATAATACTTCTAGTTATCTAGTTATAGATTTTATTTTATTTTAGTTTTGCACGTTAGATTTTTATAGCCTTGATCTGAGCTGTAAAAATCCATTGTTTTATATACCAATGACTTCCTTGAAATATTTTTGTGTGTGTTGCAGGAAACCCTTTCAGTGGGATGGAATTCCTTTTATGTTTGTTTTTATTATAATTTTTTCAGACAAACAACAGACGTCTGCATTGTGCTTTTGTCCTCCTAGTGGAGCTGACCCTGCAGCCCCTCCCTTACTCCCACAGATGGTCGCACTGAAACCAATGGGACCACTCAAGTCAGGATTTGCAGGAGTGGGCCCAGTATGAAAAAGTGATGAACCATCTTTATATAAACATAACACTTTTCTCTTTGCTTAATAAAATTAGTTCCTTTAGAATGTCACTCTGAGGCTGAGAACTGGCGATCACTAAATAAGAACAACCTGTTTGCTGTGGCAAAAGAGTAGAATCTTTCCTATTTTATCTCCCTTAAAGCTTATTTTGTGTCAGCAATTTGGGCAGTAATTTCTGTTTAGCTGGAGCACATGCTCACCTCAGAAGTGTGTGTGTGTGTGTCTTTAAAAATGATTATTAGCATATTTTTCAGAACTCCTTTTCCTTGCATGAAGAGCCAGATCATAAGGGTTTTTTTAAAAAATAAGCCAGTAAAGCTTGGTAAGGTTTGGATTTCCCCCCAGATTACTTCACAACTTGAAAATGTTTCTCATCCTACGTCCAAGTTGCGCTGGAAGGATTCTACTTTTAAATCTGATCAGTACCTAAGCCTTCAGTAACTTGGAAGGAAAAAGGTTTTATAGAGTCATGCTTCTCATTATGCAGTTCTACTGATAGGTCATGTGTAGTGGGAAGGAATTTATCTCCTATGGTTGACTCTTTATTAAGACTAATTTTGATGAGTGAGATTGGGAAATAGTTGCCCAGGAAAACAAATAGATTCCTTCTGTCACAAATTCTGATCGAATGGCAAGGCATAGGTGACTTTCTGACAAGATGAAATGGAAATGGCACTTATTTCCTTTGCTTGAGTTCAGTTGAACCAGTGAATTTATAGGAAATGAAGAAGGGGTTATACCAATTTCAGAGATCTAGGATACAAACCCGTTTAAAAAACTTTGGGTAATGGTTTAGCTTTTAGTGCATTTTGCATTTTTCTATATCCAGGTCGTAGGTTTATCTGCCTTTAGCCCCGAAAGGGCTTTATCTGAGAAGATACCAAAGGGAGAAAGTGAATGGAGAGATTTCGCCATGCTGATAGGAGCTTTTAAGCTCATGTCTTTCCCTCACCATCTCCCCCTGAGCCCTCACTCCCATCTAAATATCTTTTCAATCCCCAAGAGTGCCTGGAATCTTAATAATGAAAAAAAGCAATATAAATTCCAAAAAACAATATGGACCTGAAAGGGTTTTACATCTGCACTAATTGAAAACAAATAGTCTTAAAGAAAATACCACCATATTGTGAAATATACACCCATACACATGGACAATCAAATAGTAGAAAAAGACATGATTTCTTATAGCCAGGGATCTAATGCACTGTACAATCTTTTATTTTCTTTGCCCAAGTGTGCTTTAGCATTGCACACTGCTTTAAAAATAATACAATTTACAAGTGGCTTTACATGTTTGAAATATTTTTGCCATAAGAAAGTGCAATGAGTTGGGTACTGAATGGGAAAAAAAGAAAAACCTGCATTTGCTTATAAGAATACACTTTAGCTTGCAAGTTACTGTACTCAGTAATGCTGTGTTTGTTATTTTTAATTGGGGTTTTTTGCATTATTGTTAAAAATTATGAGCGAATACAGGTAGAACAAATTGCATTCAAAGGTTTTTAAAAAAACTTGAATGAAATGGATTTTACAGAAAGCTTTGACAATTCTTTTAAAATGCATTATTTATTTTATTTTGTGCCATGCATTTTTCTCACCAAATGACCTTACCTGTAATACAGTCTTGTTTGTCTCTGTTTACAACCATGTATTTATTGTAATGTACATACTGTAATGTTAATTGTAAATTATCAGTTCTTATTATAACATCATCCTTGACAGGTTGGTGTTGCTATATTTGGAAACTCTTGGTGAGAGAATGAATATTATGTATACATACTCCTTGTACATTTTTTCTCCTGTAATATATTCTATGTCACCTTAGAGCTTGTTTATGGAAGATTTGAGAAAAACTATAAAATACATAAAGATATATAAATAAAAAAGCTGCAGGTCTTTGGTCCCAGGGCTGTGCCTTAACTTTGAACAATATTTTCTTCTGTTTTGCTGCATTTGAAAGAAAGGTGGTTGTGGGGCTAGGGCTGGGCATTCCTACAATATTTTTAGTAGTTAATTGGTTGGGTCACTGGCACAAGCTAGTATGTACAATACTACAACCTGTTTTCATTCATGGCCCCATTTGAAAGTCAAGCTTTTCCATACCTACAGAACTGTAATTGCATTGTCTACCTGATTGTTTTCTTTCCACTTTTGAAGACTATAATCAGGGATTACTTCAGCCATTACCTGTTCCCTTTTTGAAATTAACACAATCATTTGAAACAGTAGTGCACAGCTGTGCTGTACACGTGGGACAGTTGTAATAACTCGTTTGGCTCTTAGGCACATAGGAAAATGAATTAATCAGAATTCATACACGTTATTATTTTGACAACTGTCCTTCATGTTCCTTCCTTACTTAGATGTACAGGAAGTACAGTATACCACTGTATAACCATAATCCATAGAGTAGGGTAAAAGACAGCTTGAAATCTTGGAAATGCTTTCCAACATTAATATTAGTGTTACAAGCAGCCAAAGCTTTCCTCTTTTGTAGATGTACTTAAGGCTTTTGTACACATGTGCATAGTGTGGATGTAAAGGATGACTGTAACCCTTTAAATAACACTACTATTAGTTTTGCAGAATTAGACCCTTGCCACTTAAACACCACAATTGCTGTAAGCCAGTTAGGATTCCTGATAGCAATTAAGTTGCTAGTGTAAGATAGATACCTCTTTTCCATTCCATTGATGCCCAGCCCTTGTAACATGTGACTGTTCAGTGAAAGGAGAGATTCTTTTTCAAGGAAAAACAGAGCCTCCTTTTTGACACAAACTGTAGATTTTAGCAGCCCTGGCCCAAAGGAATTTGATTGCTTTTGTTTTAAACAGTATAAAAGGGACACTATAATAACAGAAATCCTGAACAATTTTTGTTATTGTTTTAATTTGTTTTTTCCTTTGGGTATGTCTTTAGACTGGCAACTTGTGTGAACATTGCAAATGATTAGTCTTTCAATGGTTTCTTAGCCTCTCTTACAGCCTATGGAGTAGTACTGTACATCAATACCTTCATATGAAATTTTTATATGCAATGGAAATAAAAGCATGGGTTGATTCTGCCTAGCTCCTGTATTGGACTTTCTTTTGCAAGTAAAGTTTATTTTACACAGTAAGTGCCATCAGTAACAACACATTTTAAGATACAAATGAATGCAATAAGAATGAGATTAGTACATTTCCAGGACCATATTATATACCGAATAACAAGAAGTAAATGTGGGGGGGGGGTCAATTAAACAAAGAGGTTATCCCATCAAAGACAACATTCCATAAAGGGTCTAATCCAGTAAGGTGCTAATCACTTTAAAAGATAGGGTTTGTTCTTGATTCCGTTGAAAGTGCCACTGATTTCAGTGGAAGTAGGAACGGCTCCAGAGAAAGAAAGGGCTCATCTTAAAAAGACCTGAGAACACTCTTGAGTTTCCTTAGTGGAGCAATAACAGAAAGGAAGAGGAGTTCCTCTAGTTAAATATTCACCAGACAACTCCTCATCTAAATGGATGATATCACAATGGCTGTTAAAGTACTGATCAAAAACCAACGCTTACTTCACTAAGGAAGAAATTCATAGATTTCAAGGCTAGACAGGACCACTGTGATCAGCCAGTCTGACCACCTGAATAATCCAGGCCATGGAGCTTCCCCAAAATAATTTCTAGAGCATAGCATGTAGGAAAAAAATCCAATCTTCATTTAAAACTTGCCAGTAATGTAGAATCCATCGCAACCCTTAGTAAATTGTTCCAATGGTTAATTACCCTTACTGTTAAAAAATGGATGCTTTACTGAATTTGTCTAGCTTCAATGTCCAGCCTTGAACTGTGTTACACCTTTCTGTGCCAGATTGAAGAACCAGTTATCAAATATTTGTTTCCCAGGTAGGTACTTAAAAACTGTATTCAAGTCACCCCTTAACGTTCTCTTTGTTAAACTAAATAGATTGTTTCTTGAGACCAGAGCAGTCCCGTCCAGACCGGGGAAACCACCCTGGGCCCCCGCGCTTAAGAAGGATGCAGGGGGGGAAGGGCAGGGTGGCCTGGGGGGGTTGTGGCGGACCTGGCGGAGGGAGCAGGAGTCACCGGCTGGTCTGTTTATTTCTTTTTCTTGCCCGTAGCCCTACTGGGCTCGAGCTCAGTAGCTGCAGCAGCAAGTGACCTGACTCCAGCCCACTCTGCTCTGCCAGGTCCCAGCGTTGTCTGCCACTGCAGGGTCCTAGCGTGCCCCCCCCCCAACCACTAGTGCGAAGCTGAGCCAGGCTGACCTTGACCCTGCCCTTCCGTCTTGGATGGACCCTTCCCTTTTCCGGCGGGACACTCCAGCAGCACATGGGGCCCCCTCACCCCCAGAACAGGTGAGTGCCAGCCAGTAGTCTCCAGGCTAGGGCTAGCCCTTATCACCCCTCCCCCTGCCTTAGGGGCCTCCTTGCCTTTCAGCTCTCCAGCCTTGGGGGTCCCCTGCCCCACAGTACCAGGACCTGGGATCCCACAACTCTGCTGTCTCCACCACCCACCAGGACGGGTCCTCCACCCATCTGCTTTTCCGCTTCCCCTCCCCCTCCCAGCCCTCAGAGAAAACCGATTGTAGAGCCCTTCCTCCATGCTGGAGGGTCATGGCTCTCAGTGTTGTGAATCTGTAAGTACATTTTTTAAAAAATTCACTGAGGGTAGCGAGCCCATATGCACCCGGGAAGCGAGTCTGCTGCAAGGAAGTCCAGGAAGGTGGATTTCAGAATGCAAGCGGCGCAACACTGAGCATGGGCGGTGAAGGTTTTTTTAATTATATGAACTTCATTATAATTATAAAAAAGAACTGCAATATAACAACATTATAATTATACAGCTGGGTGCTATCAATATTTAACCTGCGGCCAGCAGCTTCCCTGAAGTTCACTGTAACCAGATTTCACGGGTATAAAAAATGTTAAGGGGGGGGAGGGGCATACAGGCTGATTTGCCCTAGGCCCTGCACCTCCCCGTCCAGGGACGGCTCTGCTTGAAGCTATCACTATAACACTTGTTGTCTAATTCTTTAATCATTTGCATGGGCTGTTCTGTGAACCCTCTCCAATTTATCAACCTCCTTGAATTGTGGCCACCAGAATGCGACAGTATTCTAGCAGTGGTCACACCTGCAACAAATAACCTCTCTACCCCTAGTCAAGATTCCCCTGTTTATGCATCCAAAAATCACACAGTGTCGCACTGGGAGTTCATGTTTATCTCTTTATCCACTATACCACCCCCCCCACCCCCCGCGCAAATCTTTTTCAGTGATTCTGCCTCCCAGGCAAGAATCCCCCGTGCTGTAAGTATAACCTATAGTCTTTTGTTTCTAGATGTATGGCTTTACATTTGACTGTCTTGAATCACATGTTGTCTGATTGCACCCAGCTTACTAAGTGCATCCTGTATCAGTGACCAGTCCTCTTCATTATTTACCAGTCCCCCAATTTTTGTGTCATCTGCAAACTTTATCATTCATGATTTTGTTTTCTTCCAGGTCATTGATAAATAGCGTAGGCCCAAGAACCAATCCCTGCAAGACCCCACTAGGTGCAAATACCTCCCTGAGCCAGCAAGGGCGAAGCTAACCCTTTATGTCTTTTGCCTTCCCTGACGAAACCCTGTCAGGCTCTATGATGGTAATGCAACAGACTAGGCAAGCAGAAGCGTAAGACCAAAAATGAAATCCCGGTGTTACAGCAGCCCGCTGCACCTGTTGGCGTTGAATATAGTTCTGAAACTGATAAGCTGACTCGTCGCTATTCGCAATTCCATGGCAATCCAGCCACTTGCTCTCTCTGCCATGACTAAAACAAAAAGTGACAGCTGGTAGGGAACACAGTGCTGACTGGACACCCCTCAGTTTATTTTCTAGCTGGGCACATTTTTGAGCCAATTTGCCATATTCAAAAACATACCAAAACCCCTCAGTGAGGGATGAAGATAGGTGCCTGGATTCCTGCTGGCAAAAAAAGATGTCAGAGAAATCGGCAAACATAACAAGATGAGGACAGGAAACGCAGAGCGCGAAATAATGCAAAACCCACCAGGGGCAGGGTGCAAATCTGTCTTCCAGCTACTCACTGCCGTTAAAGATAGTCCAGTGACAACAGCACTACTCGGGGACTTGGGTTCAAATCCTGATGCACTACAGACTTCCTGTTGCATGTCTCTGTGCCTCAGTTGCCTAGCTGTGAACTGGAGATACTTGTACTTCCCGCCCGCACAGGGTAGAACTGTAAAGATTAGGAAGCAGTCAGATGCTATGATAATGAGCTCATATACGCACGTATGCTAGATAGAAAACCAGACGTACACATTAACCCAAAATTAACGGGGTTCCCATGGCCGTTCAAAAATATTGCTGTGTATAATACAGATTACAACAGAGCTTTAAAGACTGTAAGACACGCTAGAGGCGCTATTATTAAGACTACAGGCTTGTCTACAGGAACATTTCGCTCACAACAAGTTGGGGTATGAGTCTACGCTGCACGAGCCTCTAATGGGCTGTGTGGACTTTGCTGATATGCATTAACAGTTCATTAATGTGAGCTAGTCCTAGTTCCAATGCTTGATGTGCCTGCAAGTTATCCATTCATAGTTTCTCAACCATAAAGCAAGGAAGCAGTTTATTGAAACATCAATGCATGTTTTATGCCATAACGCGCTGGGTTTTTTTTATGAAAGAATCTATTTTAAGCTGAACCATTCATTTTAACCGTCTTTGTTGGTCTATTACAGTGGTTCTCAAACTTTTGTACTGGTGACCCCTTTCAGATAGCAAGCCTTTGAGTGCGACCCCCCCCCCATAAATTAAAAACACTTTTTAATATATTTAACACCATTGTAAATGCTGGAGGCGAAGCAGGGTTTGGGGTGGAGACTGACAGCTCATTTCCCCCCCCTCCCCGAGGTAATAACCTCGTGACCCCCTGAGGGGTCCCAACCCCCAGTTTGAGAACCCCTGGTCTAGTACTTCCGCATGTGCTAGCACAGTGAAGTGAACGCTGTTGGGTTTCATTCACTGCTCAGCAGCGCTAGCAGCCATGTGGCAAAGTCCTTCCCTCAGTGCCATCCTGTTTCTCTCTCCCCTCAGAATGGGCTGAGGCGCTATTCGGCACGATGACAGGAAATCAGGCTCAGAAGCACCGCTGAGCATCATCTTGTACCATTCTGCTGCGCTAACACTGTGTCACACAGTATTAGTGTCATGTAATTAGCCTTGTTTTTCTCATCCAAAATAAAAGAGAACAGTGTACATGTGTGAGTGCCTGCCCCTGTATGAATGGAGCCCCATTCAGCCCTTCCGAATGCAGGGCAAATGGAACTTTGCGGCCAGCTGCACGTAGGCAGATTCACAGGGCAGGGCGCCATCCTCATGTGTGACACAGATTTGGCTTGCAAGAACCTTTCTAAAACTCAGAGAGCCTGGTGTGCTACACAGTACAGAGCCCTCTCACTAACCAATGGACTTGTGCAGCAAGGCCCCCTTGTGACAGCTATTGTCCCCCACACACCTCAGAGCCTGCCTCTGGAGCGTGGACCTGCTGGGCTCCCACTGTTCGGTGAGTTCTATCCTGCTGACTGGGCGGTGGGGCTCCTGGTCTGGTGATTGTGAGCGAGAGCGGGCATGTGGGCTGGGGAGAGGCGCAGAAGCAAATGTGATGGAGAGGAAGTGCACATAGAATGTAGTGCATACAATGAATGAGGCAGAAGCCTGCGTTAGAATGAAGGGGTGGGGTAAGAGGGGAGAGAATGGGAGTGGGAGAGACTGTGTTGAAGTGGTCAATTGTTCTACAGCGTTACATAGCAGTGTGTTTGTTGCGCATTTTTCAGACTGGGATCTGCAAATTAGGCCCCTAAATAAGTGAGGGGCTAAACTTTACTTCAAGTCAGCAGGAGCTGCAGGAGCTCAGCAACTGTGAAAAAAATCAAGCCACTTTTATTCTATGTCCTGAATAGGGCACCCTGGTTTCTGGCACCCAAGTGTGAAAATCTGAGCCCCGGTGTACCAGGTGGTCACTGCCATATCACAGTGCACGGCAAGGCGTGTGCTTTTTATTTTAAGCAGAAAAACACTTCTTTGGGAAGGGGGGGTGGGGGTGGGGGTAGGCTGCCAGACCATATGTGCTTTGGTGCACTCATTCCCATTGTGATGTAATCCCAGCTCAGGTGCAGTGTGTTTGAGGAGCATAAAGCTCTGTGTGTGTGTGTGTGTGTGTGTGTGTGCGCGCGCATGGAAGGAAGGCCTTCCTACCTTATTCTTTAGTTGCAGCTGGATTTCAAATAGCCCGCATTCTTCCATTTCTAAAGAATGCCTCCCATCTAAAACTGTTATTTATGAATGGCAAAGCCCTCCTGAAACTTACTTAGGAATTCCTGGCAATCGATCAATCAATCTGTGTCCATTCCATTTTTTGAAATGCTGGCTCTCTTTGATATACAGTGTATGGACCATGTCATTTTTGGAGATGTAGGGAAAATCTGCTGTGCCAATGAGAGAGGAAAAGTTCGCCCTTAAGCAATGAAGTATGTCAGGAAATGTGTCACCACTTAGACAGCATCACAGTTGAATATATTGTCTTGTGTGACACTATCCAGCATAAATACAAGCTCTGAAGTGTTTTTCCTGTGATTATGAACTGGATATATTTTTAATGAAATAAAACCACACTGGTTGCTATACCATGCCATTAATTAGCATCCCTTAAAGAGGGCACCAGAGCACCACTTTGCCCTATTTAGGCATTGCTTTGCGGGGGCCAGCATTGTCCATCAGAGAGAGGCACAATGTCTCTTGGCATGTCACAGCAGCTCAGGGAAGCGTGTAACACTCCTTATGGTGTGCTTTCCTCCATGGCTAGTCAGCCCTGCTGACAAGTGGCAGGGGAATTAGACCATGCCCCTATTCCTCGCCAATTTTGGTGTGCTGGCATCCCAGGTGCTGTTAGCTGAGAGCTACAGGAAGTGGTGGAGAGGGACTTGCAACTGCCCCTTCCATTAATGGAGGGGGGCAGGGGGCAGGGGGGGGGAGAGAATGTGCCCATCTTGTGCACACGTGCAATGGGCAGCCACAATCTGACCTTAAATTAAATGTATACAAGCCTTCGGCATTTAACTGAATATGCCCTTTGCCTACGGAGGCAGCTGAAGGGAGATGTTCATGCTCAAGCCCCTTCTGCCAGTCAGTAATCCTTGGCTACTTCAGGTAAAAAGGATCCCTGAGATTTATTTGGAGGTTGCGTCTTTGAGAACCAGCCCCAGCTCTAATTAACTGACAAGATCCGTTGAGACAATGGTTGGCCCCAGCAAATGAAGCCCTAAATGTGCTTTGTGAAAGGGGCTGTGGCTTAGCTTTTTAAAGGTATGTAGGCAGTGCTGCACTCAGTCAATGGGGTTGAGACTCCTAAGGGTATGTCTACATAGCGATAAAATACTTCACACCTGGGTCAACTGCCTCAGGCTCGAGGAGCTCAGGCTGTGCATTGCAATGTAGACATTCTGGAGGGAGAGTCTCAGAGCCCGGGCTCCAGCCGGAGCCTGAACGTCTACACTGCAATTTTATGGCTCCGGACCCCAAGCCCCCTGTGCCCAAGTCCGATGACCCAGGCTCTGAGTCTCGGTGCCATGGGTCTATTATCACAGTGTAGACACACCCTAAGTCACTGTTGAAAAATGAGACAGTCTCCTAAATCAGTTAGGTGTTGCAACACTGAGTGTAGCAATGCCTAAATACCTTTAAAAACCAGGCCCTGTGTCTTTTTGTGCTTCTTCATGATGGTTCAAGAAGGTTTTTCATAAAAAGAAAAAAAAAGAGGCAGGGCATGTTACAAGCTGGCCAGTAGTCCTCTGGATCGACATCAATCTATTGTGAGGGGCGCCAAATGCTCGGTCTCACTTGCTTCTAAGTGGGACTTGGGCAGAGTTTAGTGATGCTTTCTGGCTCTAGGTCCCTAGTGGACACACTTCTTGGCTGTGCCCTTCCTTGGTACATGGAAGGCTACAATCCAGCTTCCTAGACACTGAAACCAGTGCCGCAGACCTCCTAAGCCCCTCAGATCACTTGCGTATGCTTCCCAAGAGGCTCTGGTCACCCTGGGTATGGCAGGAGAGCCAGGAACGCAGGCTTAGCAGAGGAATTTCTTAACCAGAAACACTTAACTTGTGAAAGCACTCAAGAGTTTCAGAGTTTTTAAAACAACAGCAGTCCTGCGATGCACCCTCCCATGTCTGAGCTCACCCCTACCCATCTGTGAGGCCAAATTTTGCCTGCATTCCAGGTAGAGCAGAATCCTGCCTGCCTTTCCACGTGGGGCGCTGGCATTTAGCTGAATGGAGGCGGCTGAAGGAAGATGTTCATGCTCAAACCCCTGCTGCCCTGCAGAGAGCAGAAACCTGCTCTTGAATACAGTCACTGTCTCCTTTTGCCATGTGTCCAGGCTGAGAAGCAGCAGCTCCACTGTCCACACAGGCAAATCCGTGGTTTCCTGGGACAATCAGAGTTGCTGGCCTGAGGTTGGTCTGTGATGGTTTCTCAATCACAAGGCATTGAACACCTTTCCTGGGCAGGGTAGCTGTTCAGAATCCATCATAATAGCCTTGCCTTGGGAAAGGTTGGACACGTGTCCAGGACATAGTACAAAATGGAATTCCTAGTACAAAATGGGGATGCTAGTACACAATGGCGTACACAATTTGATAGACATATCCCCTGCTGTCACAGAGGTGCCTGAGGTTTTAATAGTAGAAATGTAGGTGGGGTTTTTTTTTTAATCTTGTTGTTTCCTGAAAGACTCACTGGATGACCAGATAACTGGTGGGATGATGACAGCAGAGACTCCATACAGTTACGCTTGATTATACGTTATAAGGCAGCAAATGAGAGCACAAAAGACTTTTTTTGCCTAGTGCTCTTTAAAGTACAAGGTACAGTAGATAGTTACTTGAAGCACACCTCTGCTTAGTTGCAATGGATCTTATTGTGCTTGGAGTCCATGACCCATAAACATTTTATCACCATCTTAAGAAAATTGCAGCAAAGGTGGATTCCCATATTATTTGGTTTTGAGCAAGAAAAAACTAAAGAGACATTTGCCGGACATTAAGAAGGCGTCTAATAAATCTGAGCTGTACAGAATAATTTCAATTAATTATACACTAGAGAATGCTTTTGTGTGCGGGCATTTTACAGGTATCTCTGCAGTGAGATACTAGCATTTTAATGAGTTGTGATTGCAACAAGGGTTAAAATAGCTTGGCGGCCAGCACAAAAATTGATCTTATGGGACCATATTAAAGGGCATGAGAAATGAATAACATCAGGCTGATCCAGAGCTCTCAAAGCAGTGCTAGGCAGTAAAAAATAGCTAAGGCTCTAGGATTATTCTGATTAGATTGTAGACTTTCTAGCAGAGCAAATGAATCATTGTAAACCTTTGATTTCAAACATTCAGACAATGAAAGTGGTCGTTTCTGGGACTGTCTTTTGATTTATATATATGTATGTGAAAGCGAGCTAATAATAGCAATGGCTACTCCCCTTGCTGGGATTTTCTGGGGATAATTACACCACAGCAGGATTAAAGGTATAATTTCTGCCTCTTTCCACATAAAACCTGGGGACGTGATAGTCTCAATTACCATACAGAACTTGCCTTGCTGTTTCAAAATCTAATAGAATGTGCAGAAAAAGCAACACAGTTTATGCAAATATCTGTGCCTGTGCTTCTTTATAGTAGAGTATAATTTAGGAACATTGGAATTGTCTCACTGGATCAGTCCAGCTAGTCCACTGTCCTGTGGCTGACCAGACATTTCAGAGGACGGTGTGAGAAAGCCCCGAGAAGGCAGCTGAGAGCTAATCTGTTGCCAATGAGGGTCAAGCCTAAACCCTAACGTTTGGAAATTGGTTTAAATCCTGAAACATGAGATTTTTATCTCCCTTCCAATATGCTTTGTTAGCACTAGCTAGTATAACTGGATATGCTTGTTAGTCAAATAAATGTTCAATACCTCTTTAAACCTTACTGAGCTTGTGCACACAACAGCATCCTGTGACAGAGTTCCACAGCGTAATGATATGTTGTGTGAAACAAGTATTTTCTTTTAGCTGTGTTGAATTTGTCACCTTTCAGTTTCATTGACTGTCCTCCTGTTCTTGTGCTCTGAGACAGGAAGAATAGGAGCTCCTGATTTACTTTGGCTAAACCATGCATTGTTTTATACACTATCGTGTCCCCTGTTGTTCATCTGCTTTCTAAGGTAAACAAGCCCTTTTTTTTCCCAATCACTTACCATGAGCGAGTTTTCCAACCATTCTTGTTGCCCTCTCTGAATGTCTTTAATTGTGCAATAGCCTTTCTGAGATAGGGTGACCAACACTGCACACGGTATTACAGATGTGAGTATCTTCGATGGTAAACGTGCAGGATGAACCCATGCAGTCACTTCAGCCAACAGGATAGCAGGAAGTTCAGATAACTGTGTAAGTCTGCTGTAGTGTCTGCCTGTTGGTTAGTAGGTATGAGAGTGCTGATAACAAGTGAGTGTTATGCTACATCTCTGGTAGCACCTCAGACTTGATGCTCCTCTAGAAAGAGATGATAGGTAAGATTTTTGGGTATGCTCCATTGACACCCATATGTAACACTGAATAAGAACAAACCCTGGATCTCACTGCCCACCCTGAGAGGAAAGAACCCCAAAGCAGAGCTGGTCAAAACATTTCATAATTCAACATTTTCCAAAATTCAACGCTTCCCAGACAAGGTCCCATTTTTTGACCAGCTCTACTCAACACTCCTGTCCTCCCGGTTGGTGTTCTGCAGCCAGGAGCACAGCTTTTGGGCGGCAGAAGCACCCACAGATGCTGCATTTCCACTTGATGGTGAGTAATGGCCAGTGGATATGTGAAGTGACAAAGCCAGCAGTGTTGCTCCACCCCTGAGCCCAACCCTGTCCCCGTCACCTCACCTCACATGCTAACGCACCAGGAGCCCTTTTGGAGCTGGACTCCATGGTACACAGGGAATATGGAGGGTATGCACAGGCTCCACAAATTTTGCTTTTCCCAACCCTATGACTTCCCCTACACCAGGCGAGCAGCATGACCACAGAGAAATGGGCAGCATTTTGCTAAATCTCCAGTCCTAAAAAACAGCATAATAGACTCATAGACCTGGAAGGGACCTTGAGAGGTCATCTAGTCCAGTCCCCTGCACTCGTGGCAGGACTAAGTATTACCTAGACCAGGGGTGGGCAAACTTTTTGGCCCGAGGGCAACATCACGGTTGTGAAACTCTATGGGGGCCGGGTAAGGAAGGCTGTGCCTCCCCAGGTGGCCTGGCCCCCGCCTCCTATCCGCTCCCTCCCACTTCCTGCCCCCCTCAGAACCCTCGACCCATCCAACTCCCCCTACTCCTTGTCCCCTGACTGCCCCCTCCCGAGACCCTCCTGACCCTAACTGCCCCCCCGGGACCCAACCCCCATCCAACACGCCCTGCTTCCTGTCCCCTGACTGCCCCGGCCCCTATTCACACCCCTGATCCCTGACAGGCCCCCCAGGACTCCCATGTCTATCCAACCCTCCCTGTTCCCCATCCCCGACTGCTCCCCAGAACCCCCTGCCCCTTATCCAACCCCCCCTGCTGCCCACCCCTTTACCATGCCGCTCAGAGTGGCAGGAGCTTGCAGCCCCACCACCTGGCCGGAGCCAGCTGCGCTGCCCGTGCTGCCCGGCAGGAGCGGTGGGCCAGAGCACTGGCGGCGGCATTGCGGGGGAGGGGCCGGGGGCTAGCCTCCCCGGCTGGAAGCTCAGGGGCCAGGCAGGACAGTCCCACGGGCTGGATATGGCCCGCAAGCCATAGTTTGCCCAGCTCTGATCTAGACTGTCCCTGACAAGTGTTTGTCTAACCTGTTCTTAAAAAATCTACAATGATGGAGATTCCACAACCTCTCTGGGCAACCTCCCTAGACATAATGATACACTGCAAAACTATCCATGGTAAAGTGCTGCTACTGGCTACATGGCGATTTGCTTCCAGCACCAGAAATGACACAGTCAAGATAAAAAATTACATGAGCATCAGTGCTCTTTATCAGTGAGATTATAAAAGCTGAAAGAAGCTAAGAAACCTAATTTACTGTTTGCCACTGAAGTGGTTTATTTACTTTTTGCCTTTCACTCCACTTGGGCACTAGAACTTGACAAGTCTTTTATGATAAACATCAGGGGCCATAAACACATTTTTTTCCACAAAACCTATATTGTGGGCCTAACCTTTGACAATGTCCCTTTTCTAAATGTTAATGTAAGCTGGGAAATAGTCCCGCTATTGTGGGGAACTTTCCCGGCTTCTGCACTACCCCGGTGAAGTGGGCTAGGGAAAGGATCTGAGTCCTCGCTCCCACTTCCTTTACCCAGTGGTCTCCCTGCCCTTGAGGACTCCCCTTCCACTCTCCTGTCTGGCAGAGTCCTCGTAACCCCAACAAGGCTGGGCCCAGGATTCCTGGGGGCTCGACACCCAACCCTGCTGTGGTCACCTAGGACAGGGGCCAGGGTGTCCCCACTCCGGGGTACTCTCTCTGCACTGGGCACTTCTCTGACCCACTGATCATTACATACAAGTTAAAGCAAATGCAAGTTATTTAATCAACAATTAATTTTAAAAAGAATAAGGAAAAATGAGAAAGGTTAAAGGGAACACATCACCCCGCTCTGTGGCAGGGAACATCACACACAGTGTCTCTGGAATGTCAGGGCAGTTCACAGTCTGTTCCTTGTAAGTCCCAGGCCCCCTGCTCAGGCCCTGGCTGTGCTGCAGGGATGCTGTGGGTTGGACACTTGCTCTGGTGGTGGCCTCAGGCTCTGAAGTGGTAGGATCCTTCTTCCCAGTGTCGTCCCCGCCTTGTCGGGGTTACGATCCAAGCCTGGCCTGCAGAGCCTCTTTGCTAAGGCATCTCCCTGTGCTGGCCCTGCTGCCCAGCTGCTCACTGCACCCAGCTCCGGACTGCTCCAGCCCCAGCTCCACCACTGTCTCCGCACTGCCGCTGCTGCTCTGCCTCCAGCTCCCTGGGCTGCTTCTCTGGCCCCTCTGGCTCTAGTTGCTGCAGCTCTGCTCCCAGGACAGGTCTGCTCTGCAGGCTGCTTCTGTGACTCTGCTCCCAGCACTGACCTGCTTCCTGGGCTGCTCTTCTGGCCCCTCTGGCTCTGGTTGCTGCAGCTCTGCTCCCAGGGCAAGTCTGCTCTCTCTGGGCTGTGCCTCTGGCTTTGGGGCTGCAGCTCTGCTCCCAGCACAGGGTCTGCTCTCTCTGGGCTGCTTTTCTGGTCCCTCTGGATGTGGCACAGCTCTGCTCCCCAGCTCAGTGTGGGCCCCTGTTTTCTCCTTAGCTCGGCCCCCTCTGTCTGACCCAGGCAAATCCAGCTCACACGGAGAACGGGACCTCCCTGGCCTCCTGACTCCTTGATTAGCCGGCCCGCCCTGTCATTCAGACTGACCTGGGGCATTGGCCTCTCCCCATTGTTCCTGGGGCTGTCAGTCTCAGGGTCCTGATTCCCCATCAACCCTTCCCCCTTTTAGTACTGGGAGCTAGCAACTAAAACACCCCCACTGAATGTTAGTAAGGGGGCAACAGTCCCCTTACATTAATAACAGAGGGTACTGCCCATTACGCTTGCTGATGCATGCCTGTCTAGGGAGAATATTAAACTTGCAAGACGTAGAGGAGTGTTTTCATTGATACTTCATAGCAGGTTCTATTAAATTACCAGCACTTGTGTCTGTCTCAGGTGGTGTTAAACTTTGGGACTTCTGGTCTGTTGCTTTTTCTGCCTCCTGCTCTGGATCTCTGCCAGTTGAGTGCCTGCAGCTGGGTCACTGTGCTGTTTTTCTGTACAATGGCTGCTGGTAGGTGCCTGAAGTTCATTACTCCAGATGGGCTGTTTGCACATGCTGCCATCAAGGAGGAAGCGTGGGTGGTGATGAAACATGTTTCTCTTGCAGGGTGGCTGGCTTGCTTCCTCTTGGGTGCTCAGTGTTTTGTAAATGGCTGAAATCAAAACTAAATTCAGGGTTTGAACTAAGTTCTTTGAAAAAGTAAAGTGCATTTTAGTGAAGGCTAGGAGTGAAGCCTTGCGCTATTGGTTAACTGGCTAGAGCACTGTATTATGGTACTTGATCCTCTTGGTTTACTATGCCTCAAAAGCCCAAAGGTTTGGGTTGGGTGCTTATCTAATGCCCTGAACACTTTTAGGTCCCTGCAATCATCCCTGTCAACCTCCTTCAGCAGCAGATGTTTTCTGTTTCCAGGACCTAACTCCCAATAGCTGACAATATCTTTGCGGAAGGGGGGCCCTGCTCTCGCACAGCAGGCAGAAGTCAGGGAAGACCCTACCCTTGAGGGGTGGTGGAGCTGAAACCCCAATGCCTTCTCTCCACCATCAACAGACATTTTCAGGCCTTTCCATGATCTTCCACTGGCAGCAGACAGATTCCTACAGCTACAGAAATGTGGTGGCAGTGGGACCTGCAGAAAAGCTGCCAATACAGATAAAACTAACGGCTGGGTTGCTGGGGGGAAAGGAATCTAAACTGAAGCTGTCCTGAACTTCAGAAAAGATGTGCTTGCTCCAATCTGGATGTTATTTGGCCCAAACTGGGTCTCCCATTGCTAGGGAAGGGCTTCAAAACCAATTTATTTTGGCATAAGACAAACGTCAACACTAATCTTAAATCATTGTCTCACCTAGAAACCTTTTAAAGACCTGAGTAACGGCAAGATATTTATATGTGATACCCAAACAATAACTGGCTCCTCCTCACCAGAAGGCTGAAACTGAGAGGAGACTACAGAGGGCTCCAAAGCAGTGACTTCTCCAACCACCACCTCCCTTGAGAATCAGCAGTTCCAGCAGGGCCCTGCTCATTTGGACTATTTGTTATGTAATTAATGGTTTGGACCATAGTGGCCATCTCCCAAACTAAAGGGACATATAAGTAGGAAATAGCCCAGGGCAATGGACTTAGAATCGCTACAGGGAGGACCCTGCTGGTGTTGCTTTCCTCTAGGTCTGGGGCTGGGACCCGGTGGAGAGGGAGGGCTCATAAGGACTGAGACCGAGATGTGGGTAGAAACCAATAGATTCCTGACTTAGGTATAGGAATCAGGCACCTCTACCGCCCTGTCAGAGAGGCAAACGTCTGGTGGTCAGGTGTGCTAACTGCTAGACCACCCGGCCCTCTGAGCAGGCTATCACACCATACTTCCACAGCCAATAGAGGTGCTCAAGCTGGAACTCTTACACTATAAATGGAAGGAAACGGCTAATGATGCATCCTCTGTGATGGCCATTTGACCCTTGGAATTTCTTACTAGCTTTCTGGACATTATGTAAGCTCCATCTTTTATCCCAAGACAATTTACAAGTATGTTTGAAGGTATTGTTCAATAACTCTTCATTTGCAATGTATTATCGAGGAGATGGTCCAAAGAGACTGCCTTTTTGTGCCCAGACCAAAATGGCTCAGAATACAAAGTAAAAAAACCAGGATTAGTTAAAATCCAGATTCTATTTTATGGGTTGATGGTGGAGATAAAAGTCTGGTTTTAGAAACACTCTAGTAACAGAGAAATAATACATTTACTGTTGTGAAAGGGAGAAAAAAAAATCGTCCACAGAAGACTGGCAATCCAGAATACAATACTGTAATTCAAGGAAAACTATCTGTCCTCTGTACATATGGTCTGATGCAATTACCTTCCAATTCTTGCCAGCACACCCTATGTGCCATCATTAAATTTAAATCCCTGGTACGTAGAGTTTACTGTCTTGTACCGGCTAAAAACAAATCAAATAGCTGGATGTACTCAGGGGTCAGTGCGTGTATAGAGTGTCTCGCTGGAAGCAGTAACCGGATGGTGGAGCGGCAGCGCACTAGTGGTGGTAAATCACTCTTTTATTCTTTGTGCTTCTGAAGCGGAACCGCTCCAGTGTTCAAGCTTCATGAATAATTAATACAGAGGGGAAGTGGGGCCCAGCTCGCAAATGTTTTTAGATCTTCATAGCCTACTTTAGGCCAGAGCTCTTGAAAGGGTTATTAGATTTGGCTGCTTTAGATAACAGGCAGAGTTTAAAACATTGAGACTGACACCAGCCAAGGTGAAGTGAAGGTTCCCCATGCATAGGTAAAAAATACACTGTAGGAAGCACGAACCTGAGCTGCAATATGGTGTAATGCTTAGAACTGGGGAATAGGGATCATTAGGCCTGGATTCTATACCTGCCTCTGCCACAGATGCTGAGGCTTTGTTAATTAATGTTTGTAAAGCACTTTGAAATCCTTGGAGGAAACACTCTATATTGATGAAAGTTATTGGAAAGAGGCTGAAGGATCATTTCAAAGTAACTCTCCACCCCCCACCTCAGAAACAGCTTGAAGGAAACAATTAAAAGTTAGGCCATTCTCGGAGGGACATGGCCTCAGATCAGCAACTAGCCAGTAAAGGGCTGTAGGAAGCTTAGTGATCAAGAAAGAAAAGTGCAGTGACACCTTAAAAACACGAGGCTCAGGCACAAGGAGAGAGACAGCAAATGGTGTGTGAGGATGAGCAGCAGGCTAGAGGAAGCTAGCTGTGGAAGGAGGGCCATGTAGGAGGTAGGCTGAGAGATGAGGGAGAAGGAGGCTAACTGTGAGGTGATATTATCAGGGAGTCACCAGCATCAAGATCTAGGTGGGGCAGTAAAGAAACAGGAGACATGAGGCAGCTGCTACAACAGGATGGCAGACGAACCATGCAAAGGTGCCTCCTTGTGAGACCAAAGATAACACAGCACTTCAGACCTCAGATCAGCACTTAATTACCATTCAAGAGGGAAGAACTGGGAAGGGCAGCCCAGCCACAGTGCACCCTGTGATGGGGTTGTTACATTATTATTAACACCAATCCTTTGGAGAGTCAAGCCATAAATATCTTTATCTAGAGTTGGTCAAAACATTTTTGACTTAACTTTTTTTCATCAAAACCAAAATGTTTCAGGGAAATATACCGGTTTTGATGAAAAGTTTGTCAGGACAGTTTCTCAGGCCCAAAAGTGGAATGGGGGAAAGAGAGAAAGAAACACACTGCTGCAAACTAGCCAATGGTACAGTGGTTATAGCACTCACCTGGGATGTATTCAGAGCAGAGATGTGAACCTGAGTCTCCCAGGTGAACGTCCCAGTCAAGGGGCTATTTATCATCTATTCAGAGGAGATGGTTATTCAATCTTTCATTCTGTAGCTGCAATACCCAAGAGAGGTGCTTCGCATCTCCTTGAACGACTGTCTCTGGGAAGCCATCGTGACTGCAATGGAGGGCCACTTACGTTGATTGAAAAAAGAAAAGGAGTACTTCTGGCACCTTAGAGACTAACAAATTTATTTGAGCATAAGCTTTCGTGAGCTGTTAGTGTAATTTGTTAGTGTCTAAGGTGCCACAAGTACTCCTTTTCTTTTTGCGAATACAGACTAACACGGCTGCTACTCTGAAACCTTACGTTGATTGTCTCTCAAGTAGGGGACCATCCCCCTGGAACAATGGAATTTCTACACAGGGGCCCAAACAGAGGGGTGGGGCAAACATGACTGGGAGCCAGGAGCGCCCACCTTGAACACTGGCACAGAGATGAGACTTTAATTGAGAGCGAGCTTCTGCTCTGTGCAGAGGAGGAGGACAAACATCACCACAGACACAACCAAAGGACTGGTTGGGTGAGAGCAGGAGAGATACTGCTTAGCCTGAAATGCTGACAAACCTCAGCTTCACAAGAAATGTTAAGATCAGACTAGGGTAGGGCCTCAGGACTTGGCTCTGGTTTTCAAAGATAGGTTTCAAAGTGCTTTAAGAGTAAAGTTTCTGTGGTTAAACAATTCCTTTGCTAAGCCTGTGTTCCTTGCTTTCTTGCCATAGGTGCCTGGAGGGGTTAAACTAGATGTCCACCATGGCCACAGTCTAGGTCAGTGGTTCCCAAACTTTTCACGGTCGTGCCCACTGTTACCCCATCTGCCCCTCCCCCCAGAGCTGGGACCAGGAGCAGGGCCAGGAATGGCGCTGTGGCCATAGGCTGAGGCTGGGGCTGGGAGTAGAGCCGCAGCTGGGGACCGAGGCTGGGGCAGGACTGGGAGTGAAGCCACAGCTGGGGACCGAGGCTGGGGGCGGGGCTGGGGCTGGGAGCGAAGCTGCAGCCGGGCTGTGGTTGGGGGCTGACAGCCGGCGCCGCAGCCAAGTGCAGAGCCATGGCCGGGTCGCAGTTGGGGGTTGAGCCTGGGGGCAGGACTGGGCACAGGGCCAGGAGCCGGGGCTATGGCTGGGGGTGGGGCTGCAGCACAGCGGGGGGTGGAGTGGAGCGGGGTGGCACTCCCTCCCCATCCTCCATGGGGGCTGGCCATGCCCCACCCCAAATGTTCCTCTGTGCCCCCCCGGGGGGGGTGCACCCCACAGTTTGGGGACCACTGGTCGAGATGGAATTCCAGGGGAACATGTAAGCAATTGGAGGAGGGAAAGATCTCAAACTGATTTGGGGGTCTGAGAAAACTCCACATCCCAAAAAAGGGTGTTAGACAAGAGGTCTGCACCTGGGAGTATGCCTTACAGACCCAGAGCTAGAAACAGTGAGTAGACTCTACTCAGACCCATCCTGCTTTCAAAGCATGTGCGGAACCCAGGGGCTGTGTCCACTTGCCACAGACTGGTGCCCCATACACTGGAGTAATGGGCTTGTACTTATCGTTATTTAGCATAAGCGAGCACTGCACATGGTTTCTGTGGTAGCTGGACTACAATACTATGGGTGAAAGACTGCCTTGGCTATGCATGCACTGCTCCTGTTTACTGTAAAGGGCAGTTGGTTGTGCATGCATCTCTGAGGATAGATTTTGCCTCTGACACTCAAGTCAAGTTACATTAACACAGGCTCACTTTTGTTTTCTGGTGCTGTTTTTATTGGCAGGTATTTATACCAGACAGAAAGCAGAAAACTAGGAAGTTATTTTTCATCCCTCCAAAAATGTCATTTCATAAGCATCTCTCTGTCTTACCTTCCATGCTCAAGTTTTATGCATCTCCATGGGGGTGCAGGTGCAAAAGGGTTTTGATGGATGCTTTTAGTTTCATCCTTGTGTACATTTGTCTTCATCACACAATTTGGCATTAGTTTGGCATGACTGGCAGCAACTGTTCAAGAAAGATGCATGGCAGGTGTTTCACAATACACATGTGAACACTTTTGCACACCCCTAGTTTAGGAACTTATACATGTTTGCAAGCTGGATTTGACTTGTGTATTGGAGTATTTTCAAGCCTAAACTGGGCATGCATGTAGGTGAAGATTATGAGTGCTTTGCAAACTCCCACTTGCCTACCAATTGCTGTTTCATGTGCAATTCAAACTGTTTTCTCTCAATTCTGTTGTCTAGGACTGGCAATGTGACATGAACGGTTAAATCCTTAGGACTCTGAGGAGGGGGTGGGCATAGTTAGATTTCCGCCCTATTCCTCCAACACTGGAGGCATCTGGGGATCAGTGTTCCTTCTAATTTTTCCCACCCATGTGCAGAATGAATTCTGTTATGTGCACCATTATGGAGGTGATGTGTGACAAATCATCTCCATATTGGTGCACATAACAAAATTCATGTGGTGGGGTGGAGCCGAGGGATTTGGCATGTGGGAAGTGGCTCAGGGCTGGGGCAGAGGGCTGGGGATGCGGGGGGTGAGGGGTCCGGCTGGGGGTGCAGGCTCGGGGCGGGGGGGGCTGGGGATGACTGTCTCCGGGCTGGGGCAGAGGATTGAGGTTCAGGGGCGGTGGGGGCTCCAGCTGGGAGTGTGTGTTCTGGCGTGGGGCCAGGGATGGGTGGCTCTGGTCTGGGGCAGAGAGTTTGGGTGCGGGGAAAGGGGGGTGAGGGCTCTGGCTGCGGGGGGAGCGGGGATAATGGGCTCAGGGCTGGGGCAGAGGGTTGGGGTGCAGGAGGGAGGACTCTGGCTGGGGGTATGGGCTCTGGGGTGGATCTCGGGATCAGAGATTTGGGGTGCAGTGGGCCTATGGTGGGGAGAGGGGACTCCGTCCCCAGCTCTCTCTCCCCACAGCAGCACCTGGGCTGGGGTGGTGAGGCGCCTCTCCCCTGGCCATGGCATGTCCAGGCTGTGCTGGGTCGGGGCCGGGGGAGGGGGAGGGGTGGGCTGGGTTGGGGCCAGGGGAGGGCCACCAGGGCAGGTCTGGGGCTGCGGGAGAGAAATCTCACCCCACTGCAGTCCTGTGCGCTTGGGTGGTGCTTAATAGGCAGCGACCGTGCAGCTTAGAGGGAATTTAGCCACAGACAAAATAAAGACGTTTCAGGGCTGCTTTAATTTCTGCTGGCTGGAATGTCCTCCTAAAGCCTGTTCCACCATTGCAGGATTGCCTCTGTTACGATATAGATATTCAGGCCTGTCTGTAAAGGCCTGTACTCTAAGAATTTAGGTGTATTCTTATCACTTGGCTAGTTATAGAGGTATAAAAGAAAGAATCAAAATCACTGTCTGCCGGTGTAAGGGCCTTCTCTTAGTGTGACAGTCTGAGGCCCTGTTCTTAGGCTAAGGCCTTTGGCTATGCAGCAGAGGCAGCCATAAGCTGGGAAGCAAATGGTCACATCCTCACATTCCAAACTAGTCACATTGAAAGAAGGTGCTATTGGGCTGTTAGGAATACAATCCTATCCTGATAATGCATATCACCTCCGGAGAAAGGGAAGTGCCTAGAAGATGTAAAAGGAAACTTAGTTTGATAGCATCCTGTCTGGCAAGAACTCACTTATCAATAGCTGGGATGTGAAATCCTCACTTCTGTGTTTGTTCTATCACTGTAGTCCCCATTTCCCCATTGTTTGTCTGTATAATCTCTGTCTGGTTCTGTGATTGTTTCTGTCGGCTGTATAATTAATTTTGCTGGGTGTAAACTAATTAAGGTGGTGGGATATAATTGATTAAATAATCATGTTACAATATGTTAGGATTGGTTAGTTAAATTTCAGTAAAATGATTGGTTAAGGTATAGCTAAGCAGAACTCAAGTTTTACTATATAGTCTGCAGTCAATCAGGGAGTGAGGGGGCGGGGGGATGGCAATGTACATGGCAGAGGGGCATTGCAACAAAGCCCGTTGCCAACTGTGCCCACATATCTATTCAGGGGACACCATCACAGGGCCTAATAACATCAGCCACACTATCAGAGGCTCGTTCACCTGCACATCCACCAATGTGATATATGCCATCATGTGCCAGCAATGCCCCTCTGCCATGTACATTGGTCAAACTGGACAGTCTCTACGTAAAAGAATAAATGGACACAAATCAGATGTCAAGAATTATAACATTCATAAACCAGTCGGAGAACACTTCAATCGCTCTGGTCACGCAATCACAGACATGAAGGTCGCTATCTTACAACAAAAAAACTTCAAATCCAGAGTCCAGCGAGAAACTGCTGAATTGGAATTCATTTGCAAATTGGATACTATTAATTTAGGCTTAAATAGAGACTGGGAGTGGCTAAGTCATTATGCAAGGTAGCCTATTTCCCCTTGTTATTTCCTCCCCCCCCCCCCCCCCCGACGTTCTGGTTAAACTTGGATTTATGCTGGAAGTGGCCCACCTTGATTGTCATGCACAGTGTGGGGAGAGTGGTCAGTTTGGATGAGCTATTGCCAGCAGGAGAGTGAGTTTGGGGGGGGGGGGGGGGGGGGTTGAGAAAACCTGGATTTGTGCTGGAAATGGCCCACCTTGATTATCATGCACATTGTAGGGAGAGTGGTCACTTTGGATGAGCTATTACCAGCAGGAGAGTGAGCTTGTGTGTGTATGGGGGTGGGGGAGTGAGAAAACCTGGATTTGTGCTGGAAATGGCCCACTTTGATTTTCATGCAGGTTGTAAGGAGAGTGGTCACTTTGGATAGGCTATTACCAGCAGGAGAGTGAGTTTGTGTGTGTGGTTTTTGGAGGGGGGTGAGGGGGTGAGAGAACCTGGATTTCTGCAGGAAATGGCCCACTTTGATTATCATACACATTGTGAAGACAGTGGTCACTTTGGATGGGCTATTACCAGCAAGAGAGTGAGTTTGTCTGTTGGGGGGCGGAGGGTGAGAAAACCTGGATTTGTGCTGGAAATGGCCCATCTTGATGATCACTTTAGATAAGCTATTACCAGCAGGAGAGTGGGGTGGGAGGAGGTATTGTTTCATGGTGTCTGTGTATATAATGTCTTCTGCAATTTCCACAGTATGCATCCGATGAAGTGAGCTGTAGCTCACGAAAGCTCATGCTCAAATAAATTGGTTAGTCTCTAAGGTGCCACAAGTACTCCTTTTCTTTTTGCGAATACAGACTAACACGGCTGTTACTCTGAAACCTGTCTTTTTACAAACAGACATCTAGTCTGTCTTTCTTTCTGAGACTGGACTCACTAGGACTACAAGTTTTCTATATAATGTATGTATTATGGTCAGGCATGATGGATTGTTTTTCTTATATAGGTCCCATGACCCTTCTATTGCCATCGATTATCTCTTTTCTGAACTCCTTTCCAATCGCAGCAGTGGCTCACTAAGAGTTCTCCCCTAGAGCTGGTTCAATGACCGTCACTGCACAGTTTGCATCTGGAGCTCACGAATCTGATCAAGGACAACATGTTTGTGAGCTAGTTGGCATAACCTGGCACAGAAATCAGGTTTTCATTTGCTTCCTATAATGCTTTCAAAGGAAAAGATTTCCTCTGGCTCTCTTTCTTTAATTTGTGAGACGAGTCCTTTCAGAACACAAGGAGATTTCTCAAGGATCATCTTGGCCTCTGTCAGGTGTTTCATTGCGTGGGAGCCATACAGCGTCCTGTAGAGCTGAAAGAGTGATCTTTGCCACTTGGGCAGTTCCCGTTCACTTCAATGATAGAGAACAGCATGGCATTGTGTTTCTATTTAAACACTGGGAGCACGTCCAGGATCATTATTAATTTAGAATGATGCCACCCAGCTGTGATTCTTGTACTCGCTCATGTTCTCCCAGCCCCCAGAGGGAATGCAGACTGCACAGGAGATTCCCTTTGCAGGGGAATACCTCCCTGAGGTAAGGAAATGCTCTGGTTTTGGTGTTTGTTTGTTTTCCCTCAGGAGACTGATAGAGACCATTTCTATAATGTGTACCATGAAGCTTCTACCTCTCTCACCTCACCCCTTGGGGTTTCTGCATTAGAAATTCAGGAAGAGATTGCTACAGAAACTTACCCAGCCTGCCTTTGGGACCATTGGCTACCCTAGGCCTTGTTTCTATTCACACATGCCCATTACGTGACTCCTAGACTCATTCCCTTCAGCTGGGGAGGCAGGCTACTCCTGACTCAGGTGAGGCTGAGCCTCAACCCTCTTAAAAGGCTAGCTCACACGGTGACAGGGACTGATATAATCAGGATAGACTTCAGGATTACCACTGTAGCAGCTTCTCCCCACTGTAAAGGGCTCAAGAGGGTTGACTTTTATAGTAAGTGACAGATAGTTCTGAAGTTAGAATGGTTGAAATGATGAGAACGCTGTTTGTGGAGTGATGGCCAGTTAAAAAAAGAAGGAAGGAATATCAGAACCAGGATGTTTCCTGAATGTTCAATGCCAGCACGGATGCATGGGATGCACAATGAGAGCACAAGAGCATTTTCAGATAATTAAAGAGCTCCTGATGCAGCCATATTGGCCTTTTACTTTGGCCTTTATCTTTCCTTTACATCAGGATAGTTTGTTGTGCCTTTAATATTGTCTCTTTGAAAAACTGCCCGCTCTCCTGAACTTTTTTCGTTTAGATTTTCTTCCTAGGGGGACCCTACATACCAGTTTGCTGAGTTTGTTGAAGTCTGCTGTTTTGAAGCCCATTGTGCTTAGTCTGCTGCCCTCACTCCTTTTCCTTAAAATCGTGACTTTCATCATTCCATGATCTTATGTTCTTTTAAAATGGATTTTTAAGAAAAATAATACAAACAGAACGTGTGTTACATTGTTGATACATCACATAAAACACTGCCTTAACAAAATGAAAGCCGATTGTTATCCTGTAACTATTATTGGTAGCGAGCACAGGTGTGTACATGATGCTCTAAAAAGGTCATCGCTGTTCTGGATGCTAGGAGAACCTGAAGCATAGCAGTTTTTCCAATGACCAGCTGCACAGTGGTTTCAAGAGGAATGGTTTCCTTGAAAAGAAAACAGGTCATGTCAGGGATTGGGGAACTAACAGATTGTTATTGTTTAACTTATACGGGGGGTGGGTAAGACCATCGGATGTCAATGTTAAAGTCTCTTGCCAGCATTTTTGTATTTATAATTAACAAAGATAATAACTATTCTAGTGCCAAAACATTCACAGATTTTGCAGATTTAGGTTTTCACCAGAGAATTTGCTGTGTACTCCAGAAGCAATGCTTTCCTTAGCTAAAAAACCAAACATCTACTATGTTTATTAGCAAAGGTAGCCTTCAGTCTATAAAGCTATGCTGGCCTGGTTTCTCTTTAGGCAGAACAGACTGAAACAACAGAACAGAAACAGAGGTGTAAGTTTCTTCCATTCATCTTAATTGAGTGTTAACATCAAAGCCTAGTTCTAATCATTAAAATGCTAACACTTGCAGGGTATTTGAAACTTCAGTGACAAACAGGATGCACACATCTGAAGTGCTGTATCTTAAACCTTAAAATTGGGCATGGTTAATAATGTTGCAGTACTTAAATAAAGCTCCATAGTCATTAACTATTTTAGTTCATGCATCCGATGAAGTGAGCTGTAGCTCACAAAAGCTTATGCTCAAATAAATTTGTTAGTCTCTAAGGTGCCACAAGTACTTTGGTTCTTTTTGCGGATACAGAATAACACGGCTGCTACTCTGAAACCTAACTATTTTAGAGTTCTTTATTTGCATTTCTTCCAACTATATAGTTAAACACTAGAGTTTTACAGGCATAACTGTTTTTGTCTTTTTAAGTGCTCAGACGTTGTGTCAAATCTCTAAGGCCTGTGCTGTTTTCAGAGACTGTCAGCCTTTTTGTGACCAGTGCAGACTGTTACACAGGAGACACACACAGTGTGCTTTCTTATGGGGTATGTCTTCACTTCACAGTTAACCCTGGTTTTATCCCAAACCCCACTGCCGTCCACACAAAAAGCTTCTGATATGGGTTTGGAGGAGAGTGAAGCTTGGGGTAGGTGAGCCAGCTAGGAGTATAGGTTAGAGACTGGGCTGGAACCCGTTCATGCTGTAGTGATAAGGTTGCCAGGCGTCCAGTTTTCGATCGAAAAGCCTGGTCGAAAAGGGACCCTGACAGCTCCAGTCAGCACTGCTGACCAGGCTGTGGGGCTAAGGCAGGCTCCCTGCCTGCCCTGGCTCCTCACAGCTCCCGGAAGCAGCCAGCATGTCCGGCCAATGAGAGCTGCGGGGGAGGTTCCTGTGGGAATGGGCAGCACACAGAGCCCCCTGGCCCTTCAGCCTAGGAATGGGATATGACAGCTGCCTGAGGTAAGCACCGCCCAGCTGGAGCCCGCACCCCAAACCCCCTCTCACACTCCAACCCCCTGCCCCAGGTCGGAACCCCCTCCTACACCCAAACTCCCTCCTCAATAAAGATACATTGACAGCCAGTGTCACAGGCTCTAGATGCTCATACAGCACATAGGATACATGCACATCCTGAACTGTAACATTCTTTAATACAAAGTCAATGTCACATTCCTTAATAGCATAAATGGAGCATAAACATAGATTGCTGTGGGGATCGGGACTGACATAGTAAAAGAAATTTACCAGCAACTTTGTGCACCAGCTTCTAATGCACAAACAATTGTTATCAACAAGTACCATAATTGAATGCTTATCCTCACTTTTCTCTTTTCTGGAGATTGTAATGGTATTTGCTTGGATCTGCATTTAGACAGATGTGAGGCCCTTCAATAACCTCGGTGGTGCAGGAATAACCAGTACCCATCTCCCAGGTACAAGCATTGGTGTTAACGCTGCTGTACCCCCATGTCGCTATGGTGTACCCACAGGAATTAAGACAGAGCTGTTACACTAACACCTAACAGTATCAAGGGGTATACCCATTCCTCACTAGCATTAGTAATGGCCAGTTCTCCTTCTCCTTAGGTGGGGGCCTTTTTAGATCAGACACACCTAGAGGTGCTGCTAAGGGCTCCTGCATCATGTGTTCCTGGGGGATGGAGAAGGAAGCAAGCAAAGGTTAGTGCCACAAAGTTTAAGTGGGGCATGAGGAAAAACTGAAGTTTTTTTGTTTTAAAATAAATAAGTAAATACACAGGCTAAAGAGCAGTTTCCTGTCCTAATCTGAACCCCATCTCTGTTATTCCTCTTGCTTAATACTAAACAAATCTATGATTCCCCAAAAATCAGTACAGACTAGCATGACTATAAATGGATGAAATATGAAAAATAAGGCTTAGGTGGGACTTAAAGTGGAGCATGGGCCTTGTGCTAACCCCCTGCACAGGGCTGAATTCACCAAACTCTCTTTTTATAACTCGAGTGTCCTCACTGCCCTGAGTCCACTGCCCTGGAAATGTGGGCTTCTGTTTGAAGTAGCAGGAATTTGGGAGTAAACACCGAAATAGTCTCTCATTGTCTCTTACTGATAATCTCAGATGGAACCAACATGGCATTGTGTTAAAACAACTCTGTAATCTGATCCTGATCAATCTACAATAAACTCTCTCTCTCTCTCTCTACGCATACATTAGTATCCCTTTATGGAAATATTTTAAATAACTATGGTATTGTTTTACAAATGCTTTGGTATAACTTGAGGTTGTACACTGGGAGCAGGGAGAATTTTTTTAATGTCTGGGGAAGCTTACTAATTATGGCATGCTTTTAATTGATAACAGCAAATTCATTCATGAGATGCTTCCTCTAAACACTGACATGGAGTCTAAATGCTGCCATGTGAAAAAGAACTGAACGCTGAAACAGTTTGTGATGCAACTGTGATATAAAATTACACGTTTTGAAGACATGAGTTTGTCTGCGTCTGATCTCTATAGCTTTTAATAGCTCCTACCTCAGAAAAATATCTGAAGTTTTCCAATTCAGTAAGTAGAAGTAGGAAACTGGGCACGTATCAGTCAGTTCTTACTAGTGCTTCTCAAAATGGGGTTGGGAGGTATCAAAAACTAAAAAATAAAAATAGTGCTGAGAGAGGAAACGTTTTGGTCATGTCTAAAACACACTGCACTATTCTAAGAACCCGCAGCATTTTCCAAGTGCTTGACAAGGATAGCATCTGGGGAGATTATTCAGATTGTAGAGTTTCTTCAGGGTCTTGTCTTATATATAAAGTGCCTTTGGAATGTTTAGCTGAATGGCAGGTGATTCATAAGTTCTTATTTTAAATGCAAGATCTTGCTAGTGTGTCACATAACAAAGCAGAGAAAGTGTGAATCCGACAGTGAGAAAAAGAGGATGGGTGGGGAGACTGACAACTTGGTAAATGAAATTCTTTAGTTGCACAAAGTGGAGGTAGGAATTCTGTATGGCTTGGTCCTCAAACTCATTTTCCCCACAGGATCCACGAACAGCAGGGACCACAGATCTAGTCTAACCTCCTGTATGTCTCAGTCCAGGGGATTTCATTCAGTTTCTCCTGTATTAAGCCCAATAACTTGTGTTTTGACTAACTAAAGCTTATTTTCCAGAGAGATGTAGATATAACTCAGGAGGCACCAGAACAAGCTTCTCGATGCTGTCACACCTTTGTTCCTCAGCCTTGTTCTAGAGGAACACTTCTAGAGAAGAGGGTACTTCTGTGTCTGTGGGCGAGTTCTTCGAAAAAGAGCTTGGCATGTTGAGTAAGCTGCCATAACTATACTTATGTTTAACTTTTATTAAACATACTACTTAAAGGGGGGAATTCACCCATAAGAAGAGGACCAGCACAAGGTGCAAAGTGTACTTGAACACGTCACACAGGTAAACTTTGTCCAAAGGGAGCTTTACTATTTGCAGTTAGGTGAAGGCTAAACTTTTGAAAATCCCACCCAAAGTCTCTAAATTGCATAAGTAATCTGAATTCCATGATGACAGAAACTTTACAGAATGTAATTCTGTCATGGTACAGTCTGGAGACGTATACCTAGGACAGGAATCTCTTTGTTCACCACCACCACCACTACCAATGATAATAAATATTGATTATATTCATGGTCACATCTAAAGGTCTCAACCAGATTGGGCCCCACTGTGTTAGGCATTGTACAAATAAATTAGTCGCTGCCCCAAAGAGCTTAAATTCTACAAGGTGGATGAGACAATCAAGTAGGCCAGGGGGTGGGGGTGTAAGAGGGATACAGGGTCACAAGTATTAGGATGTGTGTAATTTTTGGCCAGTCTATGATAGTGATTACAGCTCACCACCTGCCAGGCCCTTATCTGTTTACCATTTACTGTATGTATTACTGAAGAGAAAACAATTTACCCCCTGCACACACACCCCCTCCCCTCCCCATGTATCATTTTCTTTAAGAATGCTACCTACATGTCTCTAGGGCCCAGTCCTTCCCCAGCATTTAGCTTGATTCCCCTCCCCACTTTCTATTTGTACTTGACCTAGTTTCCTACCATCTTGTATGAAGATGGTCCTGAACCACAACCTGCATTCTGCATGTTCTTGAATTGTGGGGGCTAAGGCAGCATTCAGAATGTGAATGGATATGGATTTCACGCTTGATTTTTCTCTCTGTTTATTGAGCCAAATAAAATCCTGGAACTAAAACTCCCTGAAGTTTGGCACAGTTTGAGATCTGGATCCAAGACCACCTCTTATATTAAATTCTGGTTTGATTGTTGGTATTAGTAGGGTCTTCCCTTTTTCAAAAGAAGAAATACCTAGTTTCACTAGCCTTTACTTAAGATCCTGCAGCAGGGGTCAGCAGCTTTTGGCATGCGACCCATCAGGGAAATCTGCTGGCGAGCCAGGATGGTTTGTTTACCTGCAGCATCTGCAGATTTGGCCAATCGCAGCTCCCAGTGGCCGTGGTTCACCGTTCCAGGCCAATGGGGGCTGCAGGAATCGGCATGGGCTGAGGGATGTGCTGGCCGCCACTTCCCGCAGCCCCCATTGGCCTGGAATGGCAAACCGTGGCCAGTGGAAGCTGCGATCTGCCGAACCTGCAGATGCTGCAGGTAAACAAACCATCCTGGCCTGCCAGCAGATTTCCCTGATGGGCCGCATGCTAAAGGTTGCCAATCCCTGTCCTACAGCAAGTACCTCGACTACTGACCAGCATTCTCCCCCTCTCCACCTTTTCCAGCATTAAAATAACCTATTTAAGGTACCCAGAACTTGGGATATAGGCCTAATTATCCTCCTCTTTAGCTTCACTGGAGTTGCTCCTGCATTACTCCAGTGTGAGAGAAGAATTAGGCCCAGTAATTTTCATGTGAGATCATCAACTTCTTGTGCTGTGCTAGAATACTTTCTGGCATCTTATGTTTAGCACCTCTATTTATATACACCAGGTTTTTTCTTTTGCACATTCTGAATCCTTGGCAGTTGGAAGATATCTTTTCAACATGTAAGAGCTGATTTGCAATTTGTATTTCTTTTAGCTCAAGTTTGTCCTAATTTTTCCTCAAATTGTTTTAATCTAAAATTAAAAAAATAAGAAAACTCAAGGTCTTCTACAGTCTTTTAAATTCATAGAATCATAGTAGTATAGAACTGGAAGGGACCTCAATAGGTCATCTAATCCAGTTCCTTGCACTTCAAGCAGGACTAATTAGTTTTGTTAGCAGCAGCACTGTAAGGAGACTTTGTTCTAAGACCTTGTCTGAAGTGGTGATTTGCCCCAACTACAGTCATCAGTCTGACTGTAACTGGTGTAGTGTAGACAAGCAAAGCTGCCATCTGCACCGATGGAGCTTACTCCTGTCTGAAATCAGGGCAAATAGTGGCAGTGCCTCTCTAGTAGTGCAATTAGAGGCTGTAATAGAAGCAAATCCTCAATCCTACAGGGCCAGATGACAAAGATGAAGCTTTTTTATCTATACTGCACATGCTGTGACCAAATTCATGTTTCGGCAGGAAACAGATACATTACTGTGTAAATAAAACACACACAGCCTTGTTGGGCTGGGACTACAACTTTGGTCCAGCAGCTCTGAAAAAGGGAGCTTTCTACCATTTGTGCTGATGGAGGTCTCCTAATGCAAATGGAGCAAATTTGTGCTAATGGAGGATGCTTTAGATGTCCCTGCTACTTGGGTAGGGCTTGTCATGGGTTCAATGTGCAATCCAGACCAGTGAGGGGTTGTGTCACCACCTGCCCTGTAATCCTGGGTGCCTTACATTGTTTTGCTGCTGTAGCTCGCAGCCTAGGACACTCACAGCCAGCCTACAAGCATGCAGGTCACACCCTGAGTGTCTGTGTGCTAGACAGCCCTGGTCCAGCAGTTCTGACCCCAGCAGCCTGTCTACAACCCCACTCTGATTTCCATCAGCCTTGGTTACTACTTGCAGGGTGACCCCAACACACTCCCAGTTTCATATTTTCCCCAAACCACACGCTCTGCAATGTCCAGCCCTCTCCTGGATAGTTCAGAGAAATTACAAGGTTAGTTTGTTCCTCTAAAGAGACAAAAGCACATCACAGAGTATTAACTGGGGTAAATATAATCTTTCCTGCAAACACAGCACTGAACTGTTTTTTAGTAAAAATAAAAGTATTAACAATAGGGCATAAGTTAAGTGATGCCAAGTAAAAGGAATAAAGTTAGAAAGGGTTACAAGCAAATAAAAGTGAAAACATACATCTAAAACTTAATCTAGCAAGGTATAGGCTTTTTTCAAGATGGCTTTGTTCACTCACAGTATTCCTGCAAGATAGTGACTGGCCTCCTCCCACCCCCTACCTGGGTCAGGATCTCCTTTAGAAGCCAAAAAGTGCTGGTTCCTTTGTCTTCTTAGGTGAGAGAGAGAAATTGGGTTTTCCTGCCCATTCTTTTATTGTCCAGTGAACCTTTGAAATGGATATTTCTGAAGGTTATCCCTCAAAGTGAAGTTAATTCAAGGTGTGAAAAATGTGGCAGATTTTTGTGGTGAAGGAAGCTCCATGCTGTTTTCCCACCTCCCCACTAGTCTTTGCTAAAATGAAAATTGTTCTTTTTCCTGAAGTGCCCTCCCCTTGCTGTCTTAATGGTCCTATTTACTGCTTATATGTAAATTGTGGGAAACTCACATTCCTTTGTTTAGGAGAGATCTGTTTTGCCTAGGCAAGGCTGTCTCATCTTGAACATGTGCTCATAACAGCCTATAAGGGGAATCCATAACTTCCATAACTTTATCTATAATGTTTTTATGTGCATTTCACCATGTTGCTGTTGATCAGCAAGTTACTAGTTTTCAAATGATACCTTACAAGGCATATTTGGTACAAAGATTTTACAATAGCATGTAGGGCATGAATACAGGGTACTTAGGGTCATAGAGATACACTGAATACATTACTTACTCTTCACCAGTTAGACAAAGCTCATCCTGAGCATCTGAATTGATAGGCATGGCAATCTAACAGTCACAAACCAATCTGTAAAGAATCCATGTGCAGCAGACAGAATTATTAGACTAATGACTCACTCATGAATAGTTGGACTTGGAACCTCTGGTTTTTCTCTCTCAAGTAACAAACCTGTCACCTGAACTAGCGGATTATAAGGGTGGATTCCTCATCTTTTCTGTGGTTTATTCATTAGAGGGTGCCATTGCTCACAACACTGCAGTATGGAATGATGTAAATATTTTATTTTTACCTTTTAATGTATCCCAATGCGTATTCACAATGCTCTCGTTCACCGACTAGTTTCTTTTGATCAGGGTCTCTAGAATGAAGTCTGGCTAGCAGGAAGGGGACAAAAAAGGGTTTATAGCAAGCAGGTTGCAAAGTAAGCGATGAAGTCAAAGAGTTGCTTGGGTAGAAGTTCTTGAACACTAGGAGGGAGATGTTGTACAGTATGTGTGTGAGCAGGTAACATACATGCAGGTGAATTTGTGTCCCTGTGTCATAACTGTTCAGTGTGTGTATGTATGTGCTTTTGTGCTCTACCAATACCCATCCTCTATGATTTCAATATGAAATTGCAGCTGTAAACGTATTTAATGCCAGTCTTTCATAACTCAATCTCAAAGTGCTGCCTACTTATTTGACTGATACAGTAACAATATCCTTATGGTTATTTCACTCTTTCAATTTATTTAACCATGGAAAATTAAATTAAGCTAGGATCATCATTTGTGTGAATTATTCTGGAATCTTATCAGAATATCAGATGTGTTATTCTGGGAATTTCTAATCCTCTTGCATTGCTCGTTCTGGAAGAATGTGGTTAACAACTATAGTATATTGTCTTAATGCTAATACTTTTCTTTTTCTTGTTGTTGTATTCTGTTAGAAGAATCATTCCTCTCCTTGTGGTGAATGGCTACCTCCCCATTTAGGCACATATCGTTAATGGAAAAATGATTCCTACTTGTGCCCACAAGGGCTGGGGGGGAAGATACCAGCGAAAGGAGGACACTCAGGCCTAAGAATAGTAAACTATGCTTTATTGAAGGAAGGAAGAACTTACGCTCCAATCTGCACGGGGAGCCCCTAGGATGCGCGGAGGGGCTGCAGGGGACTCTGGCCATTCGGGACAGCTGACCAGGCAGGACTCCACCGGGGAGGGGAGTCCTCTGCGGCACTATATTCTCCACGCTTATCTCAGGGTTACATGGGGTCAATAGCTGGTTACATTCTTGTACGATTTATGCTTATTACATAAACTAACTTATTTACAGGCAAAAATATGCTGAGCTATGCTACAATATCTTTTGGCAGGATCTGTCAGACAAAGTCAATTGAAACTGCCTGCATCCTCCGCTTACATCCAGTCACATACTCAGTCCACCACTTAGCTCCTCGCCAATCTTCCCGACCTTGTCCCTACACTACTCATGTGTTCCATAATTATTCTCTGCTTTATTTGCCTTTTTCTTATACTGCACTAGAGTTGCAAGCTTTACACAGTGTTTTTTCTGTAGATGGGATTTGAGGTCTAATTGAACAAAGTGGGTGAGATTCTGTGCAGCATCTCTTAGATCCCCAGCACAAAACTTGTAGTTCAGGAGAAAGGGTCGTTACCCCCCAATTCTGGGCTGCGCCATGGGCTGTAGTGTGCCCTAGCCTAATTTACATAGGCGTGGGAGCCTTTGACAGTAGCATTACTCAGAATTTCTGCATGGCAGCCTGCTCTGGGGTGGCCCCACCTCTGACACCAGGGCTTGTGAGCAGCTCTGCAGAAGGCAGCCTGTAGCTGTCTTTGGCAGTTCCTGTGTCAGGGAATTCTCCTCCAGCCAGAACTAGGGTTTTTACAGACCCATTACCCCACTCTGGTCCTTTTACCCAGCTTAAAGGGGCCAGAGTTGGGGATGATGACCTTAGCCATGTGTTTACACAGCTAGAAATTCAGTGGGAAATTTTAGAAAGTGACTGACTTATTTAGCTGAAATCCCATTTTCAAAAAGGAATTTAAGAGCCTCTCTCTCATTGCAAGTCCATGAGACTTCAGAGCTAAGTCACTTTTGAAAATGGGATTTAACTATCTAAGCCACCTAAGCCTTGCAACACTGTGCCTGAGCGCCTGTGGCACTTTTGAAAATACCATCTTCTGCTAGCACTTACCTTGCCCGGGTAATGTGTTAAAGCTACCACCACATCCTTGTATGCACAAGGATTTTAACGCATTTGTTAAGTTGTGTTGACTAGCACATTTTAAAAATACACCATAGAATCATAGAATATCGGGGTTGGAAGAGACCTCAGGAGGTCATCTAGTCCAACCCCCTGCTCAAAGCAGGACCAATCCCCAACTAAATCATCCCAGCCAGGGCTTTGTCAAGCCTGACCTTAAAAACCTCTAAGAATGGAGATTCTACCACCTCCCTAGCTAACGCATTCCAGTGCTTCCCCACCCTTCTAGTGAAATAGTGTTTCCTAATATCCAACCTAGACCTCCCCCACTGCAACTTGAGACCATTACTCCTTGTTCTGTCATCTGCCACCACTGAGAACAGCTGAGCTCCATCCTCTTTGGAACCCCCCTTCAGGTAGTTGAAGGCTGATATCAAATCCCCCCTCACTCTTTTCTGCAGACTAAGTAAGCCCAGTTCTTTCAGCCTCTCCTCATAAATCATGTGCCCCAGCCCCCTATTAATTTTCGTTGCCCTCCGCTGGATTTTCTCCAATTTGTCCACATCCTTTCTGTAGTGGGGGGCCCCCCAAAACTAGACACAATACTCCAGATGTGGCTTCACCAGTGCTGAACAGATGGGAATAATCACTTCCCTCGATCTGCTGGCAATGCTCTTACAAATGCAGCCCAGTATGCCACTAGCCTTCTTGGCAACAAAGGCACACTGCTGACTCATATCCAGCTTCTCATCCACTGTATTCCCCAGGTCCTTTTTGCAGAACTGCTGCTTAGCCAGTCAGTCCCCAGCCTGTAGCAGTGCATAGGATTCTTCCGTCCTAAGTGCAGGACTCTGCACTTGTCCTTGTTGAACCTCATCAGATTTCTTTTGGCCCAATCCTCCAATTTCTCTAGGTCCCTCAGGACCCTATCCCTACCCTCCAGTGTATCTACCTCTCCCCCCAGCTTAGTGTCATCTGTGAACTTGCTGAGTGTGCAATCCATCCCATCATCCAGATCATTAATGAAGATGTTGAACAAAACTGGCCCCAGGACCCCTGGGGCAATCCACTTGATACCGTCTGCCAGCTACACATTGAGCTGTTGATCACTACCCATTGAGCCCAACGATCTAGTCAGCTTTCTATCCACTTTATAGTTCATTCATCCAATCCATTCTTTTTTAACTTGCTGGCAAGAATACCATTCCCCACCCCTTACCCCGCATAGTGGTCTCAGAGAGAAAGTCTTTCCTTGGGTGTGCTGATGACCAAGATAAAGGCAGGGCACATAGCTGGGTGAATGGGGGCATAGACAGGTGTTCCTATGCTTGGGGAGGTTCCTCTGTTGCCATATTGATAGCTGCCACAAATTAGAATAGCCTTTGAGATTTAAACTCAGATCAAAACACATAATTGGAGCTATCTCTAGTAGAACAAGAACTCCCAGATCCTGAGCCAAAAATCACATACATCAGTTGTGGGGGGACAAATGGCAAGAGCTGGCAATACTGAGTCCCCCAAACCTTCATCTTCCTCCGGACATCATCACCTACACCAACAGAAGCCAATGTGATGGGGATTTATTCACAATGTTAGCCCTAGGTAGTTTCTTTCCCCTACTCCAATTCTTTAATCCTCCCCACTAGCACAGTCTTCATAGCTCTTTATCATTGTCTTTGCCATTTAAATTAGAATCGACTATGTCCCCCAGTTGCTCACCACAAATTAAAGCAAGACTTCGGTATCTGGATATCACAGTCTGGCTGGATCAGTGACTCATCAGAGCTGTCTGCTGGTGTGGGCTGGGCTGGACAGCCTAACTTGATCTCCCTCTCAAGGCCTCAGAAGTACAAGATTCCATCATTGGGTGAGATGGACTGGGAAGAGGACTGTTTGGAGGAGGGACCTTACAGGTTTGTTTGCTTTTTGGCCCCATTTAATTCACATGGAACATTCCTCAGAAACCTGCTCTCTGTCCCCCACCAGTTAAGAATTATTGGAAAGTCTACAGGGTTCTTTTTCACTTAAAATTAAAGCATCTCAGGATGACAGCTTTTTCTGCTCTCCTCCACTTGACCCAAATCTTTGTCAATGGTACGCAGAAGCTGCACAGGGGGATGAGCATAAGCTGTTGCTCCCAGCAACTATGGAATATCCAGTGCGGTACAAAAGCAAGTGTTTGACAAAGCATCCTTTAGAAATTAAATTTGCCTTTTTTTCTGAATCATTAGGCAGGATCGGGGATCACATCCTGCCTATTTCTCTTCCGAGAAATACTTCTACATTTTCAGAAATAAAGGTTAAAAGGGGACAAAAATGAGCTGTGTCAACAAGGAAACTATTGTGTAGCTCCGACTGGCTTTTCAGAGTGACGTCTGGTGGTGGTTTCTAGTCAGTGCTGTTTTTTTTAAAAATAATATTTTTTTCCTGCTAAATAATTGACAAGAAAGGCCCTCAGGATGGGCAGATAAGTTGCCAGTGGGGTTTGTTTTTTGTGGGTCATGCTGGGGAGAGCGTGTCATTCATTAGCAGGTTTTTTTTATATTGAAAAAGCAAAATGAATAGCAAGCAAACAAAATGCACTTGGAAGTACAGAATTTGTGAATTCTGCCACAGCTACGCAAGCCGAAAGCATTCTTTTGAGAGTAAAGTCAGGAAGGATTTATCTTGTTCTTCCCATGACCAGTCAGCAAGGTTTCTCTCTGGCTTGCAGTAACAGACATGTGGCATTTTCCTTGTGACGCTGCACTGGGTTATCCATCAAAATGTAACGAGTCTGATGCCTCTGATGAAGGAACTGAATGGCGACAGGTTTACAGGCAGTAAAGTGCTTCATTTATTAAACCTACTTGTAGGCAGGGCAAGGAATTAAAACCAGTATTTTAAATACAGCCATGCGCAGCTGCGGGTGGATGTGGGGAAAGCGCTACCCGCTTTGGGGTCGGCAGATCGAGAAAGCAGCAGGTTTAACAGGCAAGTGCTTAGTGCTGGAACCCTAACTCTGCATTGTGGACTCTAGGAAAATGGGGTGTGTGTGGGTAGGGGGGAGCGAGGAGGAGGAGGACAAAGGGACACAGAAGAGGGGCGAGTTGGGCAGTGAGAGCTCCCACCTCTCTGTGGGGGAACGTGAGCATTTTCTCAAGTGAGGGCCCAGAGTTGGGGAAGGGGAGAAGGAGAGTGAAAGGAAACCCGGCTGCAGCGACAGATCGCAGAACAAAGGAGGGAGGGACAAACTCGCCCCAGCAGCAGAAGCTGAGCTGTAGCTCACGAAAGCTTATGCTCAAATAAATTTGTTAGTCTCTAAGGTGCCACAAGTCCTCCTGTTCTTTTTGCGGATACAGACTAACATGGCTGCTACTCTGAAATCAGTTAGCTCACTGGTTCTCAAACTTCTGTACTGGTGGCCCCTTCACATAACAAGCCTCTCAGTGTGACCCCGCCCCTTATAAATTAAAAACACTTTTAAATATATTTAACACCATTAGAAATGCTGGAGGCAAAGCTGGGTTTGGGGTGGAGCCTGACAGCTCGCGACCCCCCATGTAATCAGCTCACGGCCCCCTGAGGAGTCCTGACCCCCCAGTTTGAGAAGCCCTGATTGCTTTACTGGACTGCGATGCAGGTGCCAGAAATGGGGACAGAGGGAGAGGGAAAACAGAGCGCTCTAAATGTGAAGACTGATTACTGAATAAAATAAGCAGGGAACAAGCAGATGCTGGTGTCTTCCTCAGCTGTGAGAGATTGTTGAAAGGCAGACAGTCAAGAGAGGGTCCTGAGCACAGGCGCTGACTTTTGGTTTTGCCAGTGGTGGCCACGGTCCAGGGTCCACAAAAGATTAAGCTGGTCCTGATGGTGCTGGGCACCCCCTATTTTCTTTCAGTGCGTGCTTGAGCCCCAGAGCACCCACGGAGTCTGCGCCTATAGTCCCAGCCCAGATTCCAAGGCTAAAAAAGATCTCTGAAACTTTGCAACCCACATGAAAGCAGAGATGGAACATATTTCTTTGCAGAAGACAAGAGGGTTTGTGTTAAAGTAGCCACCTTTCCCCAAAAATAACCCATGGTACATTGAAAAAGTGAGGCTAAATACCAGGTGTTCCTGGTATTCCAGAATCCAGGAATTGACTGTCCATCAGAGCCGTTCAGTTGATGGTGGAGGAAGCCAGGAAAGGAAGAATCCTTTTCCACAAAGGATCAGGGCTGGCCTTGGTATGTGATGCCAGGCCTGCAAACCTTTGCAACCAACTGTACCCCCGCTCTCTCCCCGCTCCCTACCTCCACATTAAACTCATTACTGACCTCTCCCCAGCCCACAAAACTGTCTCTCGTCCACCATGATCACATTCCATTTTGTATTAGAGTGGATGAGCTATACAATCGCTTTTATTAAACAGCTAGGGCATCCATGTGTTTCTGAAAACTGGGAGTATCCATGGCAACTCAAATCATGAATCAGGATCCGCAGAATGATGGGATTGGCAGATTGGCTTAAAAAAAAATCACAAGATTTAAAAAATACTGGTTTCTTATCTGCCTTGTGGTGTTGCAGCTTTTAGAGTAAATGTTCTCAAACTTTTCTCCATGACCTATGAGTTCTGGGGTTTTTTTAAATGAAAGCTGAGAATCTGGCACGACAACTTGACTCCAGTAGCTGGGGCTTTAAAGAAAGCACCATATATCACAAGTGTGATTAAAATCATGAGCATTGGCACTAGTTCATATTGGTTTTAGAGAAAATAGTGTCTTTGCCTCAGCACTATCTCACATGCTGTTGAGATCCAAAAAAGCAAAAATAGAAAAAGGTCATTAGTGGAAGAATACACAGCAAGGCTCCCCAAGGCCCAGATAAATCCCTTTACCTCACCAGAGCGCTCAAACACCCAGAGTTTACCCTTTCCCACCATGTCCCAAGAAAGAATACACCCTCTCAGGGCCCCACTACATTACGGAATAGGAGGGAGTTGGTATGTGTGTGGGGTGGAATTCACTAGGCCACAAGAAGAGTCCTGAATGGATGTCCCCCCTCTCTGTGCCTGGACTACTGTCACTCGCTCCAACAGGGAAACACAAGAGAAAAGGAAACAGCTAGTTTAGCTATGAAACCAGGAAATGGGGAACAAACATATACATTAATTGTTTTCATTTATTCAGTAAAGTCAAGCTCTTTACCTCCTTGAGCATCACTACCCAGAGATAATGGTGCTCCCTGGAACAGAGTTGGGTCTCCAGGAGGGAGCTAAAGAGGAGGAAACATCCACAAGAGTCCCCAGGCAGAGTTCCTCCTGAACTAGTTCCATTGAGGGCAGGGGGAAGGTCAAGGTTTGTCCCCTGCTGGTCCAACTCCTAATCCCATGGCTCCTCCAGGTCTGTGTGGCAATGACAAAACAATGTGTGCTTTCCCTGGTCCTAACACTGTTTGCTGACCTTGATCTGACTGCCTGTCTCCTCTTCCTATGCAGATCTCTGCACCCTCCTCAGAGACTCCGAATAGCGGGGAGGGTGTCTGGAGAAGGAGGAAGAGAATGGTGCTGCAGAAGCAGCAGATCCACACCTATTCTTGTAGAAGGAGTGAGGTCCATACATGAAGGGGTACCTCTACAAATGCAGTGCTGTGAGCAGCCAATCCAGCGTGTTTCATTTTTGCAGGCCTCTACATGTCCTGGTTCTTCCCAAGGATGGAAGGGGTGAGCCTGCATCAGGAAAGCTTGCTCTTGGGGTATTCTAGGCCTGACTGGAAGCTTTTGGAAGCTTCCGAAAATCCTGTTCTCGTAAAAGAGATCCAGCAGATTCAATGGTTTTGGGGTAAGAATCTAAATGTGTAGATGCTGCAGTGTTGCCAGCTTATGATATTGGGTGTTTTTCTTAAAGCCTAAAAGTCACATGACTAGGTGGGAATCGCAGCTTTCTCTCACTCTTTTTTAAAGTGAATTGCTATCCCTCATAGTTGCAGGGAAAAGCTGGAAAATGGAACCCTGAATGTTCAGAAACCAGACAGCAAAGAAAAAGAAACCCACATTGGTGGTTTTTGCAAAATCATGTTTTTTTGAGGCAATTCATGATTTTTAAACATTTGGGGTTGGCAATACAGGTGCTTAAACAAAATTAGTAGAACCAACCACAAAGATCTGAAATCGGACTAATTACAGAAATGTAGGGCTGGAAAGGACCATGAGAGGTCAACAAGTCCAGCCTCCTATTCTGCATAAGGATTAAGTAAACGTAGACCACCCCGACAGGTGTTTGTCCAACCTGTTCTTAAAAACCTACAGCGATGGGGATTCCACAACCTCCCTTGGAAGCCTATTCCAAAGCATAACTACTCTTTACAAAGCTTATATATTAGAATGCATTTCCTAATATCTAAACTAATTCTTCTTTGCAGATTAAGCCCATTACTTCTTGTCCTACCTGCAGTGGTAATGGAGAACAATTGATCACAATCCTCTTTATGACAGCCTTAACCTATTTGAAGGCTTATCAGGTGCCTGCCTCCCCCATCTTCTCTTCTCAAGACTAAACATGCCCAGTTATTTTTAACCTTTCCTTATAGCTAGGTCTAATTCTCTATTTTTTTTATAAGACTTTTTTGCTTTCCTCTGGACTGTCCCCTACTTATCCATATCTTTCTTAAAGCATGGCACCCAGAATTGGACACAGTATTCCAGCTGGGGCTGCCTCACCTCTTAAAAGAACAGGAAAATTACACCCTGTGTCTTGCATACAACACTCATGTTAATACACCACACAGTGATATTAGCCTTTTCACAATGGTGCATCACACTGTTGACTCGTATTCAATTTGTGATCCATTGTAACCCTCAGATTGTTTTCAGCAGTACTACCCACCTAACCAATTTTGTAGTTGGACATTTGCGCTCCTAAATGAATTTCACCTTGTTGAACTCAGATCAGTTTTCCAATTTGTCTAGATTCCTCAGTGTGTCTTATGAAGTCACTCTTGATTGACTTTCCTGTTTCTATTCCTCTTCCTCCTGAAATCCTATCACTCCATTTGTTTTGGGATGGATTGGCCATTTCTGTTTGTCCTGTGGTTCCTTCCTCATTGCCCAGTTCTATCAGTAGAAGTCAGGTTCGTTTGCTAACTTTGTACACAAAGGAGTCTGGTTATTTACTGCTAGATGGGAAACTGTTCACCCTTTTTCTTTGAGAATTAATGTCACTGTCTGGGCTGTTTAGCTGAAACAAAGTGAATGTATGCAGTATTTGTTATTCAGTCAAGCATAGAGGGACCCTTCTTTCCGTCAATGCTAGTTGATTTGCATCATTAGCTGCCATTGAAATGGGTTTTAGAAGCAGACATGGGCCCCATCCTGACCCTGCTGTTAGGGAAGGGAAGAAGGAGAGGAACAGAAATCTGTCTCACCATGTGGTTATCATCAGAGGTGAAAAGTGGAAGCTAACATAGCCCATGCTAAAATTCAGTCTGTGAATGCCTTTGGGAAAGGTACAATAGGAGAATATCCTGAGCTAAAGTGAAGGCTGCACTACGAATGGTGTCAGGCCACTTCCTGATATAAAGACGAGGCCATGCTTTCCAGAAATTCATTCTAGAGTCTTCATTTTAAATCAATTATATAAAGGTGTGTTGGGGAAGGTAAGTATAATTATTATGCAGTAGTGCCTATGTTCTAGTCATGGACTAGGACCCCCATTGTCTGTCTCCTCAAGTATACAATGGGAATAATGCTACCTACTGAACTCTGGAAGGCACTGTGCAGACACTGCATGACAGGGTAAGAAAAATGGGCAGTCCTTCCATACCTTGATGAATTTCCCTTTTTCACTGTGACTGTGGGTAGGGATGGTGTCACTAACCTTTATTTGCCAGAAGCTGGGAATGGGCGACAGGGGATGGATCGCTTGATGATCACATGTTCTGTTCATTCGCTCTGGGGCACCTGGCATTGGCCACCGTCAGAAGACGGGATACTGGGCTAGATGGATGTTAGGTCTGACCCAGGATGGCTGTTCTTATGTTTTATGCCAGTGGTCCCCAATCTTTCACAGAAGACTGTGGCGGGTGCCTGTCACCCCACCGCCGAAATGCTGCCTCCGAGAAGCAGCAGCAGGAAGAGGTGTCGCTGCCGAAATGACGCCAAGAAACAGCAACGCTTCTCGGCGGCATTTCGGCAGCAGGGTGTCCTGCAGGCACACAAAAATGCCCTGGCGGGAGCAATGGTGCCCATGGGCACCGCGTTGGGGACCCCTGTTCTATGCTTTCCTTCTGAAGCACAGCTGTAGAAGTCTTATACAATTGCTCCCTCTGGTGTTTATTTCATGTATTTTCTTCAAATATCTGCCAAAAGCATGCTCAAAAAGGGTTGTGCGTTTTTGTCTCCCCCCCTCCATTTTGATATACTGAAAACCTGAATGGGCTCTGTATACCATTCTACAGGAAGAATATTCAAATTGTAGGGCAAATATACATTTATCCAAACACTTGTGGCATAGCGTTAGGATTGCTGCATTCCCTGAGGGGTGGAGGTCGGGTGTGTGTGGGTGTGCAAGAGAAATCCTTATCAACAGAATATGTGCTACTGCAGTTGGCACGGGGACTTTAAAATAAGGCACAGGAGGAGAGCTAAAATGATGCCAAATGGCTGTTGGGTCTGGTCAATAGATTACATGCTGACTGAGTCAACATTTCAGCTCTAGCCCTGGTCAGAATAATGGTTATTAGGATTAAACACTTATAGGCATTATTCTTAAATGAAATGAAAGATGTTGGATGATTTCAGTTTTCAGCAACATTAAAGGACTTAATGCTGCCTAGGGAAAATATAGCCCCTTCTTGGTAGTCTGGCCTGCCACTGAAATATAAAGATTGAAGGTTTGGGGAAAAGGGGATTTTTCACAGCAGTTTGGAGCAGCTTAGTTAGGTCAAGTAGATCTAAGTACAGTACACTGTCAGATCTTGTAGTCATTGTGAATAGTTCTCTGAAAATGTTTGCTCAGTGTGCAGCAGCATCAAAAAAGCTAATAGAATGTTAGGCACTATTAGAAAAGGGACAGATAAGAAGACCGAAAATATCATAATGCCACTATATACACCCATGGAACGCTCATACCTTGAATACAGCGTGCAGTTCTGGTCTCTCCCCCACCTCCCCATCTCAAAGCTATATTTTAGAATTGGAAAAGATACAGAAAAGAGCAACAAAAACAATAAGGGGTATGGAACAGCTTCCCTATGAGGACAGAGAGATTAAAAAGACTGGACTATTCATTTTAGAAAAGAGACTACTAAGCTTGGATGTGATAGAGGTCTATAAAATCATGAATGAGGTGGAGAAAGTGAGTAGGGGAGTGTTATTTACCCCTTCACATAAAACAAGAACCAGGGTCACCCAATGAAATTAATTGGCAGCAGGTTTAAAATGAACAAAAGGAAGTACTTCTTTACACAATGCGCAGTCAACCTGTGGAACTTGTTGCTGGGAGATGTTGTGGAGGCCAAAAGTCTAACTGGGTTCAAAAAAGAATTAGATAAGTTCATGGAGGAAAGGGCCATCAATGGCTATTAGCCAAGATGGTCAGGGATGCAACCCCACACTCTTGATGCCCCTGAACTTCTGACTGCCAGAAGCTTGGACTGGACAACGAGGGATGGATCTCTCAATAATTGCCCTGTTCTGTTCATTCCTTCTGATGCACCTGGCACTGGCCACTCTCAGAAGACCAGATCCTGGGCTAGATGGACCATTGGTCTGATGCAATATGGCTGTTCTTATTCAAAAATTACCTTTAAAACAATACATTTGGGTGGCATTTTTCTTCTTCTTGAATTTACCTTCTGGTGTTTGAGCCTCTACAGGGAAGCTGCCTGCTCCCAAAGTGTGTATGTGTCTCAGGGTCAAAATTCAACCTTAATAGCACATGTAGAAATGTGGGCCTCCTCACTGGCTATGTGGGAGGGATCGCACTCACCCACTTCTTTCCCCTGTGGTGAGGGAGCTACTAGCCTATTCCCCTCAGTCATCACTATTCTGTGCTTCCCCTTCAGTCTCCTCTTGCAAGTCTTCAGTTTCCCTCCTGTTCTTCATATTCCCCATTTTAATGTGGTCTCCACCTATACATTTCCCTGAACACCTTCAGTCTCTCCCCTGTACACCACATTCCCTGACCCTCCTCCCCATTCTTCTGCTTCTCTGTCTCTGCTCTTCATTTCCATGTACCCACTGTCTCCTTCATTCTCCCACCCTGTATCCCATCGCTTTGTACTATCCTTCAGTTATCTTCTGCCTTCCACATTCCCATACATCTTATCATTCTCTCTTCTGTCCCTCAAAGTGCTCTGCCCCCACATTACCCTGGTCTCTCCAGTCTTCTGCTGCAGCCCCCATTCCTACACATCCTCAATCGACTCCTTTCATCCCACACATCCCCGAGGAGCCCCTGTACCTGTTCAGCCTCTATTCTGTTCCTCACAACCCCCTGTCTATGCACAGTGTGCAGTCTAGCTCCCTGACCACAGAATGGCATCCATGCTCGTGAGGGCAGCTTGTCTTACTGAAAACAGGCCAGGCCATTGCTGCCAGGCATCTTTTTGGAGGTAGCCTCATTTCCACATGCAGAGGTGTGCAGGGCAATAGTGGTCCCATGAAAAATAATAGGAGACGGCGGCTATTTTATAAAGAGAAATTTCACAAGATAGAAGGTTTTTACAGGAAGATCATGAGAGAAACAAAACCTAAAATACTGCAAACTGATAACACTGAGAGAGGTGGCACCATTGCTTTGGGCTTTTAAATCCTGAGGACCTGATTCCTAACTCCTAAGCAGAAAAACATGCCCCAAATGCACCCGAAGGGCTCACACCAGAATACAGATAAAATGACCCTGAAATGTATTTTTTAAATCTCATGGTTTTTGAATGGTTGGTCTCAGCAATACTGCTACTTCTTGTCAGCCTTCAATACCAAACTTCACTTCGCATTCAGTACCTGATCCAAAATGTGCAAAGCTGGCAGTGGGAGTTGTGGGTGGGTAAGAGAAGTAGGATCAAATACCAGGGGCTGCATGGCTTCAGCCAAGAGACCAAGAGAGAAGGACACAAGGTATGAATACAAGACAGAGGTATAGGAACTCCTGAGTAGTACCACTGTTTTAGCCACCCAGTCCCTCTGTGGCTTTCTGCAAGTTATTTACCCTCTCTGCCTCCGTTTTCCTTATCTGTGAATAACCAAACGGTGTGAGTTTGTACCTGGCCATCACTAGATCATAAGAAGCTTTAAAAACAAAACAAAACTACCATCAGAAATCTCACTTCAGTGTTGGCAACTTTGACAGTGTCTTTTAAGAATTCTTTAGTGAAGTCCACACCATCGCAGGGTAGTGCTTGTTTCCCTGAAAGCAGGATACACCAGCCCCCAAACACTTTCTCCTTCATTTTCTTCTTGCCTTTGGCCTTTTTCTAACCCAACCGCACACAAACCAGCTACGAGGAAGAGGGAAAGCCCAAATCTAATCCTTAGAGGCAGAGGCTTGTACTGTTGCTAACACTTGCAACTTTATCTCAACTCGCACAGGTTAATATTTTCCCCTAAAGCTCCAGCTAGCACAAGCAAGAGATTGCATGGGTTTATTTTTTAATATAGGTTTTGAGCCTTCAAGCTTGTGGAGAAAAGCTTGAAAACATGAAGCAAGTGCACCCTAAAGATTCAGGAACCAGAAATAAAACCAAAAGAACCCAAACTGTATTATTTAAAAAAATGGTAGGGTTTTTAAAGCCAATCTCATGACTTTTTGGTAGGCTGGACTCATGATTTTTGAGTGCTTGGCAATGCTGGGTTTTATTAGATGGATAATCCAGCACATGAATGAGGAGTTTAATACTCCTAATGCTTTTGGGTCTATATGACCACAACACATGCAAAGAAAAATGTGCCAGAGGCCAAACCTGTGCCTCTTAATACATTAAGTATTCTCCAGCTAGGATGAGGACAACCTGTTAAGATTGGCTTTGTCTACATACTTCTTGTGGTTTCACTATAGCCAAGAAAGTCATTCCAGCGGTAGCGTGACCAGTTAGACCCCAAACTAACAGCAGGTGTTCCAGCAGCAGATCATTTTGATTTTAAGGCAGTTGTTATAATAGCATCGTTTTGGCGGGGTTTTTTTTGTTTTTCAAAAAACAAAAGCCAATCACCAAACGGGTCTTGGATGTCTGAGAGACCCCAGATAACGTTCGCCTCATGCATCATCACAGTTGTCCAGCAAATTGAGTTTCTATGAAGAGAACATTGTCAAACTGATTTTCTGGGTAGCCTACACTTTCGAGGAAGAGTTTCTGGGGAAGCCACAGCGGTTAGATACATTTTCTGGCAAGCCCATGCTTCCCAGATACTGTTGCTGGGGCAAAGTCTCACCGTTGCTTTGCACAATGCATGTCTGAATGCAGATATTGTTGGGATTTTTTTTTTTTGTTTATTATGCACATGGCAAAATAAATCTTTGAGTAAGAGACAAATGTTTCGCAGGGACCTGGGAATAGAAATGCTGAAACCACTGGCTGCAATGTTCCTTTCCTGTACCTTACCTCAGGCTTCTAGGGAAGCAGTGTCTAGCGTGCTGGGTGCTGATCCAGAGCCTGAGGGCAGGTCTACACTTAAAACGCTGCAGCGCTTCAGTGAAGATGTGACCTACACCCTCTATCAACTTAGCACGGTCTACATTAGGAAATTAGGTAGGTTTAACTGCGTTGCTCAGGGCTGTGGATTTTTCACACGCCTGAGCGACATAGTTATACCAACCTCATTGTCTAGTGTAGACCTGGCCTAAGAAATGGGGAAGATGTTACATCTGTTCCAGAGAATGAGACAGAACTCATGTACAAAATGTGCAAAGTGTAAAACCTGTGTATGTTGAGAGCATATCACCTATTTGTTCAAAGCAGTGGGCCATTTGCTACCACTTTGCTTTCTTTGTGCCCTTTATGCTGTTGCTGTTTATCGATTTTCAGTGTCTAAACACGGGCTCAGTTAGATCAGGCGTTCTCAACCTTTTTCTTTCGGAGCCCCCCACCCCCCTCAACATACTGTACAAGCTTCATGGCCCACCCATGCCACAACAATTCTTTCTCAGCATATCCAGTAGATTAAAAGCCAGGGCCTGCGTTAGGGGGGCAGCAAGCAGGGCAATTGCCCAGGGACCCACGCCACAGGGGCCCCGGCAAAGCTAAGTTGCCCAGGCTTTAGCTTCAGCTCCGGGTGGTGGGTCTCGGGGCCTCAGGCTTCTGCCCAACAACCGTTGGGGCTTGAACTTTCCGCCCTGGGCTCCAGCAAGTCTAAAGCTGACACTGCTTGGTGGACCTGCTGAAACCTGCTCATGGCCCACCACGGGGCCCCAGACCCCTGGTTGAGAACTGATGTGTTAGACCACAATACGTGAGTAGCTTTTTAAAAAAAATATTTGATCATGGGGTTGGTTAGACCCAGCACAAGTATTGTGTAATATGCTTCTGAAGCTAGGAAAGTGTTTTTTGTTTTTTTTTTGTTTTAAAAGATTGTTCATAGTTTTATAGTTCACTGGTTACCATAAAGTCAGTTTTAAATGTATCCCGCACAATTTTGATATACCCGGGGCCTCCAAGACCAATACAGAAATAGTTGATTTGGATCTAGCTAATGATCTGTGCAGGGGCTTCTGGGATTTGTGGTCAAAGTGGGCAGCATTACCAGTGGGAAGAAGACTGTCTGGAAAGCAGGAAAGGGGAATCAGACTTGCAAGATCCTGGTTGGTTTAGCTGAGGTGCATGATTTAGAAGCTACCCAAAGAGGCAGCAGGAGTCGTAGGATGGTGTCTTACTGGTTAGTTAGGGAAGGAGGTCTCAAAAGACAGCAACAGTGAGTGGGAATCTAGGGGAGGATGCCAGGAAAGAAGGCAGAAGTCTTTTTCTTACAAGATTTCTTCCAGTTTAATACAAGTGCTAGATGCAAATTGGGATCAGGGTGTCGGTGCAGTTTGGCTAGAAATCCAAACTCAGATTTCTAACTTTGTTGCCATTCAGATCGGTATTTGTCAACTCACTTCTACCAGGTTTCTAGTCAGGTGGGTGTCAAGTAACAAAGAAAGGTGATTGGATACTCTGGTGACCACAGCAATGCTTATAGCAAATACAAAACAATAAATTACTACACTGTGTCCAAAAGGTAGATCTTCTCAGTGTATCATAAAAGTGCAAATGTCTACCCTTCCATCTGCAGTGACAGGAAAATTATTCTTGTCTAGATTCCTGGGCAGTAGTTTCTCTCAGGAAGCCTATATTAAAGGGTCCATTCTCCCTTCAGTATGCATATATACCCCCTGTTACTGGCAGATATAAGGGACATGTCCAGGAGAGTACAGAGCCTTTTGCTATGGGCACAAACTCACTGTAAGTGCTGTTTGTATGCTACTTCAATCTCTCTGGTCACGCGATTACAGACATGAAAGTTGAGATATTACAACAGAAAAACTTCAAAACCAGACTCCAGCGAGAGACTGCTGCATTGGAATTCATTTGCAAATTGGATACAGTTAACTTAGGCTTGAATAGAGACTGGGAGTGGCTAAGTCATTATGCAAGGTGACCTATTTCCCCTTGTTTTTCCTACCCCCCCCCCCCCCTTCCTCAGACGTTCTTATTAAACCCTGGATTTGTGCTGGAAATGGCCCACCTTGATTATCATACACATTGTAAGGAGAGTGATCACTTTAGATAAGCTATTACCAGCAGGAGAGTGGGGTGCGGGGAGAGAAAACCTTTTGTAGTGATAAACACCCATTTTTTCATGGTTTGTGTGTATAAAAACATTTTCTGTATTTTCCACAGTATGCATCCGATGAAGTGAGCTGTAGCTCACGAAAGCTTATGCTCAAATAAATTGGTTAGTCTCTAAGGTGCCACAAGTACTCCTTTTCTTTTCATTTTTAAATAACATGCATTTATAGCACATATACTTTAGGGGGCTATCTAATGCAATTATAAATCACACCGGAGACAAACTTATTTCTTTCCTCTTATGTGGCCTCAGGGGTAGTCAATTATTTTTTGTCAAGGTCGAAATTTCTTGGTCACAGTCCAGACGCTAGAGAAAATAATAAATAAATAATATAAATCTAAAAATTTCAGGGTCCATTCAAAACCATCTGGTGGTCCGGCTTTGGCCCACGGTCTGCCTATTGACTACCCCGCTCTCGAGCAAAGGCACAGGCACAGGAAGTAGGGGTACTGGATTGAAGTAGTAACAGCAACCCAAATACATGGTTTCTGCCTTCAGCACTCCCACTATAAAAATTGTTCTAGCACCACTGAGCAAAGGGAAAAAAATACGAGCAATACAAGTTGGCTCTGAAATGAAAGGAGATTTTCTCATACAGGGTATTCCATTTATAAACGGAACTAGAAAGATTCTCCACATCAAATGAAAAATGTTGGTAGATTAAAAGAAGCAACTGGCACTGTCAGCAAAGTGGCAATTGGGAGAAATTAAAGTAGCCTGGAGACGCAAGATTACACTTCAGCTGCAGCTGTTGACTTTTGCCTAAAGAAAGGGAGAAACAGTGGGGAAATGAGACGCGGATTTTAGTTGACTTGTTTGTGTCTTAGCACAAGCGTAGAGAGCAGGACAGGACAACTTAGAAGGGCTTAATGATGCCTAGAGGTGTGGTATGGTGGTTACTAGACGTGATCAATAGCTATTTCTGCAGCTTTACAGAAAGCAGGGACAGCAGAAGCTTTCTAATGGGGGTGGGGGGCGTGCCCACTGGCACCTGAACAATGGCCCCACCCCCACACTACCCCTTCCCCACAAGCCTGGCCCTCGCACCACCCCTTCCCCAGAGGTCCCGTTCCCACACAGCCTCTTCCCCCCCAATCACTCATCCTTAGCGCCAATAAAAAGTGGAGGGGCATAGCCTTCCCTCTTTTAAAAGTGTGAGGGGGGGGGGAGGGGCACGGCCCCCTGGCCTCCTGTGTTCCAGCACCCCTGACAGGAAGCTTTGATTGAGGGCAAGCAGTCTTGCAGGTGCCACGTGTTCGGGTACCTGAGAGTGTAGCTAGTTGGAGCTCAGGTGCAAGGGGCTGAAGACAGCCCTGTGGAGACTCAGCAGCTGACTGAGTCAGAGCCACGAGGTGTATCTGGGCTGAAGGCTGCTTCCTAATACTTGTACTCTGGATAGGAGTTAGCATTCCTGACTTGCTAGAAATGGAGGAGACAGCTAGAAACCAAGCACAGAGTGTTATTAGCTCCGAGCCTGGAACCGCTACTGGAAAGATAGTCTGGTTGGTTTGCTGAGTAGATTCTGAAGTGGCTGGAGGGGAACTCAGAGGCTGCCATTCTCCTCAGAGAATCTCAGTGACACCTGCCTTTTGAGGCCACGCTATAGAAACCTAAAAGTCATTTCTTTGAGAAGATCAGAGGGGAATGTGTCTGTAGTGCACTAACATATAAAAGTGTATATGCTCTATTGAAACCCTATGCTGAAATATGAAACAGCAACCAAGTAAGGCAGTCTGTATAGAGAATGCCGATATGCTAACTGCCTAATAACTTATTTTTAAAAATAACTTCTTAAAGTATTCCAGATGCTCTTTGCTAATGTTTGTGCATGAAACGTTTGTTCACTAAAATTGTATGACACTTTCTTCTTGAAGCTGACTGGCAGATATTAACATCTAGAAAGGATTTTGCATACCAAAACTCTAAGGTTTAATGATGCATAATTCTTTCCCCACCCTGAAAAGTCAGAATACTGGCCTCTGCTTCAGCAGAGAGGTAAGCTGAGGGGCAGTAAAGGAAGGAGTGAAATAGTTATGCTGAGGTAGCGTTATGTATGTCACTGACTGTTACATGCACAAATGGAAGCTGCCATTTCAGACCCCAGTCTGTCAACTGATAGCATGCAAGCAGGCTGCTGTGGCCACATGCTAACAATTGCAGGATTGTGGCCTTAGTTGTAATTTGCACCTTTAGGCTTAGGATTTGAAACACAGTGATAAAATCCCCCCTGTAGCTAAATAAGCAGAGAATATTTAGACACATCAAAATTTGGCCAGGCCACCCATCTTCTGAAAAATCCCAGGGGACCTTCCGTGACTACAAAATGATCAGGGGCTTTTCATTTACTTCTCATCTATTGTACAGTGCCTTCAAACTACAGTACCCTCTAGGATAGGCAAAAGTATTGGTTTAGAACTGATCTACCAGGATGATTACCACCAAGTAATCAAGAATACATTTTCCATAACTTGGTTTTTCCTGGCCAGTCACCAGGGGTGAAAGCAACTTACGAGACTTATTGGTACGCAGGAGTGGCCGGGGTCCTGAGCAACGTGAGGGGAACGGCTCAACCAGAGGGGTAGGGCTGGGGCCAGACTCCCGCAGCCAGCCAGCCCGCCCTTCAGCGCAGCCTGGCAACAATTTAAAGGGCCCAGGGCTCCCAGCTGCCACCGCCAGCGCTCCCCCAGGGCTTTGGCAGCGATTTAAAGGGCCTAGGGCTCCAGCTGCAGTGGCCGGGAGCCCTGGGCCCTTTAAATCACCTCTGGAGCCCCATGGTAGTGGCAATGGGAGGCTTGGGCCCTTTTAAATTGCCAGGCCCTGGGGAAGCTGCCCCCTGCCAGTACATTCAGCTGTGTACCAGCCCTTACTGGTACGGCTGTACTGTACCGCCTTACTTTCACCTCAGACGCCAGCATCATATCTGCTTAGCTTGTGTGATGTGATGAAATGCTAGCTGAGCTGTATGGCTCCCTATTTTTGATGTGGGATAAGACAGACTGTGATAAGGAAGCCTTGCACAGAGATGGCTGCAGAGAGCTCAGGGGTATGAGCAAAGCGTGAAGACATCACAGCTGGCATTTAAAGGGAGGCTCAATAGTAAACCTAGGACATAATCAGGAAATGGTAGCTGCCCACAAGGCCATAGTTCCTTTCGCTCATACTTGGAAAGATCTTGGCTGTCTGCTCCAAGTACAACTTTGCTTTAGAAATAAGTGGAACATTACACACTGCTGCTTGCTCTTCTTTAAGGAAATGGTTTTCTATTGCAGCAGTACAATGAATCTCTTAGGTAGTGTCCTGTAATACAGGGGATGCAGTCGTACTATATATTTTTTTCTTGCTGAATATCAAAGCAAATAGTACAGGCAAAAATATGCTGCCAACCTGCTTCGGTCTTAGAATGTAGCTTCACAAAAAAGGTAGGGCAAGATTTTAAAAATGAGTGCCTCGCGTTAAGCTCCTTAATGCCTAAGTAAGGATTTTGAATGCTAACTTGAGGCACTCATTTTAAATCTAGGCCCGAAAGCCCATGCTGTACTCCAGAGAATTAAATATTTAATTTAAAAAAAAAAATACTGTTCAGTATACCCAGCATGGGCCATTGAACAGAATTGCTCTAGCCGGACTATGCATCTACACAGGCACGCTCACGCTGCCGAAGATCAAAGCAGCCACAGTAGCGTGACTGTCACCTGTGGTGGATTGTTAGAGCTTGGACCACATCATCCTCGCTTGCTGTGCTGATGGGGCCCCCTCAAAGCTCCTTCTGTGTGTGTGCAAAGGGATGTCCCACCCCGTGCAACCCCTTTTGGGCAGGTTTGCTACTGTAGGTACATCTTGCCTTACTTTGCACCAGTTGGGTGTGAAGAAATGGGCTTGTTTAGATCAGAGAAGCCAAACACACTAACATAAGTCTCCCATTAGTGAAGCCTATGAAAGGAACACTTGGACAACAATATAAAAGCCCTTACCATAGAGACCAGGTTCAGACTACCCAAAAGTTCTTCTAAAACCAAAAAAAATTCTCTAAGTCTCCCTTCAGTGAGCTGGCCAGAGCTTACCATCCCTTGTCAGTTTCTGCTGCAAGCTCAGACCCACTCAGCTTCCTTTTCCTGTTTTAAATAGGGCAGTCCTCAGGTGGAGCAGGGAGCCTCTGTGATTTTAAATGCAGGTGGTTCTGATTGCAGCTCCTGGTTGGCCATTAAAGGGTAGTACTCTCCTCCACAGTGTGGCACTACTCAGCAGGGTTCCTGTAATCAGGGGAGCACAGTTCTGCAGAAGGGCTGGCTCCAGGAAGTCTCCCCCAGACAGGGGAGCTGAGAGCAACTGAACCAAACTGTAAACCCTGTATATGATGGAAACCACTTCAAAGGTGTGCAGCAGCACCGCCATCACTCCTAGTTCCAGCACCTATGCCCCTGGAAGACTACTGCTACTGGGGAGTGGCTAGAGAGCTTCTAACAACCTCCCAACACCCCACTACAGAGATATTCTTTTTCTACCATTGTGCCTTTTCATTGCCCCACAAACGTCCCTCCACTGCTCCCACTGTCCCCCAGTCCATTTCCCTGATGCCTCACTTCTTCAGTGGGTTGGCAAGCAGATTAGGTCCAGTGCCATGGTGGTGCTGGTTCAGCACAGAGCAGTGGGAGCACAGTGAAGTAGAAAGGAGCATGGTGAACCAGTAGAGGGGGGACAGGAGATGGGTAGAGGATCAGTAGAGTAGCAGCTGGAGGGAGGTAGCTGGAGAAGCCAAATTCCAGTAGGAGGCAAAAGAACAGAGTCAGGTCACCAGAGGCAATAAGGAGGAACCATAGAATGCCTCAGTGAGGCACAGAAACAGGGCAGTGAAAATGCCCGAGGAAACCCCTCTCCAAAACCCACCCAAAAGTTTGGGGTCCAGCAATGTGTGCAAATGCTTCGAAAGCTTCTTCCTGCATGATAAATTGAAGCACTACCTGCTGCTGTGCTGAGTACTGGGGAGCTGGGAATTTCTGTGGAGGGTTTATCAGAATACTCTGGAGAGTTGGTGGGTGGGCTAGAGAAATTGGAGGGGTAGACTGGGACTTAGTGTGTGGGTGCTGCAACCAGGGGTGCTGCCACACCCTCTGGCATGAAGTGGTTTCCATCATATACAGGGTTTACAGTTTGGTTCAATGGCTCTCAGGACCCTCACTATACAAATTGTTCCAGCATCTGACTTCATGTGTCCCATTAAGGTAGGAACATGAGAGTAGAAGAGTTGATTAAAACACGCTGGGAGTTGTGTGATTGAAACTGGGAGTATCTTGGGGCATTGGACAGGTAGTAGAATGGGAACTGTTGAGTGGCCACAAGAGAAGCCATGAATATGAGGAGTTGATGGGAGGAAATGAGTTTGGAAGGTAATATTGAGACCAGAACTTATATGGGAGGAAGGAAGATGCAGGGGTAGGCCACAGCATGGTTCAACCTGGAGCAAGGTTATTCATGGATTTGGGAAGAAACAATGAGTGGAAAGACACATGTATATAAAATACCTTAACAAAAAAGAAGATGGATTGTACAGACTTAACTGTTCCTTTTATTAAGACACACATACTACATTAAATAACAACAACAAAGGAGGATTCTTGTTTCTGAAGAAATAGAAGCAGTTAGGCTGTGTCTAGTTCTATTCCCTTCAGGAGTGGAAAGCAAAGAGGGTAAAATTTACTCCTGTGCAGAGGTCCAGCACCAAGGCTGATGTGTCACTTAAGTTCTGTTTTGTGTCATGTGTAGGCCTTGTTCTGGCCCTCTGCCGTGGGGTAGATTCCACCTATAATGCACATGGGCTTCCCAAGCTGTGCATAAATGCGAAGGTGCATTATACTGTGCCAATCCATGCTGGTGCGCACAAGTCAAAAGTACTGAGAGCGAGACAGTTGCATCCACATCTTTAGAAATATTAGTGTCAGGCAACCTGTTAACCACCAGCTCCTCCTCCTACCCCCCCAAAATAATTAAATTGCAAAATTAGAGAGGCAAATGTGAGATGAAACATTATTGCCATTTTAAGTTTCTAAGCTATCATTGAAATTATTAGTTTAAAAAATACTGTTTTAAAGCTTACTTCTTATTCTGCACCCATCACCATGGTATCTGAGTGTCTGATAGTTACCCTGCAAATTCCAGGCAGATGAGTAATAAACAGAATAAACAGATGACGCCTACTGCCTTTCCACAGAAAAGTTTAATAGATACAGGCCTCGTGGTTTGCTTTAAAGAGCTATTTTCTTTTGTCTGTGTCTTTGCAAAAACAACCTTATCCTTCTTTGGCTTGAGTATTTCTCAAAGGCTTAATGCTAAGATAGCAACTTGGTCTCACCCATGTACCTTATTGTGCCGGTTTTCTGTGCCTACATTAGAGAAGTGGCCAAATCTTGCTCCTGTCAGTAGCAAAAATTCTACTGAATTCAGTAGGAGCACTATTAGGCCCATAGTTTGTGAAGCTCAGACATCAGAGTGAAGAATGTTACTGGCAGGATACTCAGCTACTGTACGTGTTGTGTAACTACATACCGTTGGTCAAAACTGAAGACCACTTTAATAACTGCAAGGAATTAAACAAGCACCGGCGGGCTGCGGGAGGCACCTCACCACAACAGACAATTTCATGAATATAGTCTCTTGAATATTTATGAAAAAGAAAAGGAGGACTTGTGGCACCTTAGAGACTAACCAATTTATTTGAGCATAAGCTTTCGAATGCATCCAATGAAGTGAGCTGTAGCTCACAAAAGCTTATGCTCAAATAAATTGGTTAGTCTCTAAGGTGCCACAAGTACTCCTGTTCTTTTAGTGAATACAGACTAACACGGCTGCTACTCTGAAACTTGAATATTTATTGTAATCTCAAAATTAATACCCCAAACAAAAATAAACAAAACAAAATCCACTTGTTATACAGAAGTCACATACAAACAGAATATCCAATGGAATACACACAGTCTTTATTTCCACATAGAATTAAAACTCTGCACATGGATAAAACGTGTACTTCACATCCAGACAAGAGCTCCTGTGGACATATGTTGAAGAGTCACAACATCTGTCACCCAGCAGCATTTTAAACTCACATTTTTGGAACCACAGTCACTATATTGTAGTGGCAGTTAGAGGCGGAGGAAGAGTTGGATCCTAACCACCTCACAAATATCTTCTAAGCAAATACTCCAACATCTCTTTAAGAACAATTCAGCAAGTAAAGTTAGTATGGGGAGCTAGAACAGCTACATGTTTTCAAAGTAGGCATTTGAGTTTGTTTTTTATGTACTCATACATGTATAGGGATAGTAAAAATACCAGGTAAAATTACCTGTCATGGTGACAAACCCTTGGGCAGTCAGGTCACTTAACAGCAGTAGTAAAATATAGGCAATGCATCCTCAGTCTGTATATTTGTGTTTCAGTGGTATCTTAGCCTTACTGTGTCTGTTCCTTGGCTACAGGGATGTTTATATTTTTTCTTTCATTCTGCAGTTCCCAAATTTCCCCTATCACACGCTTTCATTTTCATGCAATTTTGCATAGTTTGGTGGATGGTTTCACAACAGAAGGTGGTATAAAACACAGGGAAGCATTTGGGACAGATGCTTAGGCCTTTGCTAGGATTGTCCTGTACTGTTTAATGTAATCTGACTACTTTGCTTGTTCTCTAGCACTATGCGATGACATGGCAGAGGCGAAAGAAAGCAGAGCTATTGGTTTCCTGCATTATTTGGCTATTGCCTCTTTTTGATGAGAGCCAGCTTTTCCAAAATAGCTACAACATATGCTAAAACAGCCTTGTAAAATTGTCATGACAATGTATCAGACCAAGGCACAAAATCTACTAATGTGCCTTTTACCATGATGCTAATGGAAAAAACTGAATGTGATATTAGTAACCCATCAAAAAATGTTACTCACCTTGGCCCTGATTCAGCAGTTCTTCCTTATTCAGTAAAGGGCACATTCCTCTAGACAACCAGCATAGTGTACAATGGGGATGCAGCAGAAGTTAATTAACAGCATTAACTTCTGCTCAGAGGTTTGCAGTCACAGTAGGGGAACCACTGGCAGAACAGGCATCAAGTGGCTACAATGAAGCATGGGCTTAAATGCTTTACTGAATAAGGATGGGCTTAAGCAGGTGTTTAAATGTGCTGCCTCATTTGAGGTCCTTGAGTGTATGGCTGAGTACGACTGTGCAAGGCTAAAGTAAAAGGAAAAAATGATTTGATGTCTCCTTCTAATCTCTGGGCAAGATACTGTGCAAAATTCTGCTCTCACTTACACTGCTGATGGGTGCCAGGGGAGTTACTCAAAATTTACAGCAGTCTAAGAGACCAGAATTTGGCCTAGAATGTGCCTTCTATCTTACTTCAGTATCTGATTTAAAGTTAAAAATACAAGCAGCAGAATGGGGTCATTAAGGGTTAACATTTTGCTTTGGACCACATTGGATGTGAGACACAAGCTCCTTCAAAAAACAAACTGAACTCAAGACACCAAACAGAAGATGCTAAGTACATTTCAACACAGTTGGAGACTCCTATTTAATATTCTAGGCTTAGTGTAATCATGAGTGAACCATGCAATTATATAGATATTTTTTAAAAAGTGGCCACATGATATTATGCTGTACAGGCAGACAGAGCATGTAATTTGACCCTTCAGATAAAAAAAACGAAGGCTTTTCCTTAAGAGCTGAGTTCCAAGACAGTCTCTTTTTCTGTTTCCAGAGAACATGCTTCTAAAATATTATGTAGGGTTTTTCTTTAGGAATGGCTAAAGGTATCTTTTGATTGAGAAAAGGTCTCCCCACTACTAGTGATATACCACAATCATTTTTTGGGAAAGGACACTCACAGTTCTAAAAGTAAAATTGACATGCACTTGCGGTAAAGGTACGGACGTCTGTTACTGTTGTCTCATATATGAAAAATAGTTTAAATGAATTAAGAATAGTTTATTCTTACACTACACTGATAAAGTATTTACTGTATAAATTTCACTACTAGACTCTTACAGCTACTAGACATCTTTTAAATAAGCCACACAGCCATCATCGACACCATATCACACATACATGACACTTCTCCCTTTCATACGAATTTATATACACTGAGTAAGTCATTAAATATTGCACTTATTGGCCCATGTTCCCTCAGTTCAGAGGTGTTCAAAAATAGAAAACAAATCTATTTTTATAACGTTTTTCATGCAACATTTAAGACACTTCAGTTCCACAAACACTAGTAAATAGTTTACACATTCTGACAGTCCAACTGAACCACAACACGGCTGACATTACCAACAATATATTAAACGGGATTACAGCACAAACAGTTTTCATTTAACACTAATTTGCAGGTACATGTCAGGATTACTCAAGTGAATTCATTACTGGAAGTGGTGAGCAATCCCTAACCTTTGTTTCCACATGTTATGCAAGAGCATGAAATTGTCAGAAGATTCGGACATGGTCTCTCCCCTCCCCCGCCAAAACAGGTGTCTGTGTACAAGTGATGTGCCATCTGCTTCTGCCGTCACCATGAACAGTAATCCTATGGCCTGTGGATTTAACCCACGCAGTTTCTAGTGACAATGAGAATTTCTGGGTAAGTTCCACTGCGATAATAACAATAAAAAACACTGCACTGAAAATGAACAAATACCTGTGCAAACCGAACCAGTGTTCAGGATATATTTGTTTGTGTGTGAAAATTCTACACGTGCAGTAAAAATCTTTGCTTGGATGAACATTAAGGAAAAAATAAACAAAGTAAATAAATAAAAAAAGCTTAACAGACAGGGTGAAATGAATTTACTTGACCCATTTAATGATGAAACCAATTACATACTCAGACTATTCAGATGCTTTGCCTTTTGAATGGAGACTTTACACGTAGTGAACCTTGAAGAATCTAAATTCCAATCGGTATTAAAAAAAACCCCACTCATGGATCAGCTCCTCAGCTGGTGAACACACAGCATAGTTCCATTGGTTTAAGTGAAACTATGCTGATTTACACAAGATGAGGATTGGGCCCTGTGGATCCAAAGGATTAATGGTGGAACTCCACTCGAGTTACACCCAAGAGGAATTTGGTCCATTTGCTGTATATCAAGTCTGTCCATGAAATGGGTCGAGGAATCTTTCATAACATTCAAGCAACAGAGCAGTCATTTAGCTGTTGCCATTGAAAAGTGATAACAACAAACCATGCTACTGAAAAATGAAGCCTGTAATTGTTTTTTTAAGTAGAAAGCATCATTGGCTTCTCTGCTATTGAAGGAACAATGGCAGCACTGGACATAACATTTAGAATGCCATGCATTTCCTAGCAAAAGACAATTAAAACTCAAGCAATTCTGAAAGTTAGGAGCAAGCTCCAGCAGTGTTTGCACCATAAAATAGCACTTCATTCCTAAAATAACAAAAGGTGCAAGCAGCACAGCTGGACCTACAGAGCTGAGCAGCCTGGGAAGAAAACCGAATCTTTCAGACTGATGCTCTGGAAAGGCCACACAGATCTAGTTGCTCAGGTAGTTTCTCTATGCATTACATTAAGTATAAGCACAAAGGAACAAACAGTTCCAGGTAACAGTCACGCACATTGCAGTTCAGAAAGAGAATGAGTTGGGTTTATATATATATATATATATGTATATGTGGAGAGAGAGAGAGAGAGAGAGAGAAAGACAGGCCAGCTCATAGTATTTCAGACACCAAAGAAATCGGTCTAAATAAACAAAATGAAATACAAACACAGTTACAAGTTAATTGATCTGTAAGGACAGGCACATTTATCACATCTGAAAATGAACTTTTGTCAGAATTAAGACCATGCAATTGCAGTTTCAACTCAAAAGGGCTTGCAAGCCATTGTGATCAATCCCATCGGTTCATGCATTTGAATACTGCAGGGCCCAGTCTCTTACATTTGTTCCGCTTGTTTCCATTTGGAACGCTGAGTGACAGCTTGTCCATGCACTGAGACAGACACTGTGACTCCATGACAAAGATGGTGTATTACCCATGTATGCAATTACTGTAGCACTAATGTTATTCTTGGTTGGCACTTTGGAAGGGTGGTGTCGTGCAGTAGTTCAGGTGGCCCCACGGGGCTCAGACCCCAGGCAGTGGGGGCTTTGTCCACTTCAAGGTCTATTCTCCCATTAAACTGTGATAGAGGAGAAGGGTTTCTTTTCCTCCTCGTAACAGCCATTAACTCGAGGTAATAAATGTCAGTAATAATACTATAGTATTTTACCCAGACAAATCCCCTCCAGAGCCCTCAATGAGAAATAAGACTGCAAAGCTCAGATTCCACCCCCCTCCATTATACATGCAGACTGAGTAGTTACATAGTCTGTGCCACAGTGAACATGGCAAGATTCTCTTTAAAATTCAGTGCTGATGATGGACTGAAAACACTGGAGGCTGATGCGCTCTCTGTATCCATAGAACAGATAGAACGGGCAGAGGCAGAGCAAGCTTTCTCTCCACTGCCCGACCTCACAAATGGGCCTAAACCCTGACCTCTGGGTGTGAGAAGGTCTGTGAGTTACCATGGGCCATTCAGTTCCCTAATTCTCTGCTGAGACTAGCAACAAAGGTACAAATTAGTGATGATTGGTCCTGGATTTGATGATGTGGCCACCAGGAACCGGACTGAGACTAAGCAGCTAGTTTTTCAAAATCTGTCCCCAAGTAGCCAGCTTAACAATGCTGCTGTTAAACGTTTTTAAAATACTTTTTGTGATTATTATTAGTCCTGACCCTCAAATTGGTTTTGTGTGGCTGGACCTCTGCGTGTATGCAACACTCTCCTTAAGTCCCGGGAGCACCCCACAAATTTATGGGTCACATACGTGGATCTGACTGATCCCTGCTCCTATCTTCTTCACCTCGCACATCCAATGACTATGTGTGTGTGAAGCCATTTATGATGGGATTTGCCAAAGCACTCAGTGTTGGTTTAACTCTGTTCCCATTGCAGTCAATGGCATTTTTACTAATAAAGTCAACAGAAGCAGAATTAGGCTGACATCGAGTGCTTTCGAAAATCCCACCTTAGGAATTAAATAGGGTGGGGCAACCTGATTTGAAGGAAAATTAAAAAACACAGTTGTGATGCTTCCCCCTGTTGGAAAAAGGATGGTAAGTTTTGAAAAGATCACTTTCCTTGTGTGTATCTCTGTAATAGTCCTGATTCCAGCCAAGAACTGAAAGGCCAAGTTCTGAGCTAATATGCCACAAATGGTTTTTATGATGCTTCCTGGCCTGAAACCTCATGAGATTTCTCGCACAAGGCCACAGTCTTGGACTTGTGAGAGCAAAGGTCTACCTACATCCATCTGCTGAAAGGATCAGGATCTTTGCAGGTCTCAGGCTGTCTGGATTGTTCAGCTAAAGTCTGGCTAAGAATCCAGACTTTTGGGATGTGATCGGAAATGAAACTAAGAACACTTTAAAGTTCACCCAATACTAATTCTAACCACTATCTGGTGAGGGGCATATAATGTAAAGTTTGTATATAGCTACAAAGCAACTGGGAGTTCCCATCCAGGGATAGGGTTTTTTTTGCTCCATCTCTGATACTAGTTTTCCTGTATGCATATGTTTTCCTTATAAAGCACGGTCGGCCTCCTAAGGACAAGTTTGCTCTTGCATCCTGCTACCTTCCCATTGCTTATAATGTATTAAACAGGGGCAAGGCAGGACAAGTGTTTCTTTTTACAACAGGAAGGAGAGGAGAATCCCCCCCCCCCCCCAAATCCCCCCATTCCATTTATTTTAATGTATTTAATTTAAATTGACAAAAAATATCATCTTTCACTCAACCTGCCTCACACTTCTTAACAAGTTAGGCTAGTGCTGCCAGCTGTCCTTCAGATCACAGCACTACAGAGTGTCTACATTGTCAACAGAGGATCAAAGGACTGGAATTAAAACCTAAGTGAGATGATCATGATGGTACCTTCTGACCTTAAATTCTATGAGGGAAAACCAAGGCCTGAATGCACTGAATGGGTGAGACAGCAAATAGCCTTCTCCTCCTCCTCCTCATGCTGCTGCATGGATGCAGCCATGCTGCAGCCCGTGTCCCTGAGCAAAGATTGGGGGAGCGCTAGGACTTGTGGTGTACTACACATTCCAGAGCGCATGTCTGAATTAGTGTGAGATGTGGCAATGTCCCCTGTCCCACCTGCCATGTACCAACAAACACCAGAAGGAGGCTGGTGGTGGGAGGCAGTCCAAGGTGCACGTTGTCTGAAGATGCTGTAAGAGCTACAGCCCACACTGCCCCAGGAGGCATTACAGCACATATCATGCTGGAGAATGGCAGCAAGCCCTGTTTGACAGCAATGCTTGGGACTCTGCACAGAAGTTACAAGGGACCTGGCTCACTGCAGTGGGAGGCATGCTCCCCTAGAGCATTGTACAAAGGGAAACACAGTGGAAGTTAGTTAACAGCATTAAAGATATAACATGATCCAAGGGCTGGAAGTTGAAGCTAGACAAATTCAAACTGGAAATAAGGCAGACACTTTTAACAGTGAGCGTAATTAAGCACAGGAACATTTTACCAAGGGTTGTGGTGGATTCTCCATCAGTGACAGTTTTTAAATCCAAGTTTGGATGTTTTTTGTAACAGCTACGCTCTAGAAATTATTTTGGGGATGTTCTACGGCCTGTATTATAGAGAAGGTCAGACTAAATGATCACAGTGGTTCTTTCTGGCTTTGGAATCTATGCATTAATTTTTTGCTCTACAGCTTCTATTCTCTACTCTTTTACCAGGTCATCATCATCAAACATGCATAGTCTACTGAGGACCATGGTGCTAGCCAGAGTGACCACTGCTGATGACATCGCACCAGGCATTACGTAGTGAAGTTCCCAGGGCTGGTTCAGTTGAGAGGACTGGTTGAAAATTTTCCTTCAAGACTGTTTTCCATAAAAAATTTAAAAAAAGAGGGGTGGGGGTGTGTGTGGGGGAGGTGGTGGTGGTGGATCAATAACCCCAACATTTTCTGGGAAAGCATCTGCTTTCCTTAAAATGTTTTAAATTTTTTTGTTAATTGGAAAACCAATACAAATCTTTGGCCAAATACTTCTATCCTCAGAGTATCCTGGAGTGCATAGCCACAGCTGGAGGAGTACAACTATCAAGCTGGAGGCCTAGAAATGGGAGGGAGGGCCAGGAAGAGTAGTGACTGGCATGCCATGTGGATGCCAAGAGCTAGGCAAACTGGCTCTGCTCGATTACACTTTCTCTTCCCCTTCCTACTAATCTGCCCACGACAGGGATAAATGTAGGGCAGTGAATAGCCATAGAATCATAGAATATCAGGGTTGGAAGGGACCTCAGGAGGTCATCTAGTCCAACCCCCTGCTCAAAGCAGGACCAATCCCCTTTCCCTTTCCTCAGGTTTTTCCATGGAGCCAAATGATATGGCTCATTTTTCACTAAGAAAAACAGTGTAGGTGCTAGCTAGGAGTGTTAACTGATATGTGTAAGATCCTAGTGTAGTCAAGTCAATTTATAGTTTTAACAGAAGTTTACACTTGGGTTTACCTCAACCAACTAATGTGTTAATCTTGCCTAAACTAGGATTTTAACATGTAATAGTTACAGTGTCTTAACTACACCTTTTTCCCTAGTGTAGACATGGCCTTAGTGTGTTTGATGAGATTATATAAATTACCTTACGAAAAAGGCAATGTGTTGCATAGGTATTGCCTTACAGTCAGGTATGGCATTAGCAGCTGCTCTAACACATTTTCCTATTTTTCTTCCCTTTTTTGTGTTATGTCTAGCTTGAGAAATGTCATCCTGGTACTGAAGCTGATCTAATAAGAACAATAAAAAGTTAATGTTGCCTCAATGATGTCATTAATTGAGGAATATCACTGTGACCCAGATAAGGCAACAGTGCAAAGTGCTTCCAATTAGTAGAGCAAGAGCTTATTAACATGGTGAGAAATGACTATTTTAAAAAATGCTTTAAAAAAAACCTGCAGACATTCTGCTATCTTCAAAGCCTTTCGTGGATTTTCTAAGTGATTGACACAGTCTAGTGGAGGAACTCATTGGAGAACTTTTTATTTCTCTGTGAATTTTCCAAAAATGTTGCCAATTTCTGACTGTCACAAGAAAGCCCTCAGCAAGATATATCTAGATCAAACTATTTTTCAAATTGAACAGATCCATTTCTGTCCTCACAAACAAGTCCTGCTGACTTCAATAGGAGTGGCACTTCTGAGGAGAGAAATGGGCCTTTGCAATCAATACAGAGGAGAGTCTCTCAGACTATAAAATTAATATATAGACACCATTTTCAAGAATGAAACATGAAATTCCTAAAGGCCAAAACAATGCAACCTCCAGAACAATACGAGTAGGTTATTTTTGGTTATGAATAAATGTACATAACAGATTTGGCTCTGCTGGGGTAGTATCAAGAACTGTAGCATATTATCTAAACCAGGTAACTTAAAGAAGAATGACATTTCACAACTCTCTTCTATATCAGTATTGTAGTGAATTGGCTCGTGGATGGAAATGGAACACAGCCAGCCCCTATCCTGCCAGCAGCTAACAGAATTTCTCCTTATATCGAGGGGTAGGAACCTGTGTTTTGGGTTAGGCAGCTGCTGTCACTCTGAATTTCGAAGTGGCCATGTTGTGCGGGGTAGAGGTAACTGAATTTTGGTGATGGACATGGATTTGCCAGAGCATTACCTTCAGGGAAGTGTGCCTCAGACAAATTATCTGGATAAGACAGGGAATAGATAGTATATTCAGATTATACTTTAAAATAGATTTTTCAGTCAATGAAAATTTAAATGGCATCAGAAAGCTTATTCCTAAATACCATGCTCATTACATCAAGGAGTAAATGGTATAATTTGAAACTGATTAAGTTAAAGTCAGTTGTAGACAACCTGTGTTCTGAGGTCACAGAACCAGCTGAAGCAAGTGTAATGCACGTAGGATAAAAAGAAAAGACAGACAATTAGCCACATGCAAAGATGCTTAGAAATGGGCAGTCCTTACAAATTGTTTGCACACATTGTACCAGCCATTGACATAAAATAAACACATTGTCCCCAAATAAATTAAAAAGACAGTATAAATAAAGGCTTATAGACCATCTGTAAATACTCTGTTGGCAATAGAACACACTGGAGCTGCCTCTGTTGATAACTGTATTAACAGCCGCAGTTGGGTTGCTGTGGAGGAGGGGTGTCCTTTAGTCTTGTGTTCTGTTTTCCAGCAGCTATGGCAGGATCCGTCTCCAGACTTTCTGACATTTTGTCGCAGATGATATCTACAAGCCGCTCGAATGTCTGCTTGACATTTATGTTGTCCTTGGCACTTGTTTCAAAAAATTCAAAACCTGGTAAAATAAAGAAAACACACGTTGGTCATTACACACTCTTAGATCCTTCGGTAACTATTAACTCCTCCTGAGGAAGGGAAAAAGCAGAGAGAAAGGTGGGCAGGACACAAGAAAGAGAGACAGCACATGCAAAACAGTGATATTATCAAGAGTATGAGCTAAATTTTGACCACTGTTGCATGGGTGTCAATCCAGAGTAACTACATAAAAGTCATTTGATTTACACCAAAGTAGTTGAAATAATCATTTGACCCAATCTGATCTCTTCCATAAATCATATTCAAAGATGATTTAATCATAGTTGATTTTGTGCTATGCTAAAATTGAGAGCACTATCATTTTAATAATGCCCCATATCATGGAACTACATCTGGCTCTTGTGAGGGGAATAACTCAGTTACTCTGTTGGTCTTTTTCCAGCTCTAATTACTATGTTCCCCATAAGCATTGCTCCACTGGTAACGGGCATTGCAGTTGGGCCGCTACTGCTGATGCCAGAACAGATGACTGAAATCGGAAGGAACCAAGAAGAAAGAAAACAAATCAAGAAAGGCTTTTACCTATTTGTTATGTAATCTGGGGATGGAAAACAAGTTTTGAAGCAAAAATATTTCTAAATGTAAGTTGTTTTCCTTCAAAAATTGTGGGTGGGTACTGTAACCCTCTCATCCCATTGTGCAACAACTAAAGTAGCACTATGATCCATGAGGCAGAGTGCTTACACTGAAATTCTTTAATACAGCCAGCTCTCATGAGCACGTTCCTCTTGGTCATCTTTACCTCCAAGGCCCTCTCCAGCTGGCTGGTTCCCAGCGTAGCTGGAAGTAACCTGCTGGTCAGCCTGACACCTCACTGGGTTCACACCATCTGCTGGATTGTCCCATTCTCTCACCTGCCTGACCTCTCTCCTCCCTTCCCACTTTTCACCTCTGCTCCAGCTTCCCCCCACAGCTATGACACTAGTCACCTGACTGCCCTTCATCAATTCACCAGCCTTTCTTTCACTGATTTCCCCCTTTCCAATTCGTGAACTGGAATGAAGTGGTTCACAAAACAACTAAATTCACTGGTAATATTATAAAAGTTAATTGGCATTCACAAAGCGTTCTTTGTCTTTTTGATTCACTTTGGTTAATGACATACACCTATCTCTGTGTTTTACTGTTAGGAACCCAATAACAAAATGTCTGTCATTTTACTCTTAACTAGTATCAAGGTTAACAGCTACCGAAGGGAAAGTATTTGGAGTTCTGGAAGAAAATTTAAAACAACATTCATCGTTATGTTTTGAAATATTTATGTTCATGTTCTTTTTTGCCCTTACACTGCTCTGGGGCAGTGTAAGTAGACAGATTTGTTTCATATATACTGTATTTTCTAATCAGGGAGTTAGTCTTTTTTTTTTTTTACATAAAAGGTTACATTTAAAGCAGCAACTCTAATAACTTGTTGAATACACCAACTAAACAGGATACTATGCACATTCAGGCCAATTAGTAATTTAGAGCTTACCTGTTCTTCTTTTTATAGGGCTAAGTGCCAGTGCAGACTTGCTGTGGACAGTCATCTTTAGCCTGGAGTGATGTCCCAGCATATGCTAGGCAGGCAATATCACTGCTACTTACTGTACAACAATGGAGGATCCAGGCTGTCTATAAGGATAAGATGAGTCTGTATTTTCCACTGACTGATTGTACATTTAGTCTGGAATTGCTGGGACAAATTCTTCCCTCCTGTACAGTACTGTAAATCTAGAGTAATTCTACTGCCTTCACTGAACTTACTCCAGTTTTATAACAGTGCAAATAAAATCAGAAATTTGCCCAGGACTGGATTTTGTCCTAAGCGCTTTGGGACAAGGACGGCTATTTCATCTGTTTGGACAGTGCGTAGCACAATGGGGCCCTGACCTAGTTGAGGCTTCTAAGCATTACCATGATACACAACAATTAATTCATATAAAACACTTATGATTATTCTAGTTGAACATTTGTATCATCTGCTTTCTTAGACTATAAGATTGTCAGTGGAGAGACCAGGTTTTATATGACACTAAATACGTCAGTGCTCAGCAAATCATTCTTACTAATCATGTCAATGGCCAATGTATTATTTTCAATGCTTAGATTTGTGAACCATAATTCCCGCAATTATGTCAAAGACAGAGGTGATGCTGCTGTAAGAATCTAAAGGGGCTGGTATCTGCACATTTCTTAAAGAAGTTCATAATTTAGGGTTGCTTTTGAATTCCCAGTTGGAATTTTGATTTTCAGGTTTCCTCAGTAGACAAAAGTCCCTTTTTTCCCTCATCTGGATCTGGTAAGATGATGGTGACCATTTCTTCTTTGCAGACACAGCTACTGTTCTCCATGCTTTTGGTACCTCAAGCCTGGATTATGCAAGGTGTTCTATGTGGGGCTAGCTTTGAAGGTCAGTTGGTTGGTATGTGAGCCACAGAGAACATATTCATTTGCTTCGGGATGCAATTATGGTGTTTGTCTTTGTACAACACGCAATCTGGTTTGGATTCTGGCTACTGGAGAATCTGCCCCTCTCTATGGACTACCGCACAGCTAAGATCAAATGGCCCATGTTTACAGATGGTCCCTAGATTTCAGTACCTGAGGCTGGAGTTAGGATGTTTCCTGTGGTGGGCCTTGGCTTTGTAGTTCACTTCGCCTGCTGGATTATCAGATCCCAAGCCTGATGTTAACCTCTGGGTCACAAAGGGTGTCTACATTGCAGCGAGACACCCAGGGCTGTCCTGTGCCAGCTGACTTGGGCTCACAGGGCTCAGGCTAAAGGGCTGTTTAACTGTGGTGTAGACGTTCAGGCTCAGGCTGGTGTGTGGGCTCTAGGACCCTGTGAGGTGTGATGGTCCCAGAGCTCAAGCTGCAGCCCAAGACCATCTCTTTACTTAGGCTTTTGCCTGAGGCAAAAGGGGAGCTAAAGGTGATAAACAGTTTAAAGGAGCATGAGAATCTTAAAATATTGACATTGGACAAACAAGTTGTTCCATGCCCTGAAACTGCCTTTACAGTCAGTTAAAAATAATTAATAAATAGGAATAGGCAGATTTCAGACAGTGCTTCACTGATATTATTCTTGGTTTTTCTTTTTATAAAAGCACCTTGCCACCATCAGTGTTTTCCTCCCATTCATGGTGAACAGCTTTTCATTTCCTGGATCTATATACAAATATGGTCACTTCAACTTCGGCTTTCCTGCTCCTTTTACCAATCTTGAGTGTGTTGATATTTACTCTGTCTTCCCAACTCAGTGCTATTCATTTTAGCCCCTTGTCTGCATGTTTGCCTGCTTTCCAGGTTGCAGAATCTGCTGTTTTATTTCCTCTGGATTCTGGCAGCTGAAGCTGGTTCTCTTTTCAACCTTGCTAGCAGATCCTTTTACAAGGCAATCCAAGCAGTTTGGGGGAGGTCTGTGTGCATCTGAAATTCTGTTTAACAGATGTCCACTTACATTCCAGGCTGATTAATACAACAGAATTAGGAAACCTTAATGGGACTGGGATTTTGTTAGCAACTAACAGGCATGGCTGAGCTCAAGGTTCACTGCACAATTTTTCAAATATTTAACATAAGTAAGAAACTCTCAACATAGACTTTTCCATTTATACAAGCAACCAGCACAGGGCCTTATTTGACAGGAAGTAAACATCTGCTGTCTCTTATGCTCTATTGACCACGAAAAGTAGCTGCAACCAGGGCCGGCTCCAGGCAGCAGCGAAGGAAGCAGGTGCCTGGGCTGGCCAACAGAAAGGGGCGGCACTCTGTCCGTGATTGGGGCAGCACGTCCGCGTCTTCGGCGGCAATTTGGCGACGGATCCTTCACTTCCTCTCTCCCTCTTCAGCGGCAATTCGGCGGCAGGTCCTGCTTCTTTTTTTTTCTTTGCCGCTTGGGGTGGCAAAAAAGCTGGAGCCGGCCCTGGCTGCAACTGTATATTTTAGGATACTGAGCACAACTGAAGATGTCATGATAATGGTAAAAAAAGCTTGTTTGCAAAATCAGCATTGGATGCTGTGGATTATGTTCAAGGAAGTAAAGGGTTTGTAGCAAGTTACTTAGCATCAGCACTACGATTGCATTAGTGCTGTGGCTCATTGATCTAAGAGAGTGGTTTTCAACCTGTGGTGTGCGGACCATTGGTAGTCTGCAGACTATGTCTAAGGGTTCTGCAGAAGGTGACTACAAAAATAAAAGTTTCAAATCCCAGAAAAAGCATTGTTTTTCTGATCAATCAAAAGTATGCAAATACCTCCACCTACAGGTCAAAACCTGGATGTGCTGTTATTACCATAGAAGACCCTTTCTCATGCTGCATCAAATGCCGTGCTGAGCACATGCAACATTTATAGGTGAATTCTGTTCAGTCAGTTTTCAGTCTCAGACTTCTACGGTAGGCGGTCCGTGGACCACAGGCTGAATTTCCAAAGGGGTCTGCACCTCTATTTGAAATTTTTCAGGGGTCCGCAAATGAAAAAAGGTTGAAAACCACTGATCTAAGACAGCTGACTCCCAGCAAGTCTATTAAACCAAGACAACTTTAAGACAGTAAAAGAGAGAAAATAAGCAAGGAAAAGATCTTAATTAAATAACACTGTAGTGAAACAGCATTTCCTTCAACCTGTCTTTCAAGACTTAACCATGGCAACCATGGTTGTTGATTCAGCTAATGCGTTACATTAGGAAGTTTAGAATGTCTTCAATACATTCTGCTCCCCGCTACACTGGCTACATCTATTGGAACTAAAATTTAACCAGGACTAGCTGACATAATGCTGGACACAATATGTCCTCGTCTACAGACTGCAAAGTCATGGTCTGTATCATATTTAGTTAACTGTACTACTCACACTTGGGTTCTAACACAGGAACATTTTGTAGTGACAAAAGGCCTCCATTTAATACTCATACCATTGCAATCTGTTCTAACATATTTATGAATGGCACTGTGCTCTGCAGGAGTTAGAGCATGTTATAATTAGTCTTGTCTCAGGGTGTCAAAGGCATTGTGTGAAGAACTGGGTCAGGGTCTATTATCAAAAGAAAATGTCATGCTCTTCTAGACAAGTGCAGATAAAAAAAGCCGGTTTGAATACTACTGTCACCTGGGCATCCAGAAACAGACCATGTACTAACATGATACAATTCTGTAGTGGAGACAAAGCCTATCTGTGGTACTGCCACTGTTGAGATCAGCAGAGTTGTTTGGGCTGACACTTCCTAGGTTAGATGACAGGGAACTGATGGCAGGCTGTCCACTGTGAAGACCCCTTGACTTTAGAATTCACTCTATCCCTGGTCTGCTTGGCCCAGATTGGTTAACTTTTGGGTACACTGCCAAGCCCAAGATTGTCCCCAGGCATATGGAAAGGCGATGGGTGGATGTGCTGAAATATACTGGGACATAATGTATTAAGGATTACTTGGCAGGTGTATGATATTTTAATGGTAGTTCAGTAATTACTGTAAGAACGATCTATGATGAATATTCTTAATATTTTAAATGCATATAAGGTGCCTAGTACTGAGAGAGATGTCACTAAAGCCTAAATTATTTAAATCTCTAGGAGTGAGGTTAGATACGTGACCCAGTCTTATGTTTGTTAATAGTGTAGGTTATGTAAACTGAGGGGTACAGTGTAGTGCACTGGAATCTAGCGATACAACTTCCATAATATCAACGAGAGATGTGTGGCTAAACCTTCATGCATAGATTTAAGTATTTTCCCTTCTTTCTTGAAAGCATCAAGACCATAATAAAAGGCACTGTATAAATAAATCATGCCTTAGGAGCTTATTTAATTTCTGATCTCCAAACAATTACTTAGCTCATAGGTGCCAACTTCCCCTCTGCCCGGTGGGTGCTCGACCTCTCTCTGCCCTGGCCCCGCCCCTGACCCGCCTCTTCCCACCCCTGCACTAACCTCGCCCTGCCCCCATTCCACCCCTTCCCCACTCCTGGGGCCAGGTCATACCCACCTCCGGGAACCTCCCCCGGCTGCAGGAAGTTCTGTGGCTGCTGTCTGGAACCCAGCTCTAAAGGCAGCATCGCCACCAGCCACAGTGTAGAAATGAGGGTGGCATGGTCTGGTATTGCCACCTTACTTCTGCGCTGCTGGTGGGCAAGCAGTTGCCCTCCGGCTGCCCAGCTCTGAAAGCAGCAGCACAGAAGTAAGGGTGGCAATACCACAACCCTCACGATAGCCTTGCAAACCTCCCCCAATCCCATTTTAGGTCGAGACCCACCCCCCCAGTTACAACACTGTGAAATTTTAGATTTAAATATCTGAAACCATGAAATTTAAGATTTTTAAAATCCTATTACTGTGAAACTTACCAAAATGGACCATGAATTTGGTAGGGCCCTAGATATCTCTTTTGATTAAATCTATTTGTTGTACTTTGTATCTGAACCAACCCAGTGCACTGATTCAAGGGAAGGATGCACTGAAGCCAGATAACAGGCTGCACCGTATTGTCTTTTCAAAAGAGCAACACATTTAATAAACTCTGTAAACGTTCCAGGAGAGGGTTGAACACTCCAGGGCAAATGGTTTGGGGAGAATTCAGGACTGGGAGGGTGTCGGAGTCACCCTACGAAGAGTAACTGGGCAGTGGAAGCCAGGATGTGACCTACATATTTGTAGGCTGGCTGTTGGCGTCAGGGCTGTGAGCCACCACAGCAGAGTACTGAAGGCCCCAGAGTTGCAGGGCAGGTGGTGACACAACCCCTTAGTGGTCTGAGCTGAACCCCAAAAATCACAGTATATTTCCTCACTTGCTGGAAGCTTTCAATGTTCTCTGGCAGTCTCAAGCAGTGGATGACGGTTCAGCTCAGTTGGGGAGTGGGTGGAAAAGAAGATCCTCTACAGTTTCAGTACTATGTGCTGGAACTTAGCTGCAAGGTTTGCAGTGCAACCCTGGGCACTCCTGAGCATTGGGCCACTGGGAACCCATTAAAATAATTAATCTTTGCACAGTTACTACTGTCTGCTTTGCAGGAAGTTAGAAGGAGGAAGCCATTCCAAATAGGCTGGTCTGTTTGGAGGCCAGATTCTGATAAAATCAGGAACCACTCCAATGATTTCAGGGGAGTTATTCCATATATTCCATATTTACATTGGTGTAAATAAGACTGAAGTGGTATAGAAAAGCAGCATACCATTACTTTTTTGGGAGGCACGTAAGCAGTCTTGTTCACCCAAAAACCATCTCTGCCACCTCCCTTGATCCCTTGGGTAGTGTGGGAGCACGGCTTGTGTTGCTCTCAATCCACCTTTCTGCTCCTTTTCCCATGAACCAAACAGGCAAAGCTGAAAACCAGTCAGAGGGGTGCCTCATGCTCTGCTTATCATACCACAAAAGCGTTCTTTTGCTAGCTGCTCCTTTCCCTATGTCCATGTACTTCAGGCAGAACCAGAGGGGCTGATGAAAGGGAGGGGACTTGGTGTGTGATGAATAAGCAAGAGGAGGAGGAGAGGAAAAAGGACTGGAACATGAATGGTTGGGAAAGGACAGAATTTGGGAGAATCCAGGTGCTTTCAGCTTCAAAGTTGGGGGTGGAATGGGGTTCAGAGAAAAGAAGAGCGTGATTGGGTGGGTCAGAGAAAGGACAGGAAAATTAGGGAGGGAAATACAGAACAAGCAAAAAAGAAGGGTATAAGCTGTAGAGTATAGATGAGGCAATGATGTGGGTGGATAAAATACCTTGAAACAGAGGAGCAGCAATGGGAAGGAAGAGAGGGATACAGAGTAAAGGGGAGAGAAAGGGGGGAAGAAATCATCAGAGCTGGGGATGAGAGAACAGAGCAATTGGACCAAATTATATTCTGTTGCACTCAGCAATAATGCTATCAAAGACAAAATGGCTGCCTTGTTTCCACTGAAAATGTGAATTTTCACATAATTTTTAAGGCAGATGCCATCTTTATACAAAAAATGAGCCCACTTACGTTCGGAAATTGGCCCATTTTTGCTAGAAAAATGCATGGGGAGGTACCTTAACAAAAGGTTTCAAGAAGTGCAAACTCCTCAGTCCTGTTTGTTTTTCATTTCACTATGACTATTTTGCAGACATCTGTGCCACAGACCTCTCCTCCCTTACTGATTCCTGCTTTAAATATTTCATTATGTGGGCCCAGAGACACTGCACTTCTGTACTTCAGATCTATCTGCTTTGATCCCTTGTTTGGTATCTTTCCATTGTTGCTTGTTAACACAGAGAAAAGATTTTTCTGTGTAAGCAGGTGTGTGCGGTGAGGCAGCTCCCTTGTGATTATAAAGACAGCAGAGGCTCACAGAACACCCTGTTCCCACCACCTGTGATGTTCTGTGCAGCAGGAGTAGAGCACGACATGACAAAGCCGGAGAGCAAGCAGGGTGCATGAAGTGGAATGGAACAGAAGCGGAAGAAACTGAGGAAACCTGTAATGTCAAAAGTGCTACCTGGGTGAGAATGTTGTGTTTGGATGATGCATCAGGATTTTCTCTCTCTTTCTGTCCCCCTCCTCCATTTCTCTCTGTCTCCTTTCCCTTTGCTGCCTCTCTTACACCTCTTGGTGACTCTCCCTGTTCCCCTTCAAGGCGGCCAAACATGTAGCTGCCACAAGGTGCCACACCCATGTCAACCCCATCAAGTGGGCATGCTAGTGTGATGTTTGGTACTCAGGCTCCAGGGCAGTGCGCTGTGTAATATGAGCTGCTTCGTACTGACAGAGCTCTGGCACGATAACTACTAGACATGCTAGCAGAACTGAGCTCTCTTCCCACTTTATTATACCCTGGCTAGGGCAAGCTTCAGGTTCTCCCCTCTTCCTCTTTAAGAGGAAACCTCCATGCACTCTTTCCTTACTGCTCTCCACAAATGCATCAACCAGCTCTGGACACAATCCCATGGGAGGAGGGTGGGAAAAGGAAATAACTCCCCACCTCACAGCTGATATGACACAGCACTTTTGGAGGTCAGAAGAGAAAGTCACACACTGGACCTCAGACCTTGCAGCCTTGGGGACCCAAAGTCCAGATGTACTGGCCCTTTTACTCTTCACCTTCCCTGTAACTTTCAGAGGGTGAAGAGCTGGTAAATCTCTCTCTCTGCCTTGCTGGTTCCAATCAGCAACATGTTTATTGTTTCACTACATTTAAAACTAGGCATGAGCAGCTGGAATCCTCATTACAAAGCCTGGGACTCAGGAGCTGGGAGTACATTGTGAGAGTCCTGGCAAGCACAGATCTACCACAATTGTAAAGCCGTGCAAATGCTGGCCCAGAGACACAAACAACCTGAGCTGCTGCCTTCTCCCCCTTCTGCCTTTATTGGTTTTGCAGAGACTCGTTTGGATGCTCATTAACTTGTTTACCTGTGCTTTCAAAAGAATAAAAAGAAGGGAGAGGGAGGAAATGGCAAGCAAAGAGTTTATAGAAAGGGGCAGAACAGTCTCTAGGGATTTGTCTTTGTGAGAAAATAAGTAGAGCCCTGTATGGATACAAAATTTGTATCTGCATCCGATCAGCAATCCGTAAACATGGTCCGGGCATATAAAGCAGATTTGCAGGGCTCTAACAATAAGATTGGGCTAGAACATGAGCTTAAGGAGTCATGCTAAGTATTGTAAGCAGAGTCAGGATGAGCTCCACCCTGACATCTGGTGGTGAGGTATGGCAAGTTGTGGAAAAGAACTTCAGGGGCTGATCTCATTTGCATAGGCACACCCACCCTGCCTAGAATGAGGCCATAACTGCCCAAATGGTCACTTTGGCTGTTGTGGGATCCCCAGTGTCTCTGTTATTGGGGCGGGAAGAATAAATTGTTATTACCCTGATTATGGGAACAGTGCTTGGAACTGTACTTGGCCTTTTGTTATGATGGAGGGACTCACCATCAACTAAGTAGCACTCGCTAGGCAAGGGACGTGGAATAATGTGAATTGAGAGAGGCTTGAGACAGGTATTTGTACTTGGTGGTGTGGGTCCCTTTGTGAGGGCCTGAAACACCAATTGCACCTCTGTCTCTCTCCACTGTGGAATATCAGAGCTAATTTTGGGTCTATTAAGAGTCTTACTACAGGTACTGTGCTGAATTCACTTTGGCCTTATGGTGCACCAGCACTAAGGCTCCCACTGCTATGAGCTGAAATCACTGAGCACTGGAATCATTGAGCACTGTGTCAAGTAGTGGGGAGCTGGAAGAACTAGAGTGCAGTGGTACTGTTCGTGGATAGGCTGGCAGAGTGTTTGTGAGACGGCGAGCTGTGTAGAGCAGAGCCCTGTGGAGCAGTCAGCTTCAGGACACGTAAGGTGTCCCTTACCTCTTTCCCCCACACACAGGCACATTTTAGCCAGACTGGGGAGTAACACTGCAGATGAACTTTTGAACTCTGGAGCTGGACTTTTTGAACTTTTGAGTCCAGCAATCCACAAATCACCCAGAGACGTTTGGGTTCTGGGACTCAAGAACCCGAGGGAAAGGATGTTGCCCAGTTTGCTGGGGTGGGTCTTTGCTCATGGTTTGGTTAATGAACACTAGTTGTGGTGTTTCCCCAATTTAATGCTGATGTCGTTTACCTCATGTTATTAAAGATTCTCTGCTGCACCGAGACTCTGTGCTTGCGAGAGGGCAAGTATTGCCTCTTTGAGGCGCCCGGGGGTGTGTAAGATTTTCCCAGGTCACTGGGTTGGGGCTCGAGCCAGTTTTGCATTTGCTTTGATGAGAGGGAACCCCTGTGTACTGAACCCGGCCCTTGCTGTTATCAACTTGGCCTGGCAGAAGGGTTACAGTATCATGATGTTGAACACAACTCTGCAGTCAGTGTAGATGGGAGCAAGTGGTGTTTAACACATCAGCTCATCAGGAGCAACTCTATGGTTTCAGTAGTGTTTACCCACAACCAGCTGATGTGATGTTAACACAGCTCATCCCAGTCTACACTGGCGTTGATGTGGCGTTTTCTTAAAATGACTTCTCAAGGTTGTGTTCTAATCCAACTTAGCATTCTAGCGAAGACAAGCCAGTGATCTGTCACAGCTCTTTGTTGGAGACCCGCAGAATAACATTTTGAGGAGTAGCAGGGGATGGGAGAGGTGGGTCTGTGAGAGACTTCCTCTCTTATGAAGCAGTGCATAACAGACAAAGCTTTACAGCCAGTGGGACAGAATCATTTAAAATGGTGGAGTGATTATCATCACCCTTCAAAGGGTCATCTACCCTGCAACTGGATCAAGGAGCCGATTACAACATGCTTCTGTTTTGTAGTGTACATGGGGCCTACGCTAGCTGAACCATGCTAAAGACTGGGACAGGTCCAAAGGTTTAGATAAATTTAGGGACAAGAGTTAAAATACCATTCGATCTTATACATTAGACTGCACTGACATTGAGTCAGGGAACAGCTATGCTGTAAGCAGCATCCTTCACATGGCAGCCATTGTAATGCAGGTTAATGTTAATGCTAATCCCTCCCTTATGGTGGCCAATTTTTCAAAAAAAATAAAAGGGGACCCCTTGGTTATACCAGCATGCACAGGTTTGGGGTGCAGCTATCTAGTGAACCCCTCCTTCTCTACCCTCTCAGCACAGATGCCTTCCATAGATATTCTGGTTTCACTGATTTTGGTTGTGGCTTTGGGCTATCTTTGGAAAGTTTAAATACATTTAAAGAACGCCTCACAACAGGGCCTGAACAAAAGTGTCCTCTGCTTATCAGACATTCAGCAAACGAAGTCCCAGGTTCTGCTTTTCGTCAAATGACTTTCATATAACACAGGTCTCTGAGTCCATAAAAGTAATGACAGTCTGGCAAGTCTTTCTCCCCCAGAAAAGCATCATGTAGACAGGTGCTTTGGAGCTTTTTAATCATGCTGTCAATGGCCTGTTGTGTGTTGTGACTAAACGGTGTGACTAAAGAGTACTGGAGCACTCTCCAGTGCTGGCAATCTGGCTCCTTGCACAGGCATGATATTAACACTTAAAAATCATTAAAAGAGGCATACAACAGAGTTCATGCGCAACCCAATTAATTTCACTTTTAAACATGAAGTTAAATGCAGCTCTACATCAGCATTCTTAGAACTCACGACTAGACCAGCATCATCACTAACCCCCTCAGCCAGCTGTCGAAGCAAAATATGAGTGTGCTTATTTACACACTGCAGTATCCTCTCTTTCTCTAATTAGGGAAAATGACAGTGAGGTACTGCAGAATACATGGGACCCTGGTTACAGGGCAGTGTGCTGGATTACATACTGCATAAGCATATGGTAGTGCCTAAAACTCTGCTTCAGGACCCATTTGGATTCTAAATGAGATTTCATTTGAAGACACCTCATCATCCCTAGTGGCATTCTTGTCTTTCTCTAGCAACGTCTCAGCACTGCCATCATGCACATTTTTGAACCAAGAACAAAATTAAACAAAATAAGCAAGCTGTTTGTTTTGGGTTGGAGGAGATAAACTCCCTTCAATTCTCACCTATGGTAAAACTGATTTCCAGATTACACATCAGAGATAGGGGAGAACATACACGGTGAAGGAGGGTAAAGATGGAGGCAGAAAAATCAAAATGTACAGTAGGAAAGAAAAAAATAGGGCAAAGGGAGGGAGGGGGAAAGGAGGAGGAACAAAACCAAGGGAGACATAGAAAGTTATGTATGATTTAATAAAAATTCAAGAACAAACTGTCTGGCTCTGGTATGGTTGCAGAAAGGAGGTGGTGGGGAATTGCTCAATAATACACTGAAAGGTGCCAGATCCTAGATACAGAGCTAGATCAGAGCCTCTACCCTACTTCTGCCCACCCCTCAGGAGACCAAGTTTCAGACAGACAGACAGACAGAGAGAGTGTGTTGGGGGGGAGGAACGACACTATGGCAGAGCTGACCAGACATGTGGGGTAGGATATGTAGTGCTGTCCTAATGGGCAGTGCAGTGTGAACACTTCAACTGAGTTTTGGGGGCATTCTGGGGGGCATTGTGTTCCCAGAGCAACCCTGGGGGCCTAGCCTTAGTGGCACAATCTGTCCCAGATTGCCAACACTTGTAATACATAAATAATGAGGTGTGTAATATATTTATGATATACACAGAGAACCTGAGTTTTAAAGTGACACCTGCATAATTGTCTATGCAAAAAAATGCATACAAAATTGTGTGCTTAATTTGCATATGCAGTTACCTGGATTGTGCATGCTAATTGGGTAACTGTGCTTATAATGGCTATAAGTGTGTTTAATTGACCATTTGCATGTGCAATTACTTAGTTTATGTGCATAGTAATGGTCACAACTCTCAACCTGTTGGATACAGTATATCACAGACCACAAATGAGGGAAACGGCAACTAAAACAAAAAATCATGCAGGACACTTAAAATGCTGTGTGATTCTTTTGATGTAAATAACTCTTAGCTCATGACTCTTGATTTCTGATGTAAATAATTTTAAACAGTATAAGTGAAGGGACACCAATCCTGTGTAAAATGGGAGCTATCCCTTGAAATGAGAGACACATGACAAGTATGGTTACAGCAATTATGACACCAATTTAGTTATTTGAATATACATGTGTTTTTGCATATACAATGGGGCATATGCAATTTTCAAAATTTTCCAAAATGTTTTACATTTCCCAGAATGTTTTAAGCACGTGCAAAAGTGTTGTCAGGATTGGGGCTTAAATAAGATTTTTCATTCATCAATGATGTAGAATTTAGATTAATATGAATACGTTTTTAAAGCACTGATATTCCATACACAATATATTACATTTAACAGCTCTTTTCTGTAAAAAAAATTGTTGAAAAAAGCTGACAATAAATTGATGTGTAGTATTTTTGCTGTATGCAGAGTTTTATATGAACTAACTTGTTTGAATTCAATAGCTATTTTCACCACATCAATATTAACATGACATTAATTGGCTCCCTCTACTGGCCAATTTGCCACATTTATATATTTTCTTTGCCAGGTTATGTGTTCTGCAGTGAGCAAGCTGTGGTTGCATACCTAATTCCTTTTCATGTCAGCACGATAAAAAAAATTAAGTTCTTAGATTAACGTGTTAAACAAGCATGAAATAGCAGCTAAATAAGAAAAAGAAGAGATTGTATAAAGAAAATGGGACATTCTGCCTCACATACATCTGACTGTTGCCAAAGGACAGAGATGGTTGGAAAACTTCTGATGGAATCATTTTCCATTCGAAAATGCAGTTTCATCAAAACTAAAAAGCGCTGCAAAATCATTTTGATTTTGCCTACATTTTGTTTCAAAGAAAAAAGGGTGGTAGTGGTGGGGGGGAGAGAGGGGAGGGGAGTTCCAATAATGTCAACCGCTTCTTCCATATTTTTTGAACAAAATGCTTTGACTTTTCCTTTCAAAAACAAACTTTTCAATTTTGAATTTTTTATATTTAAATTAAAAAATACAATTAAAAAGTGAAAATAGAAATGGAAAGTTCATTTTGTTGAAAGAAAATGTTTGGGGTAGATCAAATCTATTTTTTTTTCTGGAATTTTCCTTTGCAGTAATTTGGGGTTCCGTTGTGAATATTAATGGCAGCTAGAGTGTGCACATGGGGAATAATAGGTCATGTTGATGAGGGTGTGTTTTTGTAAGGAAAAGTAACATGCCAAAGTAGTTGCTATGGCAACTACTTGTGTTACTGAAAACGGAGGAGTTAAAAAAAATCAGTTCTAAGCACTTGAGGGCAATTGTTGGGGCATATTCTGTTCTGCCAGATGGCAACAGTTCCTTTCTGCCATCTTTTAAGGCCTGGTTTATAGTCCTCCTTTGCATGGCTGTTTTGGATATGTGTCTGTTCAGCTAGATGTGGCACAAGAAAGGTGAGTGCAACTGGATGGAATGTCTCAGCAGGGCAAACAGTATTGCAGCCAACACAATGCTTTTCAAAAGGGAAAGTGGTTATGACAAGAATCTAAAATAAGATAATATAAGCAGAATAGTGAACAGATTCCCCAGCTTGGGATTCGACCCAGACCTATGATCAAGGGTATAAAAGACTCTCCTCCCTCTGCTTCCCAAATAGCTGCTCTTAGCCTTTCCCCTAAGCACTTGTGCAAAGAAAGGAAGAAGGTGAGCTGAAGTTTATCATGTGTTCACCAGGAATCAAAAAGTGCCCTGCCACAGTGAGTTTTAATGCATAGCAAAAAAATGTATCTCTTTATAGAAGTGACTGGTAAACCTCCAAAGGGTTAGGGGTTGGATTTTGGTAACCCCCTGAACATCTGGATACTTATCCAAAATATTGGGATCTGTGGAGTCTGCTAAATTGGGTAGGAACTCTTATCAGGTTCTTGTGAGATTCTGATATTTTCTGATTCTGGCTCAGTCAAAATACCACAAAGCTACTTTCATACCACAAGGAAAGCTACTTAGACTGTTTGGCAGAACAAAGGACAGATGCTCAAAGCTGCATAATAATTACCCTGTGGTTAAGACTACCACCTAGAAATCAGAATCTGGCTAACAGATCCTGCGTCATTTACACCAGTGTACATGTAGAGTAACTCCACTGATTTCAGTGGGAGCTGAAGGCCTTTCTGGATGTTGTAAATAATAATCCAAGCTTTCTGAATTTGCAAAAAAGTTTCAGTTGATGTTTTGGCTACAGATGTGACTTTTTTTTTAAAACTGGTTATATGCACAAAAGAGAGTAGTTTAAGCAGTGAGTTTTTCACTTTTACTAAAGAATGTATATGGGATTTTAGGAAAGTGGGTCTTATCACTGTATGAAACAAATATTAGCAGGGCTCTAATGGGAGGGACAAGAAAATTACAAACTCAGACACCCTGAACCCAGAGGAATTGCTGGTAGCTGGCTTGCAAGCCCCTTATAGTGTTTTGGGCAAGTATATGCAGGTGGTTGGTAGAAGCACATCAACTTCAAAGGGATACACATGTGAGTAGCATGGTCTATGGTCTCCAATTGCTGTGCTGACAATTCAGCAAGGAACTAAAGGGCAGACCTCCATCCTTACCCTAAGCCTAGAGTAGGAGCTTTAGAAGGTTAGAATGCCTCATAGTTAATTCATGCTGGAGAAGCTAATTTTACTGTGTTACTCTTTATCACTCACTGTTTCCTCATAACTGATTCTTAGTTTTTTTATTTACTTTATTTCCTAGTTTGAGTGTGTGTGTGTAATAATATTTTCTGTATTTAGTAACCCTTACCATCTCTAAGGGATAGAATAAAGAACTATGATGCTATACCAAACAAGTCTCTACTCTAAACTAACTCAAGGGCTCCTTCAGGAAACTGTACGGGTAGCAGTGTCCTGTCACAGCTCTGAATAAACCCACCACAGGATGTAGCATTAACTGTGTACCCCATTCTACTGACATTACAGTCCTAATGATTCCAGCACAAATAGCTCACATCTCAGCCAGCAAAAGTAGAAGGCAGGTGCTGCATATCACTTGCTATTGATAGATTTCTTTATACTGGCAGGTGGATGAACTTTTCGTTAAAACTCTTGCAGCAATTAGTGATAGTACTCAGTGCAATGTTACAATCAATCACAAAACCTGCTTATCATTTCTCTTCTTACCAAGTTGCTCTGCTAAATGTTTGCCTCTCTCAGTGGAGATTACCCGCTCGTCCTCCATGTCACATTTATTACCGACCAAAATAACCTGGGCATTATCCCACGAGTATGTTTTGATTTGAGTTGACCTTAAAAAGATAGAGAGAAAAAAAAAAAAAAAAAAAAAAAGAGTTAAAGCAAATAAAACTGCCCCCAAAATCAAATTTATACAGAATCATAACAAGACAAATGGAGGACAAAACTGACATCTGGACTAAAATGGTTCTATGCAGTTCTGGTGTTCAAATAAGCATAGGGTTGTAGGACACAAAACATAGGAGTAATATTAGTATAGTCTACAATCCCCCTGGTCAGAAGACAGAATCCTTTCAGGGTTTCTTCTGCCAGCAGCTTTTCTTCCTTTATTACTGAAAAGTAGCTGCCATGCTTCCCTCTCCTTCTCCCCAGCATAAAAAGGATGTATTTTCACATTGTAACAAAAGACATTGTGTTTTTTACAAAAAAATGAACAGTTTATTCATATATTATCTTCCACCTTTTAAAATTAAATTTAACAGCAAAACTTCAAAGGCATACTGGCTTCCTCATCTTATTCCTTCCCAGCATATTGCCCTGGAGCCCTTTGTGCTAACAGGGTTATGTTATCCAAAAAAAAAAAAAAAAAAAAAATGTCACCACGATATTGTCTTAGATAATTTTTCACACTATATCACAATCTTGTTACTTGACTTTAGGCAGCAGCAAACCAGCCTTACCATGGTTCTGTTTCTTTTTTTAAACATTTATTTATGATTAATCCACAGAACTAAGTAGCTGCTGCTGCAGAGTTTGGTTCCATTGTCCAGGGAGGCCCTGGTTAGGCATAGGAGAGGATTAAATAGCATCATAATGCTGTTGCTCAGTTACTTTTGAAACTGTAAAGTTCTGGTTGTACACCCAGTAGTGACACTTTTTCACCACATAGCTATGCTATGCATATATTTGGAAGTCCACAGGTTTTGTGCATACCTACCATGTTATATTTTACCCGGGTACCATGGCAGAGACCCGATGTGGGAAATCCTCCACTCTGGTTGTACTCAGTGCAAGACCAGAGGATGGACATGTGCAAAAATGACTATATGCCACCTTTGTAACCCCCTAGATCCTGTAGCCAATCTACCTATGTCCAGACACCCAGCACAAGTTAGAGCAGTCTGTTGTAGCTTACAGTGCCAACACACAGCCCTCAAATGTTCATTCCAGTAGCTGGATATCACTGGAGCATGGAGGGGCTCAGCCACTCACGGCTCTCCTAATGACACATCACCTGCACTGAGGCCATAGGGTGAGTTGCATAGAATTTGCTACTGCAGCTCTACACCACCTGAGGATTTGCACTGCATGGGAATTTTCAAGGGGCTGGTTAGGTTGGCTTTAGGGTGGCTTTGCTCCACCATAGTAAGCAAAAGGCAGATGAAGTGGGGCTGAAGATCTAGACCTACATATTTGGCATTTAAAGTATTTAATGATGATATGTGGTCTGAAGTATTTGTTTATACACTGTTCTCGTTGGTCTGCCATGCTTTTTCCTACATTAAAATGGGAATTCTACCTCACATTTTTGAAGGCAAGTTCTCAAATGGCTATTTCATGTAGTGTATCATCAGTAAGACTAAGATTTTGTCATGGATATATTTTTAATAAAAAAGTCATAGACAGGTCACAGGCAATGAAGAAAAATTCATGGAAGCCCAGGACCTGTCCGTGACTTTTACTAAAAATATGTGATAAAATGGGGAGCTGTGGGGTTCCCACACCTCCTGCAGCAGCTGTGAGGCCCTGGCTTGGAGCTTGGGGACCCTACTGCCCATGGGGCTCAGAGCTCCAGGGTCTCCTGGTGCCTGCAGCTTGGAGTTGTGGGGTTCCCCAGTGGCTTGGAGCTCTGGGAGCCCCCGCTGGCCACGGCACCCTGGAGCCCCAGAGTACCCCCGCTGCTCTGGAGGGGCCCCCGCAGTGTCTGGGAGCTATGGGGTACCCCCCACCGCCTGCAGTGGCTTGGAGCTCAGGAGGGGCGGTGGGGGGGACCCTGCAGCTCCCAGCCACTGCAGGCTGAAGTCATGGAGGTCTTTGGAGGTCAGACTCCATGACTACCATGACCTCTGTGACAATCATAGTCTTAATCATCAGGTACTATAACTAGATCAGTCTATAGAGGTCAGAATTTTATTAATATTTATATTATGCTTAAAGATACTATCACTTAGAAAATAGGACACCATCAATTAGTTTTGGCAGAAATGTATTTTTGGAACCATGCTGAGTTCTTATGGAATTTGTGGTTAATCAGAATACGGTTAATAGTTTTCACCAGAGCTACAGTGGTCACTGTGGTAAACTTGGAGATGGCAGTAACTCAAATCTCATACTCTATCAAACCATTAGTGACTCTTATTTGTGATCAATCATGAGTTCAAGCCCATTGGCATTCTATATTTCAGTGGAAAATGGAAGATTTTTTAAAAATAAAAATGTAGTGAGAGTAAAATAAGTAGTTCTAGTCAACGAATAAATTAGTCATGCATTTATATGCAAGGCTGAAATCCTAAATATAAATGTTTTCACTGTAAAACAGTTTGTTTGGTTTACATGTGTATGCACCATACATACTGGTTTGGGTGTTTTTGAACATAAGAATTAGAAACACCCTTTATTAAAAAGTGTTGTTGTGCCTTCTAGTACTTGAGAACCTGAGCATACAAACACAGCTCTTCCTTCTAAAAAAAAGATTAACAGTCTTTGATAATCTGACTGGTCTAGATCTCATTTTGAAGTTGTAGGGAGTTTCTTATTTCAGCTAAAAGTTAAGAGATCTTGTCCTTAATAATGACAGTACAGAGTCAGAAAAAGAAAATTTGACGCCAAGTTCTCACTAGTCTTACATGATCTGCTTCTGTTCAGAGATGACTTTGCTGTGCACAAATGCAAATGACTGTCTGTGGGAGTATTCAGTGCAAATTTCTCCCCACCCCCTCCCCACTACACTGCCACATCAATAGAAGAATGGATTCAAAATAATTTAATAGGGCCACCACCATTATGTTTTCCTCTGACATACATTTCAACTAATGGCTTCTATAGATCTTTTCATCCACAAGTCACCACAAAAGCCAACACAAACATCTATTAAAACACAATTTTTCCCCTTCCTTGCATATACGACTTTTAAAATGGCACAACCTTCTGACAGACCTAAACTATGTAGTTTTGTCCTTGAAAAGAACTTTAGCCTCAGGAAAACTGAAGATATGAAAAGGCAAAGCAGATATTTGCAGCGAGCTGAATATAGCAATTGTTGTCCAGTCTGACCTACTGTATGGCAATAGTAATTTACCCTGCAAATCTTTCATATGCTAGTTCCATTATAGGCATGCAATCCGCAACATGCTTTAATTTTTTTTTTTATTGTATGGACACCACAGACACATGTTAATGCAGCAGTTCAATGATTCATTCTTTCCAGTGATCAACTCAAGTCTTGCACTGTAATTCAGCCATATTGCTTGCAAGACAAGAGTGTGTTGGTAAAATGCTGACTAAAGCAACACTATCTTCTCACCATTCTGCAGTAGTGCCTCAAAGCACTACAATTCACACTAATGTTACTGTAGTGGTTTGGACCATTGCTTTAGAACACTGTCAATACTAGAGTCTCTCCCCCCCACCCCCCCTTAGGTTTGATGGTGTTAGCCATTTGTGCGGAAGCTATTCTGTAGCAGGCAGCTGCCTCTTCAGGAAGACAGCCTTTAAATGCTATTTTGTGTATAATAAAACTATAAACATTTAAAAACAAATAGTCCAGAAAGGCTCAGGTGCATGAATGTGCACACACATAGTTTTGCTCGAAGGCTCAAACCCTACCTATTTCTGCTGTAAAATAATTAAATTTAACTCTTATTACTTCTCAAAACAACAAGCAGGCTCTTTAGATTAATGGGGTGTGGCATGTTTTTATACATTTCCTTACAGTACCACTTACAGAAGCAGGGAATAATATCATAGCATTGCCTAGACAGTCATTTTCTGTTACATCCTCTCTTACAAACACAGAGCTTTCAAAGGGGGGAATTAGTGTGTCTTTTATGACCATACCATTGCAGGGATTGAGTCAGAACACCATGGGACACTAGCACTGTGCATTCTGAACTACCCCACAGCTGCTAGAATGCCTGTATTTAACACTCCCTCCACTGGGAAATTACCAGCTATAGCCCAATATCCCGAGATCTTTATTCAGGTAAAACGCTCCCTGAGGTCAATGGAAGATTTACCTGAGTAAGAATCTGGCCTTTAGAAAACAGGACCAAATTTTCAAAAGGCAGAAGACCTGGTCTGTGTGCAAAAGTGAACCCCTCCACAGCTGCACTACTTCAAATGCTTGTGCATGCAAATGGCTAATCATCTGCTCAGATAACCATTTGTGTATGTATTTGTGTATGCAAATATTGTGACCAAACAAGCATCTGGACAGGCATTCCCTGGGGATTCCATTTTTGAAAATGTACCCACAGAAGGTCTATCCTTATCAAATGGAACAAATCCCTAAATACCTTATTACTGCACCCATGAAAATTCTCTAGAATAGTCTTATCCACTCATGGCGAGGTTTGCAAAGAGAAACATTTGGAAACCTGTGCATTAATAAGCCCTAAGACCCATCAATGCCTTAGTGTATTTCTCTCCTGTGGTAGGTATATTCTCATTCAGGGGGGTACTGAGGAGAACTATGGTCTTCCCTCCCCCCGTCTTAAATGAGAAATTATTGAAACATAGTGCAGGTCTGAGCTGAAATAAATAAAATAAATCTTTGTGCCAAATAAGTCCAGTCTCTTGGCCTCTTTGTTTTTCAGCATGCCACTGACTTGCCCCGGCCTGTCTCTTTTATTAACAGGGGACATGACCAGTAATGCCGCTGTATATCTGTGAACACAGCCTCCTAACCCTTTTGCAGGGATGTAGTACTTCTTTTCCGCCTTCTTAGAAATAGGTGAAATCTAAGAGGGAGGTCTGCCACAGCAATTTGGCAAGCTTAAGGACCCCTGGGTGGCTGGGTAGCATGACCTGGGCTGGGGTGGAGGAGGAAATAATGTTGAAGAGGTCATCGGACTCCTCCGTGACCTCCTCAATTTTTAAGTTCAAGTTGGCAGCCACCCTTTTAAGGGGGGCCTGGTGCTCCATGAAGTCATTGGGGGGGGGGTTGCCCGTTTGGGAATTACCCGCCATCCGTTCGTCTGGAGTCGATGATGACAACTGCACCGCCTAGGGAGGGGCGGGTTCCCGTTCCTTCTCCGGGGACGGCTCCTGCGCTGCCCCCATATCTGATTTGGTACCGTGTTCTGACTCCGGTGCCGGCGGCGGTTAGTCTAAGGCAGCGAGGGAGGACTGGTGGGAATATGGGACTGGCATTATGGGCATGCCCCCAGGGTCCAATACAGCCACTGAGCGGGCCCCGTCCCTGCTGCCATGCTGTCGCTACAGGTGCTGTGCCAGTTTCATGGGTCGGCGGTGAATCACCCCTCCTTAGCGAGGAGCTGAACTCCTGATCCAACTCTGACCATTGCCCTTCCGGGGGCCAAGGTGGAGCTGTCGAGGCCTGAGTTTGCCGACTGACCCTGGTCGGCGACCAGTGAGGTGAGCATTGGTGCCTGCTGGACGAGCGGTACCGGGGGAATGAAGACCAGTGCTGCAACAGGACCGCCTCGGAGAGGTCTGATGTCTGGAAGTCCATCTGGATGAGGGTGACCTGAGCTGTGGCAATCTTTGGTGGGAAGCTCGCCAGTACTGGTGGTACGGGGACTGGTGCCTCAACTGTGGTGTCCCATGTTTTGTAGGGGGAGAGCGCTGCGTTGGGGACCTGGGTCTTCTGACCGGAGACGTGGTGCCGGGGTACTAGACCACAGAGATGGGGATCTACGTCTGCAGTCTCGGAACCAAGGATGCTCCACTGCGCTATGGAGCAGTCCTATGACTGGCTTGCCTTTAGGTATTGGGCCCTTAAGCTGAGTCTGGCACCTGGTGCGGTGTCTGTGGTGCTGGTTGGCCTGCTTGTTCTTTAGCCGCCGGGGCCGCTTTGAGCGACAAGGGCCCTAGGAGGAGCTGGGGTCCCCTGCTGCTCCCCGGAGTCAGATCCCTGGCTGGGCTGGGGGGTCTGACCTCAGCAGTACCCCTGTGAAGTCCCAGGGCAGGTACATCGCCTTCTGGTGCTGGGGCTCTTCTTTTGCTGCTTCTTAGGCACCAGTGAGGGGGAATGGTGCCAGGCAGAGCCCAGTGCTGACAGCGAGCTCTGCACCAATGCTGAGGTGCTCGGTGTGGGGTCTGAGTGGGAGGGCTCCAATGAGGGCCCTCAAGCGGATATCTCGCTCCTTTTGGGTTGTAGGGTGAAAGTTCTTATAGATTCTGCACTTGTCCTTTCTATGGTACTCCCCCAAGCACTTCAAACAGCTGTCATGGGGGTCACTAATAGGCATCGGCCTGCTGCATGACGAGCATGGTTTGAAGCCGGGAGAGCGGGGCATGCCTCGCTCCAGGGCGAAGTCCCAGCCAGGACTCTAACGACCAACCAACCTAACTCTTAACTTAATGGCTAACTAAGTACCTACAAACTATATACAAAGAAGATAGACAGTGGCTGCGAAGAACCGCTAATGCTCTTGCAATGCAAGACAAGGCGCTCCAACCAACAGTCACAGGCAGTAAGAAGAAACTGAGAGTGTGGGCAGCGTCTAATATACCAACACATGAGTGCGGCATTCAACAGGGCACCACAGTCGACTCTATGGATACTGCTAAGGCAAAAGTCTCCAGCTGTGCATGTGGGTGTACACACACACCTAGAATGGAATCGACATGAGCACACCCCAAAGAAGAATACATCTGTCAACAATGACAAACTCCTTCTATAGACATCTGTAAACCATGCATTGTTTTTTTTTTAATCCAAAGCTCCCTGTAGCAGGATGGTCACCCGCTCTGGGCCTGAAAGGGTTGCAGCCAGCCCTGGGAGAGGTCTGGGGCTGAAAGCCAACGGCTAGGCTGAGGGGGAAGGCAGCCACAGCTGGCCTTATAAAAGGCTGTGAGTCAGGAGCTCAGGCAGTTTCTCTCTAGCTGTGGAGAGAGATGGGCCTGGCTGCTTGGGAGCTCACTAGGGTACCTAGAGCGAAGCAGGGCTGGGGAGCTCCAGGCTGGAAAATCCCCAGCCTGCAGGCCTTGCTGAAGGCCTAAAGCAGGTACTGGGGTTGCAGAGGGGCAGCCCAAGGTTAGGCAAAGGCAGCAGGTCCAAACCCTCCTTGCTGATGATGAGTGGTACAGACTGCAGTCTGCCCCAGTGTGCGGGGGCTAGATGAGGACTGGCAATAGCCGTTGAGGCAAGGTGGGGATAGAAGATGGCGATTCCCCAGGGCGGGGAGACCCAGAGACTGTGGGGGGACTGCAGAGGGCAGAACCCCGAGGGAAGGGGCACCGGGAGGGACACGGGAGCCTGAGGCAAGTGGGACACCAGCCTACAGAGGGTGCTCCGGAGGCTGGAGAGCAAATTCCCAGGATGACCAGCGGGAAGCATCACACTGGTGAGTTGCGCCTTGCTACGCTCCCCAATATCTGGTCGATCATATGCACTGTCGGCAGTCAGTCCCTACTGACTATGCTCCAGAGGGAGGCATGCACATTGTTTATTTCAGCAAGTTCAGGAACATACTGGGCTCATGATGGGCTAGTTTCAGACAAAAGTATGCAATTAACTGGAGTGCAGTATCCTACCAAAGAAACATTTATGTGCTGAGGCTACTGCTGAGGCTGTGCTGAGTTCCTAACAATTCTTTCCTCCAGCCCAGAAACAATTCTTCAAAAAGCCAGGAGTTTGGTTGGGCTGCCAGCTGCTGCAAAATTATTATATGAATTATGGTGGATCCCAGGCTGGCTTTACTATAACACTTTCAATGATTGAAGCCTCAGCATTATGCATCTGCAAGTTTGGATGTTCATCTGAATCTGTGGAGGCTTTGCCCAACTCCTCTATCTCCAAATAAGCTCCCTTCCTTTACGTGCAGTAGCCTTTGTGAGGGAGAAGGCTGAGTAGCCTCATACCCCCATGTCTTCAAGGAAGGACAGAAGGCCTGGTCTTCCAGCAGCATGTTCAGGAGGCATCACTCTCCGTTAGTGATTGGACAGATATGGGGCATCTCCCCTACTCTCTCTCCAGTGGGGAACATTTCCTCCTTTCTTTTCATCTGGGCGGGAGGGAGGAGGCTCTAGCATTCTTCTCAGCTCTCTGTTGGACATGAGGCAGGTTTGGAGATTTTGCCACCCTACTGAATGTCCTCTAGTCTCTAGTGAGTAATCCCAGGTACCCAGACTCCTCCTTTGTCTTCTAGACCTTTGTGATTACCAGTGTCCCTCTGGGTCCTCCCACGTCTACCTTTATGTCCTTCAATCCCATGCATCCACCAGCTTTCTGTTTACCTTTCGGCCTTCTCTCTCCCCCACTCAGCCCCTGGGATGGGACAGGGGCAGGGGCACTACAGAACTATTCCAGTCCCATCACTTCAGTGCTCAGACTGGGTGGTCATTTGGATTCTGCTGCTCTCTGGCTGCTTTATGTTTAGCTCTCACACCCCGCAGGGGGCAGAGCAGCTGAGTAAGGAAACCGAAAGCTGAGGTAGCCTCAGGCCTTCCACCTGTTTCCCATGGCAACCCATTATGGCAGGACGATATCCATTTTTTTTTTTTCCACATCAGCTGTTAGCTGAGCTGCCTGGGACAACAAAAACCTAGGATTGAGGTTAAAAACCTGGCCAGTCTGGGCCAAAATGGGATTGTTGGCAAGCACAATCTTGGGTAGCCTTTGCAGGCTCAGGTAAACATCCAATATTTGGATGCTTATTTGAATCTCAAACTTCTTATGGCTCGGATCATTTCCGTATTCCTACTGTATTAAAAATATCCAAACATTCACCAGAATGCACCCAACCCAGTGGCCGCTCAGGACTGTACACAGCTGCAAGAAACAACTAGTTTGGAGAATAATCCCTGGAAAAAACAGTTTCCAGTGACTAACTAAGAAAACTAAGTTTTCAACCTTTGAACACCAGTCAAAATATCCAGGCTCAAACATTCTGTTTCTCCTGCCGCGGGCCGAGCTAACCGGAACCGCCGTACAATTGAGAATAAAGGCTGGTATAAAACGTCTGTATCTCCATGCAAAGGTTTAAACAGTTATCACAAAGAGAAGACAATGACTGAGTGCGCCCTACTCATAAGATTCAAAGGGGAGTGGGCATGTTAGAATCTCTTAACGTTCCCTTTGGGTCCTGTCACTGTTAGTTTAATGGCTGCTGATTTTAGTGCTGAGATGTCCATCTTTCTCACTCAACTATGCTGAGTGAATCTGCTCTGTCAGTCCCAATTCTACTCTATCTTGGAGGAGGAAATACTAGTGTGTTACAGACAGCAGACTAAGTCCCCCCGGTGGGACAGTGGACCAGCAGGGACAGGGGGAGAGGAGACTGAGGAGTGCCAAGAACCAAAACAATTATAAAACATTCTTTTTCTTCAGCACCACAGAGTGGGAAGGAAATGGGAGCCACTGAGAAGTGGAGGGAATAGTAGAAATGGGATATACCAAACATTCTGTTGTTGGTAAACTGATTTTGCCAGCAACAGGCCTTGATGCATAAATATTGACCAGGCTGGTCAAACAGCATTCCACAAATTCAATTCTTTCTGAATTAAAGGGCAAGTGTAGTTAAAAATGCACTTTAGTTGTGAAATAAACCTACACTGACAGAAGCTGAAGAATATCAATGACTCAATACCTCCTTCTGACAGACTTTATCTTCCTTGTGCAAGGTCCTGCTGTGTGCATCTTCCAACTACAGACTAATTTTTTACCTTCCCTGGGAGGCAGATATATTGAACATGCAGAAGCTGTGTGACAGGTGTGACATTAATGAAGTTCTGGTTCATTTACTGCTAGCAGACTAGTTAAGAGAAAATGAGCATTACACGGAAAATCACAGCTTTGCCCTACTCCAGTAGAAACTGGATCTACTGTAAGTCAAATTCCTTTATTTTTTTACCAGTGAACAAGAGTGAAAGGAAACCTTATCAGGAAAATCTGCCATAAGCCTCTGTGGCAGCAAATTCATAAATGAACACCACAAGCCACATTCCAGTCCTCAGATAACAAGAATAAAAATATATTTATAAGCCTTTTAGGTGGTAGCAGTAAGCTTACCTCCTGATCAAATGCATTTATTTTGTTTTGGTAACACACTAGAAAATGTGACCCTAGCTTCTAACCTCTCAATTCAGAAAGAGTTTAGTGCCTTCAGGAAAAAAAAAAGGAGCTAAACATTAAAGTAAAAAGCTCACATCCTAAATGACATCTATATTCATGCCAGTATATAAACGGCTCTCTGATTATCCCAATATGGTATGTGTATATGCTATATGCTAGCCCAGTAATGTCAGCTATTGTGAATGATCTGTGTGTGCAATTAACACAACACAGGGGATGTGTAGGAGATGGCCAGGAGGTGGAGGAGAAATGGGTTAAAAGAGAACCCAGAGAAGGCAGAGAGAAATTGGGAGGCTAATGATGGGGAAGAAAGAGGCCCAGGAAAGGGCTGAGACACAGAGAAATATGAAGGCCAGAGAATGTGATGGGTTGGACCCACAATCCAGGATGACACTTGATGTGCTGGGGTCCCACTGGTTCCGCCTGTTCCACCAGCCTAGGTTTCCTCACCCTGTCCTAGCTGTGCCAGGCCCTCAAGCCTTCTCCAGCACACAGGTAGGGACCCACCCAGCTGCAAATGGACACAGAGACACTGAGATCAGCTGTGTGTGAGAGGAATTAGCTCAAGAGTTCACTCAGCACTCACGTGCACACCCCCTTTGGGGAATAACCCCAAATAATATTGTCTTGTGCTGTATAGAAAGATCTGTACAGCGCAAGCTCATTAAAATTCACCCTCTCCCTCAAAGTGGAGAGAGATATGCACAGGCTTTTTGCCCACCCCCAAATATGAATTGCACAAACTGGGTTTTGAAATGAACAAGAAATAAGTTTAACTACAAAGGGTAAATTTTAAGTGATTATAATGGATAGCAAACAGAAGAAGGAAGATTACTGAGCAAATAAAACAAAACATGCAAACTAAGCTTAATACACTCAAGAAACAGGTTACAAAATGTAATTTCTCACCCCAAATGTTGTTTTAGGCAAGTTGCAGGGTTTCTGTAGCTTAGAGTTCCAGTTATTTCTCTTTACAGACTGGACCCCTTTCTCAGCCTGGACTCAACCTTGCCTTTCTCTTCAGGTGTTTTTAGCAGTCTTCCTTCCTGGGCAGGCAATGGAAGAGAGTCTAGATTGCCTTGCTTCCTTGCCTTAAATAGAATTTACATAAGGCGGGAAGCCTTTGTTTCCAGTGGAAAAGTACCAGCAGTGTCCAAGGTGGTATTTTGTACCAGGTGACATTATCACATGACCTTGCAGTGTCAGGGCAACCATGAGACAGCTTATTTGCAAGGTCCACAGGAAGGAACTCCTGGGAAGATGGGGGATTCACATCTTCGAAGACTGATTGTCTTTTCCTAATGGCCCATTAAGGCTGATTGCTTACTGTCTGGTGAGCGTTTCCTAAGCACAAACCCACACAGCTGTAATTGTTACATAGACAATATTCCTAACTTCAGATACAGAAATGATACATGCATACAAATTGGATAAACACATTCCGTAAATCATAACTAAGGCTACGATTTAGTCACGGGAATTTTTAGTAAAAGTCATGGACTGGTCACGGGCAATAAACAAGCATTCATGGCCTGTGACCTGTCCATGACTTATACCTGTGTTTAAATGGGGGAGGGGGGGCCCGCTGGGTGTGTGTGTGGGCGGGCTGCTGGTGGATGGCGCGTCAGGTAGGTGCTGTTATATTTCACAGCTGTGCAGGATTGAAAGGGAAGTGGAAGTGTAGCCTCTAACTGTTTGGGTGACATTAACAGTGCATTTCCTTGTATTCAAATGTTTGACTTTTTTTTTTTTTTTAAAAAGTACACTCTTACCTGGGAATTTCAAGTCTTTCAATTTTAAAAACAACTATATTATGTTAAGGCATTTCCCCCCAAAGTTAGTGACACAGAATGTTTTTCAATTTTAACTCTCACATAAGGCATTGTTTTCCTCCAGGAAATTATGTGTCACTGCTTTTATGGACTATTTCTTTCCCACAATGAATACTATTTTAGATTAAATTTTATTCTAATCTAATATAATACAAGCAATTTTGTTAAGATTTACAATTCAGTTTCAGTTTGCACCATGCCTGTATAATAGGTTTTTGAATAAATGTACTGAAAATCTGCAATATTCAGATGAGGAATCATTTGTGATACTCAAGTGCTAGCTCACAGGATGGCTGATGTATGCTACTGAAAAAGTGAAATGTGGGCTAAAGACCATTATGCTGAAAAAAATAAATTAATATGTATGTTTTATAGATGGAATTAGGACCAACTATTCAGCAACCTGCCACCACACCTAATTTGCATAAAATGGATCATACTGCAGATGTTCTGATCTGCTGTATACTTGGAACACTCTTGTGCTTCCGGCCTTCTTCCCTGCTTTCACCTACACGTGAAACTCTTTCCCTATCCAATATAGCACTAGCAAGAGCCCTGTTGCGCACCACCAATACTAACACTTACCACTCAAAATGCTGTCACCATGCCTTACATTAGAAAAATGCCTATGCTCTAAGATAGGCCTATACTCCATTCTCTATGCCCCACTATATATTTTATGTCTGATTTGTGATGTCCATTTGTTTAGACTGGAAGAACATCAGGATAGGGACACAATTGTGTTCTTCATCTTGTGTGGTCAGCACTCTACAGCTGACACTTAAACAAGACTAATACAGAGGCATGGGACTTTTACAGGTCCCAGCATACAACACTTTGGTGTGATCTGAGTTTCCTTTCTGTGGACTCTGTAGGCTGCTTCTCTATAACATAGAGGAAGGTGCCTATGAACTATAATATAAAACTCTGTGATCCCCTCAGGGTTATGTGGGCCTTGACCGCAGGTGTGAATCAACTAGGATGATAATGAGGAGTCCTTGTGGCACTTTAGAGACTAACAAATTTATTTGGGCATAAGCTTTTGTGGGCTAAAACACTTTAGAGACTAATGCATCTGATGAAGTGGGTTTTAGACCACGAAAGCTTATGCTCATTGTTTTTGCTGATACAGACTAACATGGCTACCACTCTGAACCTTGTCAGATGATAATTTACTAACTATTATTAATTATACTATCTGCCAAAGTCAACAGCATTTCATTCCTTTTCTGTTTTGCATATCTTTTCACCTCATTGGTTGGTAGACTTTAACTGACTGTTTACATAGACATTTTGGGGAAAACAATGAATAATTTGCTCAGTATCAATGAGTAAGAGATGTCACAGTGTATATGAAGTAAACTGGACAAAGTTCCTCCTCTGCCTTGGTGGGTCTTGCACTTTTTGGCAGATTTGCTCACCTCAGAGGTTCACGGTAGCCCTCAGTTTGGCTGCTTCTGCTAGAGGCTCAAACCTGCCATTTACTCAGCTAACCTCATCACTGGCCAGCATAGGGGAAATGGAGAACAATCTCTGCAGTCTCTGTTGTCCCACCTAGTGAGTCAGGGACAGGCCAGATCCTTTTCCAAATTAGACCTTCGCTTCTGGTGTTGCTCACAGACCAGGTCAATTCCTCCTGTGTACAATCAGGAGTTGGGGGGATGGGGGAAACCCAGACACGCCCTTTACACCGGGTTCCAGCCCAGGGCCCTGTGGATAGTAGCTGCCTACATCTCCTGTATCAGCTGCATGACAGCTACAGCTGCAACTCCATGGGCTACTTCCCCATGGCCTCCCCCCAGCACCTTCTTTATCCTCACAGCAGGATCTTCCTCCTGAAGCCCGATAATGCTTGTACTCCTCAGTGCTCCAGCAGCACGCCTTCTCACTCCTTGCATGCCCTCCATTAACTGATGGGAGGTCCTTTTTTAAACCAGGTGTCCTGATTAGTCTGCCTGCCATAACTGATTCTAGTATGTTCTTAATTGGCTCCAGGTGTCTTAATTAGCTTGCATGTCTTAATTGGTTCTGGTCTTGATTGCTCTAGCGCAGCCCCTGCTCTGGTTACTCAGGGAACAAAAAACTATTCATCCAGTGGCCAGTATATTTGTCTTCTACCAGAGTCCTGTACCCCACTGGTCTGGGTCTGTCAAAATACCTTTTATATAGTGATAAAAATGTACCAATTAAAGTTATTAATATGTATCTGACTCAAAGAAGAAACACAAAATTCTATCTTGGAACAAGGTAAAGCAGTGGCCATAATCGTAAAGATTACTTATGTGTCGTCCAACTAATTTAACACATTTTTCACAGTGGGGCATAGTAACAATACATGTTAATGGAGAGTTTTTATGTCAAGCACAAGGCTGTGAGCTGTGTCACACCATGCAAACTGATTTAGCAATTCACTATAAGACCAAAAGGCTGCACATTTTAATCTTCACCCTACTGAGAAACTTGCTGTTAAATTATGATCCTTCAAAGCTACTACTACACACGCACAGCATGCACAATCATCAAAGATTATGGTTTGGAAGGAGAGGGAATAGAAGTGTTTCTGATTAAAATAATATTCATGGAAAACATTGAGACTAAAATACAGTTTGTTCTTGCACATCTTTTGACTGTCCCTGTTGTTTAATTCTCCAGATGCCCCAACATAAATGATCCTGTTAATCATCAGTTTACATTGATTGCAGACACTGTCTTTGGAAGTCTGAACAATACAACTGGAAAACACGGTAGTAAAGTAATGTCAAAAGGAGCCTTCTTGTATTTATCTAAGCAGTTGTTGTATCTGTTTTCAGTGTACACCTTCAAATAAAAGGAACATACTACTGTCCATAGCAGATAGAGAAGATACACTCATTGTGTACTCTCTCAGGAAGACCTTACTTTTGTTCTTTCATGCTGTGTTATTCTCTCAATATAAAACAAAGGTCATTCTGAAAGTATATGGTTTCTCTCTGTGCATGGAAAACACATACTCGAATCAAAGAGTTTTGAGCATGAAGCGGTTAAATATCACGCAGATCTGAGATTCAAGACTTGCTAAACTAACTAATGTTAAAATAACACTGCTGCTCTGAGGGGCCAGCAATTATACTAACATGAAGCATCAGTAGTGCATTTGATTACAGCTCCTGGTTTGTAATAGTCAGTTATATAAAAGCCATGATCTGGTTATGAAAAACATATAAAAGTTGTGCATGTATAGTTTAAAAACTGCCCCAAATCATAGGACACATTTTAATCAAACTGTCCTCTCTTTTGAAATAAAAAACCTGTTTAAAACTATTCAATAACTGCGCATTAGTTGTTTAAAGCCATTGTTCCAGTGTTGCAGGATAAACTCTGCGGCATAGAACACAGGAACTGTCAAAGCAGGTGCAACCAGTTGTCCATCTAGTCCAATATCCTGTGTAACCCTGGCCAATACCAGATACTTCAGAAGAAGGTGCAAGGTACCCCAGAGTAGACAAATATGGGGTAATTTGCCATTATGGGAAGTTTCTTACTAACCTGTCAGTCAGTGATTATGTCCTGATGCATGAAGGTTTATATCACTTAAAAATACAATTTATTTAATCCAATATTCACACCGTTCATATTACACCAAAATTTTCAAACTTGGATGCCTAAAGTTAAACATCTAAATAAGCAGCCTGATTCTCAGAGGTGTTAAATACAGTGGGATAGGGGCCATTTTGTAGTTCTGTTCAGCTCTGGCCCAAATCTCATTAAAACAGCTGATCCTGTGAGATTTCACCATTTGGGGCTGAAATCTCCTAAGAATAACTTTTATCATTTGGTGCCATCAAACCCTAACCCTAACTTTAGTTTTTATTTGGTCTGAAAGTCTAAGCCTAACCTAGATCTGAACAGTATTACTTTGCCTCTTCTCTACCTCAGATGTGTTTGCAGAATGAAATTCACTCTGCCTTGCACAAAGCCCAAGGATGTAGGAATGTAACTTCTCTAGGATTTAGGATTTACACTGACTTTTTGCTGCCGTATCATAAAAAATTCACCTCACATTTGCTGTCCCCTACTCTCATTAGGCCTGTTTTGCCAGGAATGCTTTTCAAGTCTCTCCAACTTCTGGTATATCTGTGTTTTGGATTATATTTCCCCACATGTTTTAGCTTTCATTTTTCCAGGTTTAACCTAATTTTGCAATCGCCTCTACTATTTCTGATCTTGCCAGTTCCTTCTGTATTATTTCCCTATCACTTCTTCACTCCTCCCTATTTAGTTTCATCTGCAAATTTAACACATTCTGTAACTCCTTTCCCAATTCATTAACAAAGATGTTAGTAAAATTATATCAAACCTTAATCCCTGCAGAACCCGACTAGACATCTTAGTCCACCCTTGATATGGTACTATTTTGTTACATTTTGTTCATGATCCAGCCAGTTTACAATCTGTGTGACAAAGCTCTTATCTAAGTTAATTTGAATTTTGTTGGGAAGATTTTAATGACACAGACATGGTATCAAACGTTTTATTAAAATCAAGATAGATTACATCTATTGCATTCCATTACATGCTAATTTTGAAATTCGAGTCAACATTTTTCCATCATGATTTGATCTCTTAAAATCACAGTTGCCTATTCTATTATCAGGCCAGGCTCAGTGCTTTATTTGAACACTCCAAAATGCAGTATGGAACTTGCAGTTGTCACATTTCCTTGGACCAATACTAGTTTGGAAGTACAATTTCCCTGTTTGACTGTGCACTTTCTCCGGGCATAAATGAAGGGCCAAAGTTTGAAATTTTGACCATAGGTATTTGTGGATATTTCTTCTCTGAACACTCTTGCCATTATTTTGATATTTGAAATTAGATTTGCCAGATGGTGTTTGCCCTGATCACACTGTTAACTGATAAAGGCAATGGTGATATAGATTAGCATCAATCAGGGAAATAAGAGTTAAACAATTAAACAGGAATGTATTTGTTTTGGGTCCCTCTAGACAACCTGTGAGCTACTACAGCAGCACTTGTACAGCTATGTGGGAAATTGTTGGAATTGGCTCCCTTTGGGACAACAGCTGACACCAGGAGCAGGAAACGGCGGAGTAACACCAGTCTTTTTACTAAAAAGAAAAGGAGTACTTGTGGCACCTTAGAGACTAACAAATTTACTTGAGCATAAGCTTTCGTGAGCTACAGCTCACTTCATCGGATGAATTCAGTAGAAAATACAGTGGGGAGATTTATATACATAGAGAACATGAAACAATGGGTGTTACCATACACACTGTAAGGGGAGTGATCACTTAAGGTGAGCTATTACCAGCAGGAGAGCCGGGGGGGGGGGGGGGACGGAGGAAGGGACCTTTTGTAGTGATAATCAAGGTGGGCCATTTCCAGCAGTTGACAAGAACGTCTGAGGAACGGTGGGGGGGGGGGAATAAACATGGGGAAATAGTTTTACTTCGTGTAATGACCCATCCACTCCCAGTCTTTATTCAAGCCTAAGTTAACTGTATCCAGTTTGCAAATTAATTCCAATTCAGCAGTCTCTCCTTGGAGTCTGTTTTTGAAGTTTTTTTGTTGAAAAATTGCCACTTTTAGGTCTGTATTCGAGTGACCAAAGAGATTGAAGTGTCCTCCGACTGGTTTTTGAATGTTATAATTCTTGACTCTGATTTGTGTCCATTTATTCTTTTACGTAGAGACTGTCCAGTTTGACCAATGTACATGGCAGAGGGGCATTGCTGGCACATGATGGCATATATCACATTGGTAGATGTGCAGGTGAACAAGCCTCTGATAGTGTGGCTGATGTGATTAGGCCCTATGATTGTGTCCCCTGAATAGATATGTGGACACAGTTGGCAACGGGCTTTGTTGCAAGGATAGGTTCCTGGGTTAGTGGTTCTGTTGTGTGGTTGCTGGTGAGTATTTGCTTCAGGTTGGGGGGCTGTCTGTAAGCAAGGACTGGCCTGTCTCCCAAGATCTGTGAGAATGATGGGTCGTCCTTCAGGATAGGTTGTAGATCCTCGATGATGTGTTGGAGAGGTTTTAGTTGGGGGCTGAAGGTGATGGCTAGTGGCGTTCTGTTATTTTCTTTGTTGGGCCTGTCCTGTAGTAGGTGACTTCCGGGTACTCTTCTGGCTCTGTCAGTCTGTTTCTGCACTTCAGCAGGTGGGTACTGTAGTTGTAAGAATGCTTGATAGAGATCCTGTAGGTGTTTGTCTCTGTCTGAGGGGTTGGAGCAAATGCGGTTGTATCGTAGAGCTTGGCTGGAGACAATGGATCGTGTGGTGTGGTCTGGGTGAAAGCTGGAGGCATGCAGGTACGCATAGCAGTCAGTTTTCCGGTATAGTGTGGTGTTTATGTGACCATCGCTTATTAGCACCATAGTGTCCAGGAAGTGAATCTCTTGTGTGGACTGGTCCAGGCTGAGGTTAATGGTGGGATGGAAATTGTTGAAATCCTGGTGGAATTCCTCAAGGACCTCTTTTCCATGGGTCCAGATGATGAATATGTCATCAATATAGCGCAAGTAGAGTAGGGGCATTAGGGGACGAGAGCTGAGGAAGCGTTGTTCTAAGTCAGCCATAAAAATGTTGGCATACTGTGGGGCCATGCGGGTACCCATAGCAGTGCTGCTGATTTGAAGGTATACATTGTCCTCAAATGTGAAATAGTTATGGGTGAGGGCAAAGTCACAAAGTTCAGCCACCGGGTTTGCCGTGACATTATCGGGGATACTGTTCCTGACGGCTTGTAGTCCATCTTTGTGTGGAATGTTGGTGTGGAGGGCTTCTACATCCATAGTGGCCAGGATGCTGTTTTCAGGAAGATCATTGATGGACTGTAGTTTCCTCAGGAAGTCAGTGGTGTCTCGAAGATAGCTGGGAGTGCTGGTAGCATAGGGCCTGAGGAGGGAGTCTACATAGCCAGACAATCCTGCTGTCAGGGTGCCGATGACTGAGATGATGGGGCATCCAGGATTTCCAGGTTTATGGATCTTGGGTAGCAGACAGAATACCCCAGTTCAGGGTTCCAGGGGTGTGTCTGTGCGGATTTGTTCTTGTGCTTTTTCAGGGAGTTTCTTGAGCAGATGGTGTAGTTTCTTTTGGTAACCCTCAGTGGGATCAGAGGGTAATGGCTTGTAGAAAGTGGTGTTGGAGAGCTGCGTAGCAGCCTCTTGTTCATATTCCGACCTATTCATGATGACAACAGCACCTCCTTTGTCAGCCTTTTTGATTATTATGTCAGAGTTGTTTCTGAGGCTGTGGATGGTGTTGTGTTCTGCACGGCTGAGGTTATGGGGCAAGTGATGCTGCTTTTCCACAATTTCAGCTCGTGTACGTCGGCGGAAGCACTCTATGTAGAAGTCCAGTCTGTTGTTTCGACCTCCAGGAGGAGTCCACCCAGAATCCTTCTTTTTGTAGTCTTGGTAGTAAGGTCTCTGTGGGTTAGTATGTTGTTCAGAGGTGTGTTGGAAATATTCCTTGAGTCGGAGATGTCGAAAATAGGATTCTAGGTCACCACAGAACTGTATCATGTTCGTGGGGGTGGAGGGGCAGAAGGAGGGGCCCCGAGATAGGACAGATTCTTCTGCTGGGCTAAGAGTATAGTTGGATAGATTAACAATATTGCTGGGTAGGTTAAGGGAACCACTGTTGTGGCCCCTTGTGGCATGTAGTCGTTTAGATAGTTTTGTGTCCTTTTTCTTTTGTAGAGAAGCAAAGTGTGTGTTGTAAATGGCTTGTCTAGTTTTTGTAAAGTCCAGCCACAAGGAAGTTTGTGTGGAAGGTTGTTTTTTTATGAGAGTACGCAGTTTTGAGAGCTCATTCTTAATCTTTCCCTGTTTGCTGTAAAGGATGTTGATCAGGTGGTTCCACAGTTTCTTTGAGAGCGTGTGGCACAAGCTGTCAGCATAGTCTGTGTGGTATGTAGATTGTAATGGATTTTTTACCTTCAGTCCTTTTGGTATGATGTCCATCTGTTTGCATTTGGAAAGGAAGATGATATCCCCGTCCCCGCTCTCCCGCTGGTAATAGCTCACCTTAAGTGATCACTTTGGTTACAGTTTGTATGGTAACACCCATTGTTTCATGTTCTCTCTGTATATAAATCTCCCCACTGTATTTTCCACTGAATGCATCCGATGAAGTGAGCTATAGCTCACGAAAGCTTATGCTCAAATAAATTTGTTAGTCTCTAAGGTGCCACAAGTACTCCTGTTCTTTTTGCGAATACAGACTAACAGGGCTGCTACTCTGAAACCAGTCTTTTTACTGTCATATTACTGCCTGCCACAGGGTGGCAGCATTGTCCTGTTGCCTCAACCTGTCAGCAGAAGGTGGAATTCTGCAGGAAGTTGCAAGTTAATTTCTTAAAAAGAAAAGGAGTACTTGTGGCACAAGTACTCCTTTTCTTTTTACGAATACAGACTAACACGGCTGTTACTCTGAAAAAAGTTAATTTCTGTTGACTCACTGGGGCAAGTGTTGTTTATTAAACATCCTGAATGTAAGCAGTGATGTCAACCCCAAGCATTCAAAAATCACATCAGACATCCCCTTCCCCCATGAATCATGAGATTTTTAAAAATAATACATTTTGGAGAGGTTTCATGTTTTTTGAGGCTTTAGGATTCATGTTTTCAACCTTTTTTTCTGCAATCATTAGGGCTAAAAACATGCCTGTGTGTCTGTAATTTAAGAAAACACTAAGGGAGAGGGAAGTGACATCACAGGAGCTGAATGGCTGTTTGGGCCTTTTGCTCTGTGTTAAAGCTGGCACAATCCGCAGACATCACTGTTCTCTGCCCTCCCACCCCCCATGACTTCCCAAAAAGTCTCTCCTAATTCTTAGATAAATACTTCACATAAAGAGACCAATCTGAACAATTATTTCCAGAAAAGGAATTCACACAGCAGTGAGATTGCATAGCAGGCTGAGCTGGAAAAATCCAAGATGGCAGGTCCTTCAGTGGAAGAAGTTAGCAGGAGAAAGGGCTCTCTGTCACTAAAGAAGATTTTGGTGAGCTAGTTTTCAATATTAGCTCCCTAAAATCCCCCCAAACTGCCACAGTGGATGAAATTAAGGCTGATCTCATTGAAACAGGTGGGAGTGACTGGTCTGGAAATAGGCATGGGGGAGAGAGTGAAGGCAATGAGGTCTGCTACAGAATGGAATTCAGATCCCAGAAAAAAGGAGAATGGGATCTGGCAGAGAATGTGGCAGACATGGAGAAACGTGCGAGGAGAGGACTTAAGGATTAGGGTAAACCTGAAGGAGTGAAGAAAGGGGATCCAGTGCAATTCCTAAACCAGGCAGTATATCTCTTCTTATACCCAGGAGAAGACAGAGAGATTGAGGCAGACAGAGTTCACAGAGCCCTGTGCTCTCCCCTCTTACATTCCAACAGACCAAGAGACATCTTTTTGGTGACTGCACTATTTTGTGCAACAAGAGTAAATTTTAAGAAGAGCCAGAGATCCTCCTGTAATAATGCTAGGGGATCATAAAGTATTGATCTCCCAAGACTGAGCAGCCACCACTCTAACAAAACAAAAAAAAAAGAGAGCTAGCTGAAGTCATAGCAGCATTAAGGGAAGTTCATAAGCTACAGACTGGGTTCATTTTTAAGCACCTCTTCACCCTAAGGGACAGACATATGATATAACAGGGGGAAAAGTGGCTCTACGTGGCTCTGGGAAGAAGGATAAAGGAGTTGGAGGTGCAAGTGGTGTTCTCGTCCATCCTCCCCGTGGAAGGAAAAGGCCTGGGTAGGGACCGTCGAATCGTGGAAGTCAACGAATGGCTACGCAGGTGGTGTCGGAGAGAAGGCTTTGGATTCTTTGACCATGGGATGGTGTTCCATGAAGGAGGAGTGCTGGGCAGAGACGGGCTCCATCTTACGAAGAGAGGGAAGAGCATCTTTGCCAGCAGGCTGGCTAACCTAGTGAGGAGGGCTTTAAACTAGGTTCACCGGGGGAAGGAGACCAAAGCCCTGAGGTAAGTGGGAAAGCGGGATACCGGGAGGAAGCACAGGCAGGAATGTCTGTGAGGGGAGGGCTCCTGCCTCATACTGGGAATGAGGGGCGATCAACAGGTTATCTCAAGTGCTTATATACAAATGCACAAAGCCTTGGAAACAAGCAGGGAGAACTGGAGGTCCTGGTGATGTCAAGGAACTATGACGTGATTGGAATAACAGAGACTTGGTGGGATAACTCACATGACTGGAGTACTGTCATGGATGGTTATAAACTGTTCAGGAAGGACAGGCAGGGCAGAAAAGGTGGGGGAGTAGCACTGTATGTAAGGGAGCAGTATGACTGCTCAGAGCTCCGGTACGAAACTGTGGAAAAACCTGAGTGTCTCTGGATTAAGTTTAGAAGTGTGTGCAACAAGAGTGATGTAGTGGTGGGAGTCTGCTATAGACCACCGGACCAGGGGGATGAGGTGGATGAGGCTTTCTTCCGGCAACTCACGGAAGCTACTAGATCACATGCCCTGATTCTCATGGGTGACTTTAATTTTCCTGATATCTGCTGGGAGAGCAATACAGCGGTGCATAGACAATCCAGGAAGTTTTTGGAAAGCGTAGGGGACAATTTCCTGGTGCAAGTGCTAGGGGAGCCAACTAGGGGGGGCGCTTTTCTTGACCTGCTGCTCACAAACCAGGTAGAATTAGTGGGGGAAGCAAAAGTGGATGGGAATCTGGGAGGCAGTGACCATGAGTTGGTTGAGTTCAGGATCCTGACGCAGGGAAGAAAGGTAAGCAGCAGGATACGGACCCTGGACTTCAGGAAAGCAGACTTTGACTCCCTCAGGGAACAAATGGCCAGGATCCCCTGGGGGACTAACATGAAGGGGAAGGGAGTCCAGGAGAGCTGGCTGTATTTCAAGGAATCCCTGTTGAGGTTACAGGGACACACCATCCCGATGAGTCGAAAGAATAGTAAATATGGCAGGCGACCAGCTTGGCTTAATGGTGAAATCCTAGCGGATCTTAAACATAAAAAAGAAGCTTACAAGAAGTGGAAGGTTGGACATATGACCAGGGAAGAGTATAAAAATATTGCTCGGGCATGTAGGAAAGATATCAGGAGGGCCAAATCGCACCTGGAGCTGCAGCTAGCAAGAGATGTCAAGAGTAACAAGAAGGGTTTCTTCAGGTATGTTGGCAACAAGAAGAAAGCCAAGGAAAGTGTGGGCCCCTTACTGAATGAGGGAGGCAACCTAGTGACAGAGGATGTGGAAAAAGCTAATGTACTCAATGCTTTTTTTGCCTCTGTTTTCACTAACAAGGTCAGCTCCCAGACTGCTGTGCTGGGCATCACAAAATGGGGAAGAGATGGCCAGCCCTCTGTAGAGATAGAGGTGGTTAGGGACTATTTAGAAAAGCTGGACGTGCACAAGTCCATGGGGCCGGACGAATTGCATCCGAGAGTGCTGAAGGAATTGGCGGCTGTGATTGCAGAGCCCTTGGCCATTATCTTTGAAAACTCGTGGCGAACGGGGGAAGTCCCGGATGACTGGAAAAAGGCTAATGTAGTGCCCATCTTTAAAAAAGGGAAGAAGGAGGATCCTGGGAACTACAGGCCAGTCAGCCTCACCTCAGTCCCTGGAAAAATCATGGAGCAGGTCCTCAAAGAATCAATCCTGAAGCACTTAGAGGAGAGGAAAGTGATCAGGAACAGTCAGCATGGATTCACCAAGGGAAGGTCATGCCTGACTAATCTAATCGCCTTTTATGATGAGATTACTGGTTCTGTGGATGAAGGGAAAGCAGTGGATGTATTGTTTCTTGACTTTAGCAAAGCTTTTGACACGGTCTCCCACAGCATTCTTGTCAGCAAGTTAAGGAAGTATGGGCTGGATGAATGCACTATAAGGTGGGTAGAAAGCTGGCTAGATTGTCGGGCTCAACGGGTAGTGATCAATGGCTCCATGTATAGTTGGCAGCCGGTGTCAAGTGGAGTGCCCCAGGGGTCGGTCCTGGGGCCAGTTTTGTTCAATATCTTCATAAATGATCTGGAGGATGGTGTGGATTGCACTCTCAGCAAATTTGCGGATGATACTAAACTGGGAGGAGTGGTAGATACGCTGGAGGGGAGGGATAGGATACAGAAGGACCTAGACAAATTGGAGGATTGGGCCAAAAGAAATCTGATGAGATTCAATAAGGATAAGTGCAGGGTCCTGCACTTAGGATGGAAGAATCCAATGCACCGCTACAGACTAGGGACCGAATGGCTAGGCAGCAGTTCTGCGGAAAAGGACCTAGGGGTGACAGTAGACGAGAAGCTGGATATGAGTCAGCAGTGTGCCCTTGTTGCCAAGAAGGCCAATGGCATTTTGGGATGTATAAGTAGGGGCATAGCGAGCAGATCGAGGGACGTGATCGTTCCCCTCTATTCGACACTGGTGAGGCCTCATCTGGAGTACTGTGTCCAGTTTTGGGCCCCACACTACAAGAAGGATGTGGATAAATTGGAGAGAGTCCAGCGAAGGGCAACAAAAATGATTAGGGGTCTAGAGCACATGACTTATGAGGAGAGGCTGAGGGAGCTGGGATTGTTTAGTCTGCAGAAGAGAAGAATGAGGGGGGATTTGATAGCTGCTTTCAACTACCTGAAAGGGGGTTCCAAAGAGGATGGCTCTAGACTGTTCTCAATGGTAGCAGATGACAGAACGAGGAGTAATGGTCTCAAGTTGCAATGGGGGAGGTTTAGATTGGATATTAGGAAAAACTTTTTCACTAAGAGGGTGGTGAAACACTGGAATGCGTTACCTAGGGAAGTGGTAGAATCTCCTTCCTTAGAGGTTTTTAAGGTCAGGCTTGACAAAGCCCTGGCTGGGATGATTTAACTGGGACTTGGTCCTGCTTTGAGCAGGGGGTTGGACTAGATGACCTTCTGGGGTCCCTTCCAACCCTGATATTCTATGATTCTATGATTCTATGAAAAGGAGACAGGATTAGGACCTTTGGAAAGGTAAAGCTAACAGAAGGCAGCCCAGACTCCCATGAAGACACAGACATTAAATCAGCAAGCCAGAATGATGATCGGCAATTAGTAAAACCTAGAAGAAAGAGATCACCAAAAATAGGAACAGTAAAGTCAAGAAATTGATTAATCAGGAGATGGACCTCCAAGATGAATCTGAAAAAGAGTAAGGAAAGTAATAAGAGAGTGAAAAAACGAGTATCCACTTGGCTTATGAAGAACTTTGAACCACCTAATAAGGATATTATTTAAATACCAGAATATAATGGGGAATGGAAGCAAGAATTACAAAGATGAGCTAGCTGTCTGATTTGGGGGAGGAAGGCTGGCGTGTGCTGCATGCTAAAAAATAGGACTTAAATGGAGAAAGGGGCTGACATAGAACTTAGTGTCTTCCTCCCTGATATTGGTCCTTCTAAAAGAGAACAGTGCCCCAGCTCCAAGTGTGGTGGATGTCGAGGTCCCCGCAAAGGGAGTTCATTGTACTGGAGGACTGGGCAGGTTAGCTGGATCCATCTAGGACGTTGGTGAATCTCCATATTGTAAAAGGGGAAGGGTTTTTTGGTTTTTCTTTTTTTCCTGGTTTCTGGAGGCTTGAGGGATTTTTTGGCGGATGGGGGGAGAAGATGGGGAAGGGATTGGGGAAACTAAGAATAATGTTCTAATATTTAACTTGATATTTATGCAGAGTGTGTTAATTTTACATTACTGTAGAATGGAGGGAGGAGTGGACAGGCTGGTTGGTACCTAGTCTCAAAGGAACAGGTGGAGGTGAGATAAAGTTAAAAAAGTTATCACAGGAGAGAAAAGTTGTGTAAGGGTGATTACAATAAAAATCTTTAAATCCAAACAAAGTTTTATATTAGCAAATGAAAATGGATATTTCATGCTGAATAATATTTTTGGCTTAAGTAAGTGGAGAGACCTACCAGAGTCACACATACACTTTCAGTTAAAAAATATTACTGTAAAAAAATCAGACAGGGGTAAAAAAATCCAATAATTAGAATTAGGGCTTTAGAGGATGTTTGGCTTTACTTTTTCTTCATACAATCTTATCTACCAGCTAACAATTTACATATCTTTTATTAAGGCTAATGCAATTACGTGCTATAGCATAAATACCAGTGGTCTTAATCGTGGTTTAAAAGGAAAAAAAGTTTTTCAAACTACCAAAGCTGAAGCCCCACATGCATGCTTTCTACAAGAAATGCACATTAAGAAGGAACATAATAAATACAAAAGGGAACTGGTTTCATATTCCTTATATTTCTTCAGTAACATCAAATAACAGAGGAATAACATATATTTTTTCTAATTCAAGGATAAATATTTAGATAATGAAGGCAGATGTCTACTAGTTAGAGGCAGGGCTGGCTTTACACTTTTTGCAGCCCCAAGCAGCGTGCCAAATTGCTGCCTGAAGAAGGGAGCTGCAGCCGAATTGCCGCGGGACTGTGAAGATACAAGCTGATGCCGAATTGCTGCGGTGGCGAAAAAACCCATGCTGTCCTAACGTCACACGGACTGCCACCCCTTTAAGATTGCCGCCCCAGGCACCTGCTTGGAACGCTGGTGCCTGGAGCCGGCCCTGGTTAGAGGCACAATTGGTGACAGAATGCTAGCATTAGGAAGTATTTATACCCTTAATCAAGGTAAAAAGCCTTTTGCTAGAAAAATTCTCTCCGACATTATAAGATTTTAGAGATGGAGATATTATTGAGATGGGAGGCAATTATAATTGTGTTCGAAACCCAAGGTTAAATGGGTCAGAATAACAAAGGATAGAAAATCAGGCACAGAATTAATCTCTCTAATGAATGATCAAGATTTGTGTGATTCCTGGAAGTATCTTAATCCAAAGGGAAGAGAATACTCCTCCTTTTCAATACTTCATATAACAATGTCTGCACAGCAAAGTTGCATCTCCTGGTCAGATGTACTAGTTTGGTTTTTTATTAGAAACTGGGAAGACACTCCTAAAATGAAAAGTTGGAGATTAAACATCCCATCTCTATATGACCAGAAAAGAGTTCAAAATATCAGAGAGGAAATTAAGAAATATTTAAGGAAAGAAAGGCTGACCATATTTTAATAAGCATTCTATGAGATCTCTTCAAAGCCGCGATTGGGGCAGTTTAATTAACAAAGAATCCTGTGTTCAAAAAGTTAGAAAAGGGGAAATGCAAACATTACTAAATGAAGTTGAAAAACTTAAAAGATTACATTGGACAAGTCAATCGCATTACATGTATAAAGATAGGCGCCAGAAGCAAGTTAGATTTACTACAAACAGAAGAAGCTGAACAGGCAATCAGACACACAGAACAATTACATTATGAAAAAGGTAACAAAAAAGTGATAGATACGAGCTAAAAGATAGAAAAAATTAAAAGAAAATAAAACAACATCTCCAGTCTAGAAAGTGCCAAATGAATTTGCAACTGGCCCAAAAGATACATGTGACACTTTTGCAAATGTCTGTACCCCCAGAGTCACCCGACCATAAGTTAATAAAGGAATATTTAGCTAAAGCTCACATACCAAAACTAGATCACACAAACCTAGAATTCCTTGAGGAAGATATTCAACCAAAGGAAGTCCTGGAGGTTAAGTCCCTTAAAAACTGTAAATGTCCTGGCCCTGATGGATTTTCTCCAGACTTCTATACATTTTTTAGGATGCAACTAATACAACAATTGACAAATCTCATCAATAAAATATCAAAAGAATAAAAGATCTCAGATACTTGGAGAGAAGTACAAATCATTGTTATTCCAAAATCTGGTAAGGACTCATCCAATGGTGTGTTTTACGGGACGATGTCCTTATTAAATCAAGATGAAAAACTTTATGCTGTAGTCTTAGCAAATAGCTTGAAAAAATATTACCTATATATAAAGAGAAGAGACAAGGTTTGTATCAAACAGGCTAATGGATAATGTTCAGCGTTTTGGATCTCATCTTATTTGCAGACTCCACCAAGCAGCCTCATCTATTTTGATCGCTAGATGCAGAAAAACCTTTTGACAGAGTGAACTGCCAGTTCTTAAAAGATACTCTGTATGCATTTGGTAGGCCCTAAATTTCAAAATTGGATTTCAGTTTTATATTCCAACTTATATGCTGCTATAAGAGTAAATGGATATGTATCTAAAAAATCCGTCCCTTTTATAGGCACATACTAAGGATACTCATTATTAACTCTTCATGGAGGACAGGTTCATCAATGGCTATTAGCCAAGTTGTCAGGGATGCAACCCCACGCTCTGGGTATCCCTAAGTCTCTGACTGCTGGAAGCTGGGAGTGGATGACTGGGGATGGATCACTTGATAATTGCCCTGTTCTGTTCATTTTCTTCAAAGCACCTGGCATTGGCCACTGTCGGAAGACAGGAACTTGGGCTAAATGAACCATTGGTTTCATAGAATATCAGGGTTGGAAAGGACCTCAGGAGGTCATCTAGTCCAACCCCCTGCTCAAAGCAGGACCAATCCCTGACTAAATCATCCCAGCCAGGGCTTTGCCAAGTCTGACCTGGAAAACCTCTAAGGAAGGAGATTCCACCACCTCCCTAGGTAACCCATTCCAGTGCTTCACCGCCCTCCTAGTGAAAAAGTTGTTCCTGACATCCAGCCTAAACCTCCCCCACTGCAACTTGAGACCATTACTCCTTGTTCTGTCATCTGGTACCACTGAGAACAGTCTAAATCCATGCTCTTTGGAACCCCCCTTCAGCTAGTTGAAAGCAGCTATCAAATCCTCCCTCATTCTTCTCTTCTGCAGACTAAATAATCCCAGTTCCCTCAGCCTCTCCTCGTAAGTCATGTGCTCCAGCCCCTTAATCATTTTTGTTGTCCTCCGCTGGACGCTTTCCAATTTTTCCACATCCTTCTTGCAGTGTGGGGCCCAAAACTGGACACAGTACTCCAGATGTGGCCTCACCAATGTCGAATAGAGGGGAATGATCACGTCCCTCGATCTGCTGGCAATGCCCCTACTTATACAGCCCAAAATGCCGTTAGCCTTCTTGGCAACAAGGTCACACTGTTGACTCATATCCAGCTTCTCGTCCACTGTAACCCCACGGTCCTTTTCTGCAGAACTGCTGCCTAGCCATTCGGTCCCTAGACTGTAGCAATGTGTGGGATTCTTCCGTCCTAAGTGCAGGACTTTGCACTTGTCCTTGTTGAATCTCATCAGATTTTTGGCCCAATCCTCTAATTTGTGTAGGTCCCTCTGTATCCTATCCCTACCCTTCAGCGTATCTACCACTCCTCCCAGTTTAGTGTCATCATTAGTTTATTTTGACCCAGTATGGCCGTTCTCATGTTCTCTTCTTTTTGCCATGGTAATGGAATCATTTGCCCCATCGCTCAGAAATAATCCTAATATAAATGGAATTACAGTAGGAAACAGGGAACACAAATTAGCCTTATATACAGACAATATCATCATACTTATTACGAATCCAGCTCACACACTATTAGAATTGCAAGAGGAAATATTAAATTTGGCAAAAAGTGTCAGGATTTAAGGTAAGTCAGAACTCCTGTACGTAGGTTTGGCTTCTGACCTACAAAAAAAATATAAAAGACAAATACAAATGGGTAACTACTTCAGGCATGTCTACACTACAGACTTAAGTTGACCTATATTAGGTTGACTTATACTCATAGTAGTAATTACTGTGGTGGCTGATGTCCCCACTACCCTCCTTCTGTCACTGGTGCTCATCCTCACCAGGAGCACTTCCACTGACTGAAGAGGGGCAGTGTGGGGCCAGTTTGGAGTGGGAAAGCTACCCAGGTTTCTTGCCTCCCTGCTAGGAGTGGGGGCCAGCTCCCCCGGGCTTCTAGCTTCCCCGTTCCCCACCGGGAGTCGGGGGCAGCCGCCCGGGTTTCTTGGCTCCCTGAGTGGGGAGCTGGTTGGGCACAGCCTGGTTGGGAGCGGGGAGTCGGGGGAAGCCGGGCTCCAGCTGCGCAGCTTTCTTGTCAATTTCACGGCTCCAGCATGAAGCCCTGAAATTGACAAGACAGCAACCGCCAATGTAAGTAACGCAGTGTCTCCACAGACACTGTGTCACCCTAACTACACCGACATAAGCCCTACGCCTCTCATGGAAGTGGAATTATTATGTCGGTGTAGTAGGGCACTTACATTGGTGGGACAAGGCTATCGTGTGTACACTGACATAACTAGGTTGACGTAAGATGCCTTATCTAGTGTAGACCAGGTCTTTAATAAAATACCTAGCAATATACATTTCTAAAAGATGGTATGAGATAGAACATTAATTATACTCCTTTGATTAAGAAAATCAAGACAGATCTTGAAAATTGGTCAAAATACAACATTTCATAGGCAAAATTGTGGCATTTAAAATTAATGTCTTACCCTGAATTAACTTCCTTTCCCAAACACTCTTGGTTTTAGTCCAAGGAAGTCTCTTAGATCAGCGGTGATCCATGATGAACAAATTAATTTGGGAAAATAAGAAACCCAGGCTTAACTAATCTACTTTACAAAGGCCATGGCAAGAGGGAGGATTGGCTTTAGCAAACATTAAGCACTATTATCAAGATTGTTAGATCAGAAACCTAATGTACTAGATAACACAAAACATTAATAAGCACAGCGTAGAGATAGAACAAGCTCATTGTTGTGAAATCAAACTCCACATGATCCCCCCTGAAATCAAACTCCACATGATCCCCTGGATAAAGAAAACCTGTGGGCAAAAAAATCAATAGATAACCACCCTTTTATGAAAGCAATAAAAGAAACTTGGGATAGTTTATTTAGAAAGCTAAACCCATACCCATCTTTTCTAACACCCACAGTAGATTAGAATTTAATCCCAATAAAAGGCTGGGAAGTTTTGACATTCGGGACTTTACAGATATATCAAAATGTGGCCACTGTTTAGAGACAGTAAATTTAGATTACTTACTGATCCCTACTTAAGTTGTAAAACAAGTTTTATAAGATTTCGGTGATAAAAGAAAGGATCTATTAATAAATAAAATAATACAAAAGTAAAATTCTTATGTAATCACTCGATTCTAAGAGCTGGGCTTTAAGAAAAAACACCAAATATCATGAGAGTTGGCAACACTGTATAATGGAAAAGATAAAATATATATTTTAAATGAATGAGCTAAAAACATTTTTGTATGCAGTGTAGTTGTAGCCGTGTCAGTCCCAGGATATTGGAGATACAAGTTGGGTGAGGTAATATCTTTTATTGGACCAACTTCTGTTGGTGAGAGAGAAACGCTTTGGAGTAACACAGTGCTCTTCTTCAGGTCTGGGAAAAATAACAATGGAACCCTAATGACCACCATACACAAGAAACGCACACCTACCTTCACAGATTCAGCAACCACCCCAACCATACCAAGGAATCTGTTATCTACAGCCAGGCACTCAGATAACATAGAATATGCTCTGGGGAGAAAGTCCGGGATATACATCTTAACACTCTTAAAACCGCCTTCAGCAAACAAGGACACTCCATCAGAGAAGTAGATTGCATCATAACAGGCCACACAAATATCCAGAGAGAACTTGGTTCAATACAGAAATAAAACTCCCTCCAACTACACATCCCTAATTGTCACCTATCACCTCACACTGGAACTCATATGGGGTATCATCAAAGAACTATAACGCCTACTTGATGTGGACCCGAAAGAAATATTTCCTGAACCCACACTTCTGGCCTTCAAATAACCCCCCCGGCCTCTCCAAGCTCATCATCAGGACCAAATTTCTCACACACTAGGACATACCAACTCAAAGCAGCACCAGTCCCTGCCAGAACAACAGATGCAAAACCTGCATACATCTCTTCACTGCTACAATGATCAAGACTCCCCCACCCGCAATACACGTTTGAAGATCCATGGATCTTACATATGCCCATCACAATAGGTGAAACCAGACGACCACTACACTCTCGAATGAACTCACACAGGAACAGGATAAAAGACAAAAACACCACATCACATGTGGGTGAACACTTTTCACAAAGTGATGATTCTGTGTCTGACCTATCAGTCCTCATCCTCAAAGGAAACCTGTATTTATGGCTTATTACAACAATCTGTAACCCACTAGCCCCCTTCTTTTAGTCCTATGACTGCAGACGTGTTAATGGGTCACTCTACCTTGAACAGTCCTTTACAATATGTGCTAACTACCGATGCTAAACAATCCGTTCCAACTTGTATTTAGCTGCAATGCTCTTGAGCATGGGCAGCGGGTATAATAGGCCAAGGAAGGCTTTGCCTTTCCTGGCGCTGCTGCCTACCTACTACCGGACAACTGGGCTGCGGTCCCCCCACTTCCCCGAGATCTCCACTGCCTCCTCCACTGCACCTCCCACCCCCAAGATCCCCGCTGCTCCCTGCTTTCCTCCTCCTCGGGATGGGGGAATGAGAAGCGATACGGAGACCCAGCAGCTGGTGGAGTGAGGAGGCTCCGTCAGGTGCTGCTGGGGCCGGTGGCTTGGCGGGGGTGAGCCTTCAGGCGTGGGAGGAGCTGGCACTTGGGGAGGATACCTGCAGCTCTTGGCCTGACTCTGGCAGGGGGGAGAGGGCCATCATGGGAGGGGGTGCCGGCGGCTTGGCCTGGTGCTTGGGGAGGCTGCCGGCTCAGCCTGGCACGCGGGGGTGGCGGCTCGATCTGGCGCTGGGGGTGGGCAGTGGGTCTGGGGGGCCAGGTTGGGCGGGCGGGCCAGGACTCCTCCAGTCCGAAGGGCCCCCTCAGGGCTTTTCCTTTTACGGTGCGGGGTGTGTGTGTGTGGACCTCTGGCATGTGAGGGAGGGACCTTGGGCAGAAAGGGTGGTGCCAGTGGGCTAGCCTCCCAAAAGCCGGGGTTCACCCGCCGCCCATGCTCTTGAGTACCTTTCCCAGACCTGAAGAAGAGCTCTGTGTGGCCCAAAAGCATGTCTCTCTCATCAACAGAAGTTGGTCCAATAAAAGATATTACCTCACCGACCTTGTCTCTCTAAAACGTTTTAACTAATATATTTTAAAACCCTAATGGGTGATTTGTATTTTCATGTTATCACTTAGGCTCTGCCTAAGGTTCACCTTGACCAGCTAACACATGTTAAAATACAACTCACCCTGTTTATACTGGGATTTTAAAATGTGTTAGTTAAAACATATTAGTGAACACATTTTAAAAATTACCCCTTCCATCCTAGTCGAGACAAGCACTAAGTGCTTGATAACACTCTGTTGGAATGTCAGGGGGAGAAAACAGTTTTCACACACTCCCCCACATACACAAGGCCTGCGATTGCAAACCACCAAGGCTGAATTAAACAGCCCCTTAGTGTAAACTCTGTGAGCCTTTCAGCTGACCTGACCCAGCTGAGGGTTTTTAATTGTAGTGTAGATATACCCAATGAGTCTAACTCTAGTGGTTCTCAAACTTTTTGTATTGGCCACCCCTTTCAGACAGCAAGTTTCTGAGTATGACCCCCCCTTATAAATTAAAAACACAATTTTATATTTCACACTATTTTAAATGGTAAATTTATAACCCTATTGTTTAAAATGAATTTACTTTTTCACGCCACTTTTAAATTAAGACTAAAACACATTTTTATTGATTTATTATTATAAGAAGAATTTTTTTTTATATAGTTACTGTTTAATACTGGCAAGGGCGGGGGGCAAAGAAACTTTGTCAATATCACTTTTCATAGCAGACTTAGTACCACATTGCCATCCTTACTTCTTTGCTGCTGCTGGCGGCAGGCACTGCATTCAGAGCTAGGCGGCTGGAAAGCAGCAGCTGCCGGCCGGGCACCCAGCTCCGAAGGCAGCACCGCTGCCAGCAGCAGCAGAGAGCTGCAGAAGTAAGGGTAGCAATGCCATGCCATGCCACCCATATTACTGCGTAACGCTTCACCTTTGCGCTGGGAGGAGTGGCTATGGGCGGCCTAATGCAAATTTTGGGGTGGCTACAGTCCCTACAAATCTCCCCCCCCCCACCACAGTGCTGTCCCTGATTGTGTGTCTGACTGTTAAATTATAAATTACTTTCTTTTGACGATCTCAGTGTTCTGACTGGTCTGTGGTTTAATGCAGCTCTTCAGCTGTTGAACAATTAAGCCCTCTAATGTTGTCTCAGTCCCACCTTTTTAGTCTCAAGAAAACAAACCTGTGCGCACAATACTACAGTCCCCAGAGTCCAATTTCCTTAAATATATTTTGTTTGGGAACAACAATTGCTGCATTATACATATACAATACTTTTTGAAGTAAATACGCTACACTGTGATGGAAAGGTGTGTTTAATTTTCTAAAACGCTAGATTTAAATTATATATTTTATAGCAGTTGCTCTCTGTTTCGTGCATGTTCTCATAACCCTCCTGTAATAACCTCGCCACCCCCCTGAGGAGTTGCAACTCCCATTTTGAGAACCCCTCTGCTAAGCAATGAAGCAGCCATCACAGAGGCATCATCTTAGATGGCCTATCTTGTTTCCTAGGAAAAAACAGCCTGACTGTATATCTAACACTGCAAAAAAAAGGTGTGTTCTTAACAAGAGTTAAAATATCAGTGAAGACATAGCAACTGTGCTGGGATGAAGTTTTTAGGGATGCTACTGCGTAAGGGAAGAGCATGTGCTCAGAATAATACGTGGATTTCTATTTTGTTTGTTTTACAACAGTTCTGTCACATGATAATGGGTACATTAGAAATAGAGTACATGGATTAAATCTGCTAGAGGTCATGGCACTAACCCTGCCTTCTGGCGCCGTCAGGGCTCTCATTGGGACAGTCTGTATCTATCAGTAATCTGGCACTTTTTCTTTGAGGCTGTCATTTTGTTCTGCATAATCTCAGCTTTCTCTCTCTCTCTCATTTATTTTTTTAAAGGTAATTCTCTAGGCCACATGGCTGGGGAGTAAACCTTGAAAATATGAAGTAAACTGAGTGCAGGGTGCTGATTTGCATTTGCAAAGAGCCTAAAACATTGGCTCACAGGAGGAGAATGTCTGATTCATCTGAATGAGGTGTTAACTCAGATACCCCCATCAAAACATGTCACAAAAGGAGACAGGATCACAGATCTGTCCAATCTACTGTTAATGGCATCTCATTTTGTTGCCATGAATGAATGGCATTTGTGAGACATCACCCTGTTCTCCCCTCCCCCCCGAGTCTGATCAGTGAAGCCAAAAGGCTAGAGAAGAGGAGCGGAGCCCTACGGTGCAGTTGAGTCTCACCAAAAGGGAGTCAACCCCACAAAGTCCAGCAAAGTATCCATTTCCCTCTTTAGGGAAGTCAGTCTGAAATTTAGGAATGTTCCTAGATTCCTTGCTGTCAGCAAGTTCTTACATTGCAAGTGACATGCTCCGTCATCTACTGCTGACTAGGAGACTGTCCTGTCCTATGGAGGATGACCTGATTTCAATTATATGCACCTTTGTCAGCTCCCAGATGGATTACAGCAATGCAATCCACCTGGATGTAAAGCCACTGGCACTCAGAAAACTCTAACTAGTGCAGAACACAGCAGAATGTGTCCTCAGCAATATGGGCTAGCGTGAGCACCTCACACCAGTCCTCCACAGTCTCCTCTACCCATAGAATAGAGAGTCAAATGAAGTGGAATGCATGGTACCCTTCCCCTCCCCAACTGCCCATTGAAATTGAGTCCCTAGACAACTTGCAGGAGAATGCTGATTTGTTGAAACTGAAAGTGTTCACAAACCAGGGTTGGGTTCATCGAATCTTCCAACCTAAAAAAAATGTCAAGAAAAACGTTTTGACATTTTGAAACAAAAAATTCCAATTTTCCAGGTTGAAACAAATTTTCATTTAGAAATTTTAAGCTAGAATGTTAAAAAAAAAGAGAGGTCAGAATCAAAGCAAAAGTTTTGAAATGATCAAACCAGAATGTTTCAATTAACCTGACATGGAAAACATTTTGATGTTTCCATTAGCAACGTTTTTTGAGATTTTGACTTTTTGTCCCAATTGAAGGTGGGGAAACAAAAATCAAACTCTCAAAAATATTCTTAGGACAGTACCATAGTTTCCAGCCCAACACTGCTTCCAGGCCACCAAGGAGAAGGGTGCTCATGTTGTGGAACTGGCACTTCCCAATTCCATGGCACTTGAGCTCGGACCTGCAGATTCGGTCTCCCTTCCGTGTACATAAAGCACAAAAGAGCTTTTGGCCCTTTAGGGTAAGAGTTACAGCATCCATTCAACACACTGATGAAAAAAACTAGGAAAGAAACTATGTATGCAGTAAAAAAAACGAGGAGGACTTGTGGCACCTTAGAGACTAACAAATTTATTTGGGCATAAGCTTTCGTGGGCTATACCCCACTTCATCGGATGCATGCAGTGGAAAATACAGTAGGAAGATATATATATATATACACAGAGAACATGAAACAACGGGTGTTGCCATACCCACTGTAACGAGACCAATTAATTAAGGTTAGACCAACTTTCTCTCCAATGAAAGATAGGTCACCCACCTTGTCTCTCTAATATCCTGCGACTGACATGGCTACAACACCACTTCATACATCTTTTTTTCCTGATATTTTCAACAGTGCATTGAACAGATCATCTGATACAAGGCATTTTAAAAACGATTGTAAAGACAGCTGGCAGAGGAAAGATTCAGGGTGGGGATATGGGAGTGGAAGGGAATGTGGCTGGGGGAGACACCGGTAATGAGTTATCCTAAGCAAGTCTAGTAATGCATACCCTGGTGGTCCAAGAGCAGGTGATAGGGGATAATACTGTGCCTGTTCCTAGCCTTTCTGATAATAATCTCTTAATGTTGAGGTGTTGCATTATCCTTAACCAGTTTAAAATGGTAAGGTAAATCAGATAACACACACAGAACATCAGACTTGAACAGAGAGTGACATAGAAGGTGCCATTAATATATTGTATATTATGCTGCATATTTATATACAGTATATCAGAGTGTGTGGGTAGGAAAAAAAACAACATCTGTAACCTCAATAAAAACTACAACAAATGTGCAGTATTTTTGTTAAATGTATGATGATGGCTAAATCAGAAAAGCATTCTCCTCATCAATTTGTATATTCTTTAGCCAATGAAAGATTTTACTAAAATGCCTGAGCAGCACTAAGAAGCCCTCAGTGGATTCTGAACAATGGATATCTAAACAGAGATCTGACCAACATTTTCACAAAAACGGAAATCCAAAGGCAAAATGCATCTGTCACTGATATAGATCTCTAATATAACCAGAACTCAGTTTGCTGATTTACTTCCTATTCATTCATTCATTCATTCATTCATAGCAAAAAATACATATATATCTATATATAAAGAAAAACAAATTAAGAGCACCCTCCCAATTTGTGTAAAAAGAAGTTGAATACAGATAACTCACCTGGGCAGGAGAGATATGCAAGAAGGAAGTAGCTGCTATATTACAAACCGAAAAGGAGTTGGGCCTACAGCATATATATGCAATAAGCACAAAGCCATCTTTGGCTGTTTTCAGGAGACAGGCAGGGGTGCTGCAGGAAGATGCCACAGAATCCTTATATGGAAAGAAGACAGTGTGGAGCAGCATGCAAAGCAGGATGAATTAAACGTGCAGATTAAATGAACAGCTTGCTTTTTGTACTTCAGTTAAGTTCAAAGCTTTCCGACCAACCACTTTGAACAGACTTGGCAATGAAATAAATGACAACCTGGCTCATAAAACCCTCATGCAGCAAAGCAGCATGCAAGGTAAAATTGATCTTTTTATATCCCTCTCTCCTTCACTTTTGTTCATGGCTTGAAAAAAATTACTGGACACTATTATCTCGAGGCAGATGCTAAAGATGTGTGACCTGTAATGGTAATTAAGGGAAGCTCAGGGCACCCCAGGCAGACTAGGAGAGACCACAAATGGTATTTTCTAACAGGTCTACGCCTGAGGTATGTGGAGGGGATCTTGTTTTTTGTGTACATCTCAGAGAGTGAATTGTGGTATGGTAGAAAGTGTTATCTTAATTGTTAGAGTACAGGACTGGGAGGCAAGAAACATGGGCTCTAATTGTGGCTCTGATGCTGACTTGCTGTTATCCCTATGCAAACCCTTTGAAGACACTGCTGTTGCACCAGTGCCACTGAAGACATAATGCAAAGACAATGGTGTATACAGCATAATTTGGCCTACAGAAATAGTGATGATACACAAGAAGGAAAAAACAGAGCTTGACTTTCACATCCCAGACTGAGATTGCAAAACAGGAAGACTTTCTTTTTGTTTACTTATACTTTGTGGACATTTGATATGTCTATCACTGGGAGACAATAATGAAACCCCAGAGGTTATTTTTGCAGAGTCACTATACCCTGAAACAGCCAGAAGACTGACCCTTTCAAAATGACACACGTGGAAACCAAGGTTTTCAGAGAAAGGGTGCCTGAAGCTAGGACCTAAATCTATATTTGGGCTCCTAAATAAGTGGTCTGATCTTCAAAGGTGCTGAGCACCCAGGCACTCCCACTGAAGTCACTGGGAACGGGTGGCTGTTCCAGGATTGCCAACCTAGCGCAGCAGCCTATTAAGCACCATACAGGTGCTCAGGGCTGCAGCTGGGAGAGATGCCTCTCCCGCAGCCCCGGACCTTCCGCGGACGGGAGAGGCGCCTCTCCTCACTGGCCCCAGCCCAGTCCCGGACCTGCCATGGCCGGGGGAAAGGTGCCTCTCCCCCAGCCCCAACCTAGCCCTGGACCTACCACGGCCGGGGAAGAGGCACCTATCCCGTGGCCCAAACCCCGCAGCTGCTGCGATGGGGAGAAGTACCCCTTCCCCCTCAGCCCAAGTGCTGCTGCAGGGAGAGAGAGCTGGGGGGAGTCCTCTCTCCCTGCCATAGCCCCGGGGCAGCTTGTACCCCGAGCCCCTCATCCCCGACCCCACCCCAGAGTCCGCTCCCCTTGCCAGAGCCCTCACTCCCCACACACCCCGACCCTTTGCCCCAGCCCTGAGCCCCTCATCTCCGGCCCCACCCCAGAGCCCGCACCCCCAGCTGGAGTCCACACATCACCTCCATATTGGCGCCCATAACAAAATTCATTCCAAACATGGGTGGGAAAAACTAGAGGGAACACTGTTGCCAACCCCAAAGGTCCTAAAATCATGAGTCAGACACATCAAAATCATAAAATTGGCCCCCCAATAATGGGATTTTAAAATACATATATTGTATTTTTGGTTTGATTTTGGAACTCCCCCTGCCCATCCCCATGACAATTAGTGTTGATCACTCTCCCAAATTTAGAGAGTATGGTGATGTTGGCCCCTGCTGAAGGAGCTCACACCCTGATGGCTGCCTGTACCCTGCCCCCTCAACTTCCAAATCAATCCTGTACTCCCAGTCCCTATCCATTCTTCCCCCACATCTTGGAAATTTCTGATGAATGCCTTTTTGTTTGTATTCTCTTGTGCAAAACACCTAACGCTTCTCCGAGGCTGTTCTGCGATCAGCTCCCACCTCTGAACTGCCAATGATGCCAGCCTGAATTGCCCATTTGTTAAACCGCCCAGCAAGCACCTTTGCGCTTTCTCCCATGCCGCCCTTATGAATGGGAGGAACTCCTTGTAAAAATCAGGAAGGTAACTAGCTTCCTTTAAATCTCTCCTTAAAGAGCAGCTGTGTAGTGATGCCTACACTTAACGATTAAATGACTGGGGTGGCATAACTACTGCTTATTACACTAATTGTAACTGTCTCACTGTTAGCTTGTTCTTGCTTTAGCCGCCTGATGTCTTCACTCTTATCCTTAGATTGTAAGCACTTTGAGGCAGGAACTTTTTGTTGTATACATGTACGGTGCCTCGCACAGAGGAGCCCTGATCTTTGATTGTGGCCTCTAGGTTCTAGAGCCATTGTATAGTAAAGACAGCTGCAAATGAAGGAGGCTCCAAGCCAAGGAGTAGGGTTCATAGTAGGTCAGAGCTAAGTGTGTGGACTCAGGGGTTTCCTGGTCGCAAACACAGGGGCTAGGATACTGGTTTTCAGTCCGTGCATTTTGGAGGCAGAAAAGCCTGGAGGAGGAGATGTAGCGAAAGTAGAAAGACTGTGCTCGTACAGAGCTTGCAGGAGAGCACATGTCGGGGTTTCTGAGCAAGGAAACTGCCTACTGTTTGTTCCTACTGTGTTCAGGGAAACAGGACTTTATGTGAATTCGTTGTAACTAAACAAAATTACTGCAAGATCATACACGATTTGTGTAATCTATTTTTAATCCTAACAAATAGCAAAAGTCCGCAAGCACCAGCCCAAAGGGACAAAAGTAATAATAATTATTCTGCTTTTGTATACATCATTTATATGTAAAAGTGTTCTTCTTGTTATTTTTTATTATATAGTACGATAAGGATGAAGGGCACTTTACCAACGTAATTAAAACCCCAGAACCATGCCTTAAAGAACTGATAATAAAAAGCATTCTGATGTTATGGCAATAAAATAAAAACAGAATGCTACATGCCAGACTGAGACATTACTGTTTATTATATTTTGGAGGCAGTCTGTGTATTCCTACAAGGTCAAAGAAAATAAAATGTCCTATTCACATAATAAAAGGAATAAGTATACTCAGTCCAAACTTTGAAATTAAAATATTTGCTGAAGAAGGGTTTTCTGTAATGGCCAAGAACTGCTTTCTTTAACTGCAAATCAACCAGCTGATATAATTTATTTGGACTATCAAAAAGCCTTTGACAAGTTCTTTGCAAAAGGCTATTAAGGAAACGAAGTAATTATATGGTGAGATTTTAAGTATTGTCATGGATCAGAAACTGGCTTGGAGACACAAAACAGAGAGTGGGAACAAATAATCAAATATTTAACACAGCAAAAACTTAAGACACCCCAGAATTCCATACTAGGACCAGTGTTCTTAACACAGGCATTAGTAAACTGAAAAGGATGAATAGTGAGATGACAACATTTACAGATGACAAATTTCTTAGGGTAGTCAAGTCTAAAGATGACAGAGGAACTTAAGTGGGATCTAACATAGTTAAGGGAATGGGCAGTACAGTGGCTGATGAAATTCAGTGTTGACAAATGCAAAATACTGCAGATTTGAAAGAATAATCTGAACTGCTCCTGCATCTTGACAGGCTCTAAATTAACTGTAACCACTCAGGAGTGTCACTGTGGCCAGCTCAATGAAAACCTCTGTTCAGTGTGCAGTGGCTGTCAAATAAGTAAATAAAATGTTGGATACATATAGAAGGGGATAGTAAATAATATTGAAAACACTGTTCCCTCTTTTGGCCTAAGTGGTTAGGGAATATTCGGGGTTGCAGGTTGTTTCTGATAGGAGGAGAAACTGATGATAGTCAAGTATTTCTTTGATCCAGTCCTGTTTATTTACAAAGAACATATACAACTGTTTCCCATATCACAGTAGGATCAAACAGCAGGAGGCAGCTTCTTTGCTCACAGTTCCAAGCTTTTTCCAGCCAGCACTCTGCCCTAAAAGCTCTCTCTATTTCCTTTCTCTCAGGCCCACATTTCTAGTGCTTCTCTAGCTGTCTAGTTGGCTTTTTTGGCTGCTTTTGGCTGCCTGTTCTTTGGCTGCTTCTGCACCCTGATACAGACTCCTTCACTTAACGATACGCAGTGAAACCCCTCTTCTCAAATAGCTCAGTTTCTGGCCAGCTTTGCATGTGCCAGCGTTTTGGGTGGCTGCTCCTACTGTTTCAGTCTACCTTACTCCAAAACGGAGCTTACGTGCTTCTTACATTTATCCTGCACGAAGGGTGGTTATCACACTCACCAGATTTAATGAGGTTTCACCCAGCCTCCATCATGACAATTCTATAATGCTATTATATAAATCACTGGTACGTGCTCACTCGGTATACAGTGTTGAGTTCTGGTCACTCTTTCTCAAGGAAGATACAGCAGAAATAGAGGGGTTCAGAGAAAGGTTACAAAAACTTATGAGAGGGATGGAGAAACTTCTGTATGGGGAGATGTTGAAAAGACTGCAGCTCTTTATTTTAGGGGAGATGAATAAAGTGGGGCATGAGGGATTTACACAAACCGGACGATTGGAAAAAGGCAAATATAGTGCCCATATTTTAAAAAGGGAAGAAGGAGAACCCAGGGAACTACAGACCGGTCAGCCTCACTTCAGTCCCCGGCAAAATCATGGGGCAGATCCTCAAGGAATCCATTTTGAAGCACTTGGAGGAGAGCAAGGTGATCAGGAACAGTCAGCATGGATTCACCAAGGGCAAGTCATGCCTGACCAACCTGATTGCCTTCTATGGTGAGATAACTGGCTCTGTGGATATGGGGAAAGCAGTGGATATGTGATATACCTTGAATTTAGCAAATCTTTTGATACAGTCTCCCACAGTATTCTTGCCAGCAAGTTAAAAAAGTATGGATAGGATGAATGGACTATATGGTGGATAGAAAGTTAGCTAGACTGTCAGGCTCAACGGGTAGTGATCAACAGCTCCATGTCTAGTTGGCAGCCAGTATCAAACTGAGTGCCCCAGGGGTCGATCCTGGGGCTGGTTTTGTTCAACATCTTTATCAATTATCTGGATGACGGCATTAATTGCACCCTCAGCAAGTTTGTAGATGACATTAAACTGCGAGGAGAGGTAGTTATGCTGGAGGGTAGGGATAGGGTCCAGAGTGACCTAGACAAATTGGAGGATTGGGCCAAAAGAAATCTGATGAGGTTCAACAAGGACAAGTGCAGAGTCCTGCACTTAGGAAGGAAGAATCCCATGCACCGCTACAGGCTGGGGACCGACTGGCTAAGCAGCAGTTCTAAGGACCTGGGGATTACAGTGGACGAGACGCTGGATATGAGTCAGCAGTGTGCCTTTGTTGCCAAGAAGGCCAATGGCATATTGGGCTGTATTAGTAGGAGCATTGCCAGTAGATCGAGGGAAGTGATTATTCCCCTCTATTCAGCATTGGTGAGGCCACACCTGGAGTATTGGTCTGATGAGATAGATGAGATGGAGATGAAGATAGTATGATAAGACTGTCCACAATGGCATGTAGCCCACATGACTGTAGCCCACATGACTGCCCACAATGGCATGTAGCCAATCTGTGAATGCTTTTAGCAAATATATGCAACTGCTGGTGATGGGACACTTGATGGGGAAGTCTCTGAGTTACTACAGATAATTCTTTCCCAGGTATCTGCCTGTTGGGTCTTGCCCACATGCTCAGGGTCTGACTGATCACCATATTTGGGGTCAACAAGGAATATTCACCAGGGTCAGATTGGCAAAGACCCTATGGGGTTTTCTCCTTCCTCTGCAGCATGGGGCATGGGTCATTTGCAGGTTTAAACTAGTGTAAACGGTGGATTCTCTGTAACGTTAAGTCTTTAAACCACGATTTGAGGACTTCAGTAACACAGCCACAGTTTAGAGTTCTATTACCAGGAGTGGGTGGGTGACGTTCTATAGCTTGCAATGTGAGGGAGGTCAGACTAGATGATCATGATGGTCCCTTCTCACCTTTAAGTCTATGAGTCTAAGTAGAATAGGTGCAGGAACTGAGGAGAAACACAAGCCTAACAGCAATTCACATTGGTTTGATGCCAATCCCTTTGAATGCTGGAGTGTCTGGTTCACATTGGCTACACAGATAGGACAATGCAGGATTCACCAAGGCCTGATTTTGCTATAATGTATTGCAGTTTTTACACTGAAAAGCTTTTGCTAATTATTAAACAAGTTGAAGTATAGACAAATGAATAAATAAAATAAACCTCCCCTTCCGGACTAAGATCACTTGAAATCAGGACTTTGATACAGCATATGTGATCCTTTCTCAGATATATTTTTGAAACTGCTCTCCAAAATGTAGGGAACCAAAGCAGACAGGCAGGCAGATTCTACAGAAATTAAGGCCCAAATTCTCATTTACACTAGATTGCCTTTCATCATTCTGGTACTATAAAGGAACTGTGGTGTAAAGGGACTTTAGTGTGTGTTGACAGTCAGGCTCTAAAAGGTACAATACACAGAAAACAAAGTCAAAATAGGTATATAGTTATATATAAATCAAACTTGGCCCTGTGAATTCAAGAAGCAATGTTCCTTCCATCTTCACTATCATAACAATGTCATTGTGATGGGTTCGGTCACAAAGACCCTCTTGGGACTGTAACCTGATGTGCTGAGATTACCTCTGAGCCCGTTTTCCCTGCCAGTTTGGGACTCCAGAACCCTGCCTTATTGAGCCGGACACGCTAGCCTGCTGAAACACATACCCAGGTCTGGTCCATGCCCCCAAAGCTGAAGACTTTAACCAAAAACTGCTCAGCAGGTCACCCATCTCCAGCACGCAGACACCCAGTTCCCAATAGGATCCAAACCCCAAATAAATCCGTTTGAGTCTGTATAAAGCTTATACAGGGTAAACTCATAAATTGTCCACCCTCTATAACACTGATAGAGAGATATGCACAGCTGTTTGCTCCCCCAGGGATTAATCGCTTACCCTGGGTTTATCAATAAACAGAAGTGATTTTATTAAGTATAAAAAGTAGGATTTAAGTGGTTCCAAGTAATAACAGACAGAACAAAGTAAGTTACCAAGCAAAATAAAACAAAATATGAAAGTCTAAGCCTAATACATTAAGAAACTGATTACAGACAAATCTCACTCTCAGAGATGTTCCAATAAGCTTCTTTCACAGACTAGACCCCTTCCTAGTCTGGGCCCAATCCTTTCCCCAGTACAGTCCTTGTTAGTTCCAGCAGACATCGTAGGTGGAAACTAAAGGTTTTCTCATGACTGGAAGCTCCCTTTGTTCTGTTCCACCCCCTTTTATATCTTTGGTACAAGGCAGGAAACTTTTGTCTCTATGGGTTCCCACCACTCCTTCTAAATGGCAAAGCACCAGGTTTAAGATGGATTCCAGTTCAGGTGACACGTTCACATGTCACTGTAAGACCTCATTCTCCATTCTTCCAGGGCTGGCCTGCACATACCCAGGAAGGTTTGCAAGTAAACAGAGCCATTTACAGGTCATTGATTCTGAAGCAGCCTTATAGCTTCCACTTAATATGTCTGCATCAATAATACAAGTTTATATCTTATTTTCTTAACTCCAGATATAGAAATAATAAATGCAAACAAATGGGATGACACTCTCAGTAGATCATAAGCTTTGTAATGATACCTTAAAAGAGACCTTTTGCATAAAGCATATTCCAGTTACATCATATTCACACTTATAAACATATTTTTATAAAGCATATGGAGTGCAACATCACAGTCATACCAGGCAAGATCCTCAGCTATCTATCCTACTGCTATCTTCCACCCAAAATCTTTCACATCTTTGTCAATAAGCAACCAGTAAACCAAAATAAAGCATCTTTTTTGCTAGCTGGCTAAATATAATATTTCATTTTAAATGTAAAAGTGAATTTTATATGACTTCCTAATGTAACAGTGAAGGCTCATAGTTACAAAACAATGTACAATAAGTGACTGAGTGTATGCGTTAACTAATGTGTTTAATATAACAAAAGGACAAGATAAAGTAATGAGCACTGATTAATGTTCAACACATACAGAAAGTGAACTGACTTTCTATCAAGGTTATGGATGATAGTCATCAAGAGAGGGGTAAAATTATTTTGTTGATTAGAAGTGAAAAGAGACAAAAGAGAATAAAAACAAGTTAGAGTGACAGAGCAATTATCAAGACAAATGCTTACTGGTGGGTTGCAAACAACCCCCCGAAGTGTGAATTTATTGAGCATGAAAGCATATACTTTGCAACCTCTCTGTTTGACCTGGATTGCAAGCAATTTTTCAAAATAACCTAACTGAGGACTCCCATTGGGAACATGTTGTCAACAACATTTTATACAAAGGTCCAGCCAGAATATTTGTATATCAGCACCTTTGGTAAGTGATGTGGCAAAATAAACCCACAGGGATACATCATTTTTTCCCATTGGCTTATGCAAAAATGTCCCACAAAGTGTGCTTTTTACATTGATCATTCCAAGAAAGAGGCTCTCAAAAAAAACACTCATCAGAACTTTCATAAAAGAAGAAACATGAGTGCATTTAATTGCTTCTTCCTGAACTCACCACCAGCTGGCTGGGATTCTGGAGAAGTTCCAGCATAATTGAAAATCCCCTCAAATACATTTCTGGGGGAAACATCAAGAAGATCAATCATGTATGGAGAAGGAGTACTAGTGGCATCTTAGAGAGTCTCTAAGGTGCCACTAGTACTCCTTTTCTTTTTGCAAATATAGACTAACACAGCTGCTACTCTGAAACCAATCATGTATGGGCATTTACTGATTACAGTAGCTCTCTTTCTAGTAAGAGAACTCTGTGACATTAGAAAAGTAATTACAATGCCATCTTGAACTAAACAGAAGTTCCACCTGATCCTTGGATGGCAGTTCTAGCCATGAAATATAACTAGAGCTGAGTCATAGACATCTGAACACCACTCTGGTTTCACTGGTACATAACTGAACAGACTATTACAGAATCCTATCAATTGATCCCACTTATTCCTTTGAACTATTTAACCACTTTTTAGAAAGTGTGGTCCAGACTGTAGGGAAGTATATGAATAACTTAAACATTGAAATTATACAACTTTATAATTAATATTTGGGAGGATTATGATTAACAAGTAGTTAACTTTAGAGTTATCTTTCATCGGATTGTTATACTGATGATCACAGAGGTATGAATGCCGTTGATAAGGTCCTCTATTAAAGTGACCTATAGTTTCAATATATAACTGGACAATTGTCTTCTCAAAGGAGGCACTATTTAGTTCTGTTTTTATCTTCTTGTTTTATATTCTGTAGTTTTACTTTTACTGATAGTACCATATAGGAAATTGAAAAAGAGCCTGTAATATCAATACTTTAGTAAAACAAACACAAATCAATAAACTTATAAAAGAAACAATTACTATGAAATATTGATAAAATATGAAATAGCTTTAATATAGTATTACTCCCATACTCTTTATTTACCAGTTAAAGAGGAAAGAATCATTTAAGGCTTTTCAGTGGTCACCACAGTAAGCCTTGTGTTCTACCTGTCCGGTGGAATACTGGTTGAATAGGAACAATCATTAAAGAGCAAAACAATAAGCATTTAAACCATTTCTAGGAAACAATGCACAGCTGTGTGCAAATGGTCAGCATATACAGAGGAATGGCTCTGAAATAAAAATATGTCCTGCCCTTATGAGTAATTAGCAGAATGGCAGAGCAATCAATTAATAAAAACAAAAAAGATGGCAATCTGCTCTAGAACATACAAACAAATCGGTATTATTGAACACCATTCACCTGGTATTGACAGAGCCTTGTTACTCTTCCTAGAATCCAGTACCTCTTCTAGCTACATAAAAAACAGAGTACAGAAGAAACTATTGTGAACTAATGAGCAGATACCCAGGAATCTATCCAAAATTAATCTATCTTTCCTATAAGAGCAATTTATTCAAGTGCTGGTTGTCATTTACAATAACTCTAAAAACGTGCTACCAAGACAGCTGCATTAAGCAGTTTAAATATTAACTACCTCATATTTACTTTTATTGCCTCTTTGTCCTGGTACAGGGAGAGCAGTATGTAAGTTCAGAGTTTATGGCAGAAAATGAAAAGAGCCATTCAGCTAAAGTGAAACAGGTGGAAGCATGGCAGAGATTTCTAAAGAACGGGATTGGTTACCTTGGAAACAGGTTTGAATTGTTTCATCAAATAACAAGATGCTGAATGTTGACCTATTTTCCACCACAGTGCATGGATTTAAGGTGGAACTTTTGCAAAGTTTATGCAAAAGCTTTTCATGTTTATTTTTATCTTTTGTATTGCTTAATGGGGGAAGGGATAGCTCAGTGGTTTGAGCATTGGCCTGCTAAACCCAGAGTTGTGAGTTCAATCGTTGAGGGGGCCATTTAGGGATCTGGGGTTAAAAATTGGGGATTGGTCCTGCTTTGAGCGGGGGCTGGACTAGATGACCTTCTAAGGTCCCTTCCAACCCTGATATTCTATGAATTGCATTGCTTTATTACTTGTGGTGCCCTGGTGCTTTAAATGAGACAAAAAACTTCAAAACATCAAGGTAAAAGTGCAGATATGAGATAAATGTGTTCCCTACAGTGATCTATATTCAATGTAGCATTGTAAATATCTTTGAACATTCATAGCCCTTTGGCCCACATTTTATTTTCTTAAAGAAAATACTGAATAAATGTAGTAAGCAACTGATCTATAGAAAGCAACTGATCTACCTGCATATATAAAAAGAAGCTACTTTCCATCCATATCATAGACCTTGCAAACCTGAAATAAAGTCCTACCAGAGATCCAACCTAAACCTGCCCTCCCACAGCCTCATATCACAAACATGTGAAAAATAGATCACACCCTGGATACTTCTCTCTCCTTTTTTCCCTCTCTCTCGTTTTGTGTGTGTGTGTGTGTGTGTGAGCATGTGTGCGCACGTGTGCATAATGCCTGATTATGGCCTTTGGGTGCTACTGCAATAAAAATATTTAATAAAATAAAATAAAATGGTAACTGCACTTGAGTACATTAATCCATTTTCTATTTCTAAGCCCATTCCATTAGACATCAGAGCACATGGAAATAAAATATAAGAAGAGTCTCTCTCACTCTCTGTCTCTCTCTCACACACACACACACTGGTGAAATGGGCAAATGTAGGGGAAAAACCCCATTAAGTGGATTTCAATTGGACATGACCAAGGAAGAAAATGACTGAACAGTGACAGTGAGCACTATTGTGAAAGAAAGATTGCACTGTATGTCTATAGCAACATTGGTTGCGCTACTGGTGAGCTCGATTAAAAAGTACCATTTAGGAAGAACAAAGTAAAGAAAAATATTGGTTCACTAGTGCTATGGGAAGTTTCTCATAAGAGGTGCCGAAAGATATTAATGTTTACAGTGTTTCAGTTCCCTGTGATTTTATGGTGAGTCTTATGGTATTTGGCATTTTTCTTAAAGCTCTAGCTCCTGAAATCATGTGATTACATCTGGCCTTTCATTTAAAAAAACCCAGGAGTATGTTTTTATCCCTCATAGATGTGGAAAAATACTGGAAAACACGAACTTTAAGGCTCAAAAACCAGAAGGCAAATAAGAACTCCGTTTTTGTTTTTTTAAATTATGTAATTTTTAAGCAAATCCCATGATTTTGCGGGGCCTGACTCATGACTTTTGAACAACTTGTGGTTGGCAATACTATGTTTAGCATGAAGAAAAGGTGACTTACTGTACCTGAAAATCCCAGCAGCTTGCACAGTGGTAATAGTATCACCAAAGAAACCTGAACACTGGAAATGTATGAAACAAGCCACCACCTTTCCTGTTCTGCAGGCCACTTTCTCTTCCCTATATTTCTTCCGTATCTATTATATCCTAAACAGAGTCAACTACTTCTTTCTAACAGTTATTTTTCCTTATTTTATCCTCATTTTCCATCATGTGACCTCAGCTTTTACCTCAGGTTAGCAGTTCCAATTCAACCCCAAGCTCCCCTCTAGGCTTTAGCTCAAGCTGCTAACCCGAGTTAAAAACTCAGTTACTGCGTTTTCACTGCTATTTTAACCCAACTTAGCGAACTAGCAAAAACACCTTTTATTTGCAGTGTAGACATACTTACAATAACAGTTCAAAAACACATTGCATGAATCATTTATATTGACAAAATGTCAACAATGAGGCTATCATCTCTTTTGTAGTTCATAATACCCAAAAGTCCAATTTCCTTCTTTTCCTATTATACCCATCTATTGACATCTGAGCAGCAGGAATACATTTTACAGTCCTCATGTTCCTGCCCGTCCATTATTCTAATTAGCTCTCTCTATCAAGCTAAAGATTGTTTATAACATATACTTGGATGGACAATTTGTTAACGATGCAAGATGCACAGGTTGCATTTTTTCCGGAGCAGAAATTTTTAACATTCACAGTAATGGCTCTTTTCTTCTTTGTAACAAACAGCTTTTGGTTATAGCTCAGTACAGAACAGCAGCATAAAAATCAGGTTCAAATACATATAGTAAGATTAATACGGGACAGGCTGCTGCAAGAGGTGCTTACTTTTTCAATAAAACAGCTGAACCGCAGTATTTCTTGATAACTTCAGTCTTTGAAAAATTGCATCATACTAATAGCTTCACCAGGCATTCCTTTAATAGCTATATCCTTTTGAAAATATGGTAAATAACTCTGGATGTAGCATTTATGCGAGGTACAGCCAGAATATTTATACATCAGCACCTTTGATTTATAAATGACATACTCTGAGTCATATTTTACTCCTCTAGGAACAGCAATGTTCGGTTAGTCATCATCACAAGTGACACACAGGCTAAAGATGTTAGAGATTCCTTAGCACCAAACATCTCTTCCCTATTTAACGTGCTGCAGAACCTCTATATTCAGATAGTTCCTCTTTGATACAACAGTATTTTTGTATGTCTGATCTGAACTGAATTTGCCAAGTAGCTGCCAAGTTAATTAAATACTATCAAACATTTTCATAGCATTACACTGAAATAAACAAATGCTATGAGTTAACTGATGAAATGAATGTAGCCACCAAACAAACTAAGATCCACCTGAAGGAAGAAACAGGCTTTATTTTATCCACTTTAATTTTCATTTTTACCTTGCCAGCATTACTGTAGCATTCCTAAGTTGATATGTATGTTAGAAAATTAAATTCACATTAACTCTGTTTAAAAACTGGCTGGAAGACCAAGGTTAATTTCCTGTGCCCTGTGCCTTTAAGAAGTGGAGCTTTTCTGAAGATGTTGAAGGGGACACAGGTCTAGGTGGGGAATGGGGTGTGGCCTACACAGAGTTTGGTGGTGTGTTCCCGTAAGACTCTCCAGCAGTGTGGGTTGTACCAAATTTGGGGTTTGGAGGATTCTAAATATAATAAAATGCTCCTGTGTTTTAAGGAGTCCTTGGCCTGGCAGCATTACTCTAGCACTGCTGGGGATTCTCTCTCACATTACTGGTGTGCTTGCTCAGAGTGTGCATTCCCAAAGATTGAGATAGTGGAGGGCGTGGGTAGGCACAATACAAATGCTAGCAGTGCCATTTCTTTCTTCCCCACTTTTCTTTTAACAGAATGAAATCCCAGTAGTTTAACTTACTCCTACCCTTCTTAACAAGTGCTCTTCATTAGCCAGATCTTCAAAACCTTTCTTCTTTTTCCATTTGATTATAGGTGTCTCAGTTTACAGTCTTATTCTGTTTTCCACCCTAATTAACATCTCAGACAAAAAAAATCTCATTTACAACTTTAAAAAACCCAAAGCAGGAAAACAATTAATTGATTTTTGACTATTTAGTAGGAAGATTCTGACAACTGTTTTCTCTAATAATGATTGGTGCTTTGCTTCTTTTATCCCATTTGAAGGCCTAAGGAAATGTGAAATGGACTCATTGCTGACTGCATGGCTATGATTCAGACTAATACAATGTGACATACTGCCCCGATATAATATTTGAACCACGTCTTACAGTTCAGGACACCACCACATGTATTCCTCCTGTATGGTACACCACAGGCACTCTCACTCAGGCTTCCAGCTCCCAAGTCATTGCCTTTCTTGGGTGGAGACCCGCATCCCTCTTCCTTCTGACCAGGGTGTTTCCCAGCTGAACAATTCCCTGCCTTCACTGTGGTATTCTTAGCAAGAGATTTTGTCTGAGTGAGTGAGCTTACTTTCTCTTCAGACACTAATAACAGAGTACATAAGAATGCTATAGTGGATCAGATCAATGATCCATCTAGCCCAGTATCCTGTCTTCCGACTGGCCAATACCAGGTGCTTCAGAGGGAATGAACAGAACGGGTAATCATCAAGTGATCCATCCCCTATCGTCCCAGCTTCTGACATTGCCCACTGTTATAGTACTACACAGCACTTGCTAAGCAAGCCTATATTATTCTTAAGGTAAAAACACTACAGAGAAAACATCTAAAAACAATAAAAGAATGTACACACATAATAAGCTTACCAGAGATCAACCCAATCCTAACATGTGCTCTAGCAGGAGCAGTCCTTCAAAACCACACCAAAGGGATCTCTTTTCTGGGCCCAAGTTCATCACAGCTTCAGCTCAGAACTAGCACCTTCATGACATGTTTAGTCCACCTTTATACAGTTCAGGAGTCTTTGATCCAGAGTTTCCAGGAGCTCAGTTGATTTATCTCCTCAGGGCATAGCTTCAAAAGGATGGATTCAAAGTGGGTCATTTGCATTCCGCTCACCCCCAGTATTTCCTAAGAAATCCACTTTACATGGATTGTTCCAAAAAGTCCTTTGAAGTTCCTCATATCTCCCAGAGATCACATTAATCCTATCTTCCTGATAAAGCAATTCCATACAATTCCACAGTAGTACATACACATTTGTATTTTTAATACAATGGACGCAAAAGGTATTAAACCTAATTTAATTCAAGGTTTAACTTCATTCAATAAGTTTTGTCCAGCATATTGTCAGTCTGTCACACCTCCTTCCAAAAATTGCCTTTCCTTTCCGCTCAGTTTCCTAGTTTTTGATTATGGCAGTGTAAATCAAAAGACTGCTATAAAAATAATCAGGAAATGCTAATAAAAAAATTGCCATAAATTGCTAGTTAATTGCAGAATGTTAAATAGGCTACACTCCAAGCATTCATATTTCTCACATGCTTAATTAGAGACCACTTGCTAAAGCCATCCTTGCTGAATTTGATGGACTTAACCATATTTGAAAAGAAGAAACAAAAGCCATTTAGGGCTTGATTTTCAGAGGGCCTGAGCATCTCAACTCCCATTGACTTCAATAGGCTCTTCACGTCAATAGCTACAAAATGGGTAAAAAGTTCTGGACTGCTGGGGGAAATCAACCCACCACTGTGATGAATCAATAGCTTTCAGTTGAGTATACCCAGAAAGACAACGCAATTAACATCAGGGTTAAAAAGCCACAATAAAAACATGGTAAGGAAATCTACTGACAAAATGATGCTTACAAGTGAATCAAAACACTTTGTGTTTAAGAACATTCTCTTCCCTAGATTTCACATATAGAATATTGGTCTTACTATTGTATTCAAGACTCATCACATGAGACAGGAACGCTGAATTTCCTGGGGTTTTTAATTAATGCTCTTATCAATTATCTCTAATAAAAACAGCTTTTAACAAAATTATATTCAAATATCTTACCAATTACTTTTTTACAATGTTTTCTTCCACCTGACTTTAGTTCTTCCACTATTAATTCATTCTTCGTTGTAATCTTGATTCCCAGTCAATCAAATTCAAAGTCTAGGGGAGACAGACTAATATCTGCTCTGTTATATGGCAGAGTGAAATGCAGAAGTGAATTGATAGCATGATTTGCATCCTAATGCACTAAATGATTTGGCTATACTACTAAATACAGTGCAACATCCCATAATTTCTCACTAGGTTGTACAGGATGTAAAGCTTCATTACACTCATTTGCTTTAACATCTGAATTTGAAAAAATAGTCAAGAAAGAGGTGTCAGTGTACTATATTTTGTCATGATGGTTGCATATCACAAATATTATTATTTGGAATTTATAGCACTACAGAAGTACATGCCAGTGAATAAAAACCAAGACAGAGGGTGTAATCTTGGCTCCACTGAAGCTAATTGGGGTTTTGTCACTGACTTCAAGGAACTTAAATCTCTGCTAATATGAAAACATCAGGAGAGGTGCAACAACATAGGGATACAATAAACAGGGAGGGAACAGGCCCCCACACATGATATTGATGCTTAAGCAAGATCACTGCAAAAATGGGAAAGAAAACATTGACAAGTATCACTGCAGACTACAATACTCAAAATGATGTCACAGAACTATTAGGGAAAGGAAAACAGTGGTACTGTAGCCATGCAGGGGGCCTTACAATGGGATGCTATGCAGTTTAAATGAACAAACACACTACTGAATTAATGGAACAATGATTGGCACTCAATATCATAGGATACTATACCAGTGAAAGAAGGGATGTTATAACAGTATTTTAATGTAACATGTCCATTTATGTAATAGCTGCATTAAGGACCAACCCTGCAACACTTTGCTCTCCTGAGTATCTTTATTCTTTATTTCAACTCTCTGCTTGAAACCCTTCCTTTTGTATACTCAGGATCTTGCCAATCTCTTTAAGAGCAAATGTGCCCCTCAACTATATCCTAGATTGTTCAGTATTTGCTAGATGAGGCCATATTTTGTTTCTCTGAGTCAGCCCCACTACACTTTCCCCACAAGCTCCCTCAAGCACCTTGTTCTTCACCAGCCGGATGGAAGCCCAGCACTGTTTCTCCTCAGTGTGGCTCCAGTAGGCAAGGAAGGCTTTAGGCCAAGATTTTAAAAAGCGACTAGTAATTTTGAGTGCCCAACTTTACAACTTTAAATGGGCCAGAAGTTTGCTTGGGATTTTCCAAAAATCTGAGCTCTGTAAGATGTCTCAAGTTGGGCTCCCAAAAATGGAGATCGCAAAACCATTATCATATCACTCCCAGCAGATATTATATGGATTTCCCTAAGTTTCTACAAAAGAGAAAAGAATTTTCTGATGATTCTATCAGACCTTTTACATTCTTTTTTACACAGACTATAAAAACATTTCTGAAGATTAAACAAAATTGTAGGCATCCCCATGTGACTACTGAAAGTTTAGGCTTTAAACTACATTTTAATTGTGCTAATACATATACCATAATAGATAAGTCTAAAGAGAGAGTTTCAGATTCTTAACTAAATTTAAATTTATGCACATAAAGAAACACATATTTCAAGATAAAAGTATTTAAAATGCTTATTTCTCCTCAACATTTTTCTAGAGCTTAAATTCATACCATTTTAAAATAGGTTGCAATAATTTTTCCATGAACTGGAGAAATTGGAGTCCTGATGATCTTTCCTGTGACTCTCTCCACCTGCTCCAGGAGTAGTGACTCATATTAAATACTGTATCAGAAGGTTTCTTCCCCAACCTTTTTATTTAGTTTATGTTTTATTCTTTCCTGTCCCTCCTTGTCTGACTCAAATACCTCTATCTAGGTTTTTATAATGGAGCCTCAACACTAATATCTGAGTGTCTCCGACTGACTTGCAACCAAAATTACAGGAGCCAGTGTTCTTTCCTTCTTCATGTCTTGATGTAGTCAGATTTACTCTTTTTCTCTTCCCATCCCCTTACTACTCCTAATACAAACAGACCAAAGTGTGCAAATATTTAATTAAAATAAATTTCCCACACAATTTTGTCCTGTAGGATAGAAGGGAAGAAAAAAAATTCTCAAGTGACAGATTCCAGTCATGTTGCTTAATATACTTCTGGAAGGCATGGATTAAAAAGGCGGAGAGAAAATGAGTCAAGATGGTCAGCTAGATCTCAGCCTCTTTTAAATGTGGACCTGTCAGATTTGTGAAACTGGGCCTGAAATTGGTTTTGTAAGTCCTGTAGTACTCCATACCAATTTTCCTAATTTCTGTAGTATCTGGCTGGTGACTCTTGCCTATATGCTCAGGGTTTAGCTGATCGCCATATCTGGGGTCGGGAAGGAATTTTCCTTCAGGCCAGATTGGAAGAGGCCCCGGAGGTTTTTCGCCTTCCTCTCTAGCATGGGGCACAGGTCACTTGCTGGAGGATTCTCTGCTACTTGAAGTCTTTAAACCACGATTTGAGGACTTCAGTAGCTCAGACATAGGTCAGAGGTTTTTCGCAGGAGGGGGTGGGTGAAATTCTGTGGCCTGCGTTGTGCAGGAGGTCAGACTAGATGATCATAATGGTCCCTTTTGACCTTAGTATCTATGAATCTATGAACCTCTTTTCCTTGCTGTGCACAAAGCACAGTAAACAGAGATTTATTGTACATGTTGCAGGAGATATTTCAAGGTGTTATAATTTGATTTTTCACTCCCACTTTGAAAGTTTCTCTCTTATATAATGTTAACTATGGGCAAAGATGAGGTGAGTGCAAGGGAGGAGGAGCCTTAGCCTTGCCCTCCAGGCCCTGAGTCAAACACCAGCTCCATTTTTGGAAAACCCAAAGGACATAGCAAGAGATGAGGATGGAGTCTTCCCCCTCTTCCACACCAGTAGGAAGAGGTGGCATGTAGCAGTGTCTGCTTCTGTATGTGTTACTGGACAAAGTTTTCTGGAACTGCTGTCAGGTCTTTTAACTCTCCTCCCTATTCCTTACTCATCCCCCACCCCACCACATGCACTAACTTAAAATTTACAACAGAAGCTAATACATTTGCATTGCAGACTTTGACTATGCCAAAGTAAGATACCGCTGTTAAATCCCTCATGCACAGGAAATGACAAAGGAAATCACTGAACACTTGGGCTAGATGTGGCATTCACCGTGTAGCACAACATCTCCAGCCACTAGGCTGGTGCAGATTCTTCTCAGCCTCTCTCTGGGGGGCCATTATTAGAGAGGGGACAGGCTGTGGTTCCAATATCACCCTGGCTCCCTTTTGGGAGACTTGTTCTTGGAGTGGGAGCAAGCAGCAGGGTCAGGGTAGGCCCAAGGCCCACAATCCTATTTTCACTGTCAGTTCTGTAGGGCATAGGTGCTAGAACTAGGGGTGCTGCCGCACCTCCTGGCTTCCATATATTAAGTTGCTAGGCAGCAGCTGCTGTTGAGGCACAGTTCACTACTGGGCTCAGCTAACATGCATACAAAACATAAAAACAAAGAGGAAAGGGGTAGTTAATGGTTCTGTGGGAAAGCTCAGGCAAAAGCAGAGAAGAGGGCTGTCTTGCCATGTTTACACTCCAAAAAGAGGAGAGCTTGAACTTGGCTCTTTTTTATACCCCCAAGAAGGAAAGATCAGCTTTGGTTTCTGTTTCAGTTTTTTGCCCTGTGAGTCATTCTCTCTGTTGTGAGGTAAAGCTCACTCCAAGGCCTTGTCTACATGGGTAATACCCCAGAATAGCTATTGCAGAATAGCTCTTCTGTGAACAATCTTATTCTGCATTAAGTGTGACTTTGTACAATTTAGCTCAATCCACTCTTAGTGCAGAATGAGAGTGTCCACATGGAAAATTATTGCAGAATAGCTACTGCACTTGAAATTCTCACCCTAACTTATTCTGCCCTAACTTTGCCATGTATACAAGCCCTAGTAGTTGTTACAGAGCCGTAGAACTTTTAGATGAATCTAGAAATGGAACTCTAGCAGGGTGGTGACCCGCTCTGGGGCTGAAAGGGCTTGAAACCAGCCCTGCAAGAGGGCTGGGGCTGCGAGAGGGCTGCTGCTGAGGAAAGCAGCAAGCCTTGGCTGACTTGGGAAGCAGCCACAGCTGGGCCATGCCCCAGTCAGGGCGCAGCTGGGCCCTATAAAAGGCTGGGAGCCAGGAGCTCAGGCAGTCTCTCTCTGATTGTAGCTGCCTGGGGACTGAGCAAGCTACTTGAGTAGAGCAGTGCTGGGGGAAGGCAAAAAGAGCTGGGGAGCTCCTGCCTGGAAACCACCCCCCCGAAACCGGTTCTGGGTCTGTGAAGGGGCAGCAGGTCTTACCCCCTTTGCCTATGATGACTGGCTCTTATACTGCAGTCTGCCCCAGGAAGCTGGGGCTAGACGATGACTGGCAGTAGCCGCTGAAGCAAGGTGGGACTAGGGGGTTGGGAGTTCCCTGGAGAGGGGAGATCCTGAGAGTGAGGGGATACTGCGGGGCAGAATGCCTAGATAAAGGGGCACCAGAGTCTGGGAGGGACACTGGCAGAGAGCACTCTGGAGCTGGTAAAAAGAGCTAATTCCCAGACAACCAGCAGGAGGCAAGTCTCGTGCTGTTACAGGAACATTTTCATCTGTCTACGGTGGAGATAGGCCTGAGTTGTGAAGTTTGGATCAGGATTCAAAGCCAAGCTTCTCTAATGTCTTGAAGGAGTTTAGATCTGGGTTTCAATCTGGGACTTTCTCTAATCCATACAGAGATGGATATACTCTAGGTTATAATATCTGAGCCTATTTCACAAACTTCTCAAGTCACAGACATTTGTTTGCCTCTTCTATTCACGTAAGAAAAATAGATTTCCTAATGGAAACTCTTTCTGAGACTAACTTGTTGTGGCAATTAGAGCAAATGTGGTGCTGTTTTGACAGGTCTGCTAGATTTGTACAAAACATAACATGTCCAGAAAATATGCATGTCCTTTGATTCCCTGAGAAACTGAAGTACACAGTATTTTCCACCATCTTGTAATCTGCTTTCTCTCTGCCAACAGGAATATGTCACCATATCAAGGCTACTGTCATTGTTCATGATTCCCCCAAGAGACAGAATTTCTGAAAGTCACATTTAGCTGTCAGTGCCAGGAAGTTCTTTGTGTGGATTTGGCATGAGACTGACAACATGAGACTACCTTTTTTATTTGGGGAGAGCACCTATATCTTTGATTTTTACATTTTAAGTGTCTAGTATGTTGAATTCAATATGAATTTATCATTTTAATTACCAGAGTCTTGCAGTGTAGCAATAAGAGGCACTCCACAGGTCACTTTACTAGCGTGTCCATCAAAAGGTTAAGTTGGTCTTTGAAAACAAATGTGACTATACAGTATTAGGTCATATTGCTATACGTATCAATAAGACTCCAATGACCACTCTCTTGTTTCTGGATTAGAAGGCTATGCGTTCCACCCTAGGGGCTTGGTGCCGTATTTAGTGCTGATGCTATACATCCCATTCTGTACAAGGCTATTGCAGTTCTGAGACCTGTGTGGGGAATTCGCCAATCCTCAATACTTGGACTTGGTTCAGGGCGTATAATTTTCCTCTAAGCTTAAGAAGTTCCAAGTTACAATGTGGAAACAACTAAATCTTCTAAAGTTTTCATATTTCAGTTGGCAGAGTTTGTTTGTTAATACAGATCAGTCAACAGTCACATGCCATATCTTGGTAGTCGAGATTTCATTTGGGAATGCTGCGTGACAATGTAACTTTGTCAGCACACACACTCATGGGCTGATAGAGTGCATTTGTTATTATTCAGCCAATAAAAGCTACCATCAATCTCAAGACATTTTTTAAAGTGTTTTACTAAGAATAAATATTGAGACTGGACAATAACACTTAGATTTTTTGCCATTGGCTGTGATCCATAGTAGAATAAAATGGCAGACTAGATGGGCATATTGGAATCAGTATTTCATATGCTTTGACTAACAGATGTTATGCTTAATGCTAACATATTATTATGATTAAGTGTATCTGTTCTAGTAAAACCAGGCAGTCTACTATTAGTACCTATCAGTCATTTTGCCACTTCATCTTGTAGAAAAATAAAGACAGGTCACTTAGCCTAGAAAACAAGTAAGATATACGATCTCTCAAATAAATCAGTTTAATTTGGTTAGTGAAGATCAGTTTAGCACAGCTGCATTTGGATGTTAATTCAAACTAGTCAGATTTTGATCTCATTTACACCCATGTAAAACAACATACATCTGAGATAGTGCACCAGATTCTGATCTACTTATAAATATCCCTATTTAACAAGATGCATAGCTATATTGCCCCAGTAGTGTTGTAATGAAATTCCAATACTTCAAATTCAGGAAAGCAGAATTATTTGCAAACTGACGCTCACTTTTGCAATATATTATTGATGCTCAGTTCACCTAACAGCTAAGAGACAGTGCATTACAAAATTGACTTGTCATGTTTCCTAACATGAGATCATGAAGGTTAACATGCAGAAACGTTCATGAACTGTAAGATAATTCTACTTGAATTATCCCCATGAATTAATATTGAAGCTAGCTATAATTAGATAGAATAGCTCTTTAGATGAACCTGTAAACACTTTTTGCCAGGTGCAGATGACAGTAAGAAGTTCAATGAGATTAGGGGATCCTTTCTAAAATAAAGGAAATGTATGGCTCAAGCTCCCAGAATCTGTATTCCACTCCAAGCTCTAGGAAATAAAACTGTAACTTCCTTGGCCACCCTCCCAGATGTTTCTTTCCCTCTTGCAAGCACACGAGTCCTTGGTAATATGAAATCACCAAAACCTGTTGTTTATGAAATATTAGCAAAACTCTAATAGGATATGAGAGGTGTGGCCAAACCCAGAGCTAATTAACTGCCCTGCAGGTTTAGGGCCAAGAACTCAATCTCCACCCACTTAAACTTCACTCACAAGCCTGACTGGATTCAATGGTAGTCAAGTGAGTGCTAGGAGGCAGCCTTTCCTGTCTGTCCGCTTTAGTCCAGAAGCACCAGGTCCTTCTGCACTCTGCAATGTTCCTACTGGTCCAATTCTATATAGTTAGGTCAGCCCCACTGCGACCAGTATGATCCTGCAGTCGGGTCAGCCACAATGCCATCAGACTGGTCCTGCAGAATCTACGTCTCACAGGGTTCCATATCTCTGGACAGAAAACCCAGAGTACAACAGGACCCCAGACACACTCCTGGCTTTCTCCTCTGTGAGCCCCATAGACTTGTCCCTGCTCTGCACTGGCCCCTGGAGGAGAGGGCTGAAAACAAGGCAGAGGGATGATGTGAGAGTAAGAGCAAGAGAGTTCAGTAAACACAAGGGATGGGTCAAGGAAAGTGGTAGAGAGGTTGAAATAAAAAGTGAGAAGCCACAGGGGTTGTCAGGAATTAGGGCCTGCAGCTGCTCCTGCCCACTCATGAGGCAACAAATAAGCACAGCTGGTCCACAGCAGAACCACCTGATTGAATAAGGCAGTCAGGTGGCTTACCTTTAACCCCACCAGCTGAAGAGGATCAGTGGCTGCTCAATATACACACACACACACACACACACACGGATTCTCTGTCTTCCCATGCTCACCTCACTCCAAGGACTGTTCCAGTCTAGACCATGCCCTGCACCCAGCCTTGCTCCAGCCAAAATCCGGCCATTCACATGGCCTTGTTCCAGTCCTGCTCCTGCCTTCCCTGACTCCAGTTAATCTGGTTCTGACCCTTGGCTCTGATTCCTGGCTCCGACTCTGTCTCAACCCTTGGCTCTGGCATTCAGACTCTGACCACTAGGCCTGACTCCTGCTCTGATTGCTAGGCCTGACTGCCTATGAGTTGGTCTCCTAACAGTCTGAGCAGCCCCAACTAAAAGGAAGGAATAATTTAGGGAAATAGGGGTCTAGCTCCGTGGGCATGGATCCCAACAAGACCAGTGTCTGCAGGCCCAGAATCTGTAAGCATAGATTGCTGCCCTGCAGGTGCAAAAACTGGTCCTGTAAGCCCTAGTCACACCACCTGCCACCCCGACCCTGACCCCTCACGAACCAAAGATTCTGCTGCCAGATAAATTCAGCAGCAATCATAGCAAATTCTGCAAGCTCCCAAGTCAGTGTCTGCTTCTACTATGTTGTCATGGGATAAGAGGGAAGATCCTTTTATGGATTGAGAACTGGTTAAAAGACAGGGAACAAAGGGTAGGAATAAATGGTAAATTTTCAGAATGGAGAGGGATAACTAGTGGTGTTCCCCAAGGGTCAGTCTTAGGACCAATCCTATTCAACTTGTTCATAAATGATCTGGAGAAAGGGGTAAACAGTGAGGTGGCAAAGGTTGCCGATGATACTGAACTGCTCAAGAGAGTTAAGACCAAAGCAGACTGTGAAGAACTTCAAAAAGATCTCACAAAACTAAGTGATTGGGCAACAAAATGGCAAATGAAATTTCATGTGGATAAATGTAAAGTAATGCACATTGGAAAAAATAACCCAACTATACATACAATATGATGGGGGCTAATTTTGCTACAACTAATCAGAAGAAAGATCTTGGAGTCATTGCGGATAGTTCTCTGAAGATGTTCACGCAGTGTGCAGCGGCAGTCAAAAAAGCAAACAGGATTTTAGGAATCATTAAAAAAGGGATAGAGAATAAGATGGAGAATATCTTATTGGCCTTATATAAATCCATGGTACGCCCACATCTTGAATACTGTGTACAGATGTGGTCCCCCCATCTCAAAAAAGATATACTGGCATTAGAAAAGGTTCAGAAAAGGCAACTAAAATGAGTAGGGGTTTGGAACGGGTCCCATATGAGGAAAGATTAAAGAGGCTAGGACTTTTCAGATTGGAAAAGAGGAGACTAAGGGGGGGGATATGATATAGGTATATAAAGTCATGAGTGGTGTGGAGAAAGTGAATAAGGAAAAGTTATTTACTTGTTCCCATAATATAAGGACTAGGGGCCACCAAATGAAATTAATAGGTAGCAGGTTTAAAACAAGTGAAAGGAAGTTCTTCTTCACTCAGCGCACAGTCAATCTGTGGAACTCCTTGCCTGAGGAGGTTGTGAAGGCTAGGACTATAACAGGGTTTAAAAGAGAACTGGATAAATTCATGGAGGTTAAGTCCATTAATGGCTATTAGCCAGGATGGGTAAGGAATGGTGTCTCAGGCCTTTGTTTGTCAGGGGGTGGAGATGGATGGCAGGAGAGAGTTCAGTAGATCACTGCCTGTTAGGTTCCCTCCCTCAGGGGCACCTGGGATTGGCTGCTGTTGGTGGACAGGATGCTGTGCTGGATGGACCTTTGGTCTGACCCAGTATGGCCATTCTTATGTTCTTAGACCACAAGCCTTCCCCACTGATGAAGCCCAACAGAACTTATTAACCTGCTAACCAGGGAGGCTTTGGCCTTAACTTCCCCACTCCTAGAGAAATCTAGCCTGCTCCTTGGCTAGTTGGAGAACTTTGGGTGCAAGCCATGGCAGTAATTTTTGATGACCTGAACTGCACGCACTCAGCAGAGGCTGCCCTCTGAGAACTGTGGTAGAATTGCCAAACAGTTGCTCAGTATTTGGTAGCATTCCAGTACCTAGTGACTGACACCAAGTGGCATGAGGCAGAGCAGCATTACCATTTCCAGCTTGGTCTCGGTGCGGAGATCAAGGACGAGCTGGCACTGGACATTTTCATCAAATTATGCATCAAATCAAGTGGTACATAAAATTAAGTGACCTCTGTGCCTGCATTAGAGGCTGCTTGTCTTCTCCTGCCCCTGCCCCCTCTACAACAACTGTGGTCCACTGCATCCATGGACTTTATTGTGGATCTGCCATGCTCTCAAGAGCATGCAATGATTTTAGTGGTGGTGGAACTGTTTACCAAATGGCATACTTTGTCCCAGACCCTGCCATCCCTACCATTCCAGAGACTGCCCGTCTCTTCCTGAAGACAATTTTGGAAACACAGACTGCCAACTGATATCATGTCAGACCAAGACTTTCAGTTCATCTCCCATTTCTGGTAGGACTTTCTAATGCTTCTGGGCATAGAAAGCTCCATCTCATCTGCGTACCACCCACACACTAATGGGAAAACAGAAAGGGTTAACCATGTCTTTGAGCAATATCTTTGCTGTTTTGTGAACTATCACCAAAACGACTGGGTTTCCTTTCTTCCCCATGTGGAATTTGCATATAATAATGGCACCCATGCCTCCACCTCTCAAAGTCCTTTTTTCTCCAACTACAGATTTCACCCAGACATCCGCATGGGATCTCTGGTAGCCACTGTTACAGACTTAATTGCTCACCACCTTCAAGTACATCTAGAACTAAAGGAACACCCAGTGTCTACCAAGGAGGCATACAAGCATCACATCGACCAGAGCCGCCAAGCCACCCTTACTCTTGCCACTGGGAATCAGGTTTGGGTGTCCACCCAGAATCTTAAGTTGACTCACCTGTCGACTAAGTTAGACCACAAGTATCTGGACTTGTTTAGATTCTGGAATAAATCAGGTTAGTGGCATTCTAGTTGCAGTTACCTGAATCCCTCAGGATCCACCCTATGTTCCATGTCTCCCTCCCAAAGCTGTTCACCGAGAAGCCACTCCCATCCTGCTCCACTCCATTGCTCCTGCCTATCACCCTTCAGGGACAAGAAGAGTACTTTGCTTGACAGACCTGGACTCTCAATGGATTAGGGGGCAACTCCAGTACTTAGTAGACTGAGAAGGTTATAGCCCTGATGAAAAATCTTGAGAACCAGTGGAAAATATTCACACCCCAGATCTGCTACAAAATTTTCACCAAACCTACCCTTAGAAACCAGGCCGTGGGGCACCTGAGATGCCATCAAAGGGGTGAGGGGTACTGTCAGAATGATGGCCTGCAGCTGAAGCAGTCAATGAGCTCAGTGGGACCACTGCAGAAACACCTAATTGACTAAGGCAATCAGGTGGCTTGTCCTTAAGCCCAGCAGCTGCAGAGAATGACCAGCTTTTCAGTGCACACACCCACAGATTCTTTGCCTCCCTGTGCTTGCCTCAGCCTTGATCTTGCCCTGCTCTAGCCTAGACCATGACTTACTCCTGCCTTGGAACCTGCCCTGTTCCTGCCTTCCCTGACTCCAGGTCATCTGGTTCTGATCCTTGACCCTTGGCTCTGGCATTCAGATTCCAACAAGCAGGCCTGACTCCTGCTCCCACCACAAGGCCTGTCTGCCTATTATCTGGTCACCTGACAGAGTGGAGTAAAGAAGGAAAAGGCATGGGGAGAGGAAGAAGGTGGAGAGAAGAAGGAGATGGAAAAAGCTTCATTCAAAAAATTGTTGGGCTGTTTGGAGTTGGGGGAAGGATGAGGAAAAGAAAGGAGAAGACAGCTTGATAGACAGTCAAAAGGATACAATCAGATGTTGAGGTTGTAGATATAGAACAATGAGGGGGCAACTATGAGCAAAGAAGATGGCTGGCAGTACTGAAGAGGAACAGGACACATTTATAGTTCAGGAAGTTCAGGTATGACCTGGATTTTCTTCAGAAGTGTCCTGGTGCCAGGAGAACATAAGTGGAAGGAGTAAGCTAAAGCTGAGGGTCTTTGGGAAAAGTGGAGTAATCAAAGAGAGGAACAAGAGATTCAAGGTTGAAGGAGAGTGTGGAATGGAGAAAGTTGGTGCCGGAATTAAAAAGGTGGGGGCTCAGAGCTGCGGAGAAGTCAGAGATATCAGTAGACTACCAGTCATGAAAGGACTATTTTACATGCCAAGTTTTGGAGGGAATGGGAGCCAGAAGGGAGAGAGGAATGGTTACAAGAATAAGAACAAAGACTCTTCTCCTCCCATGATTCTGTGGTCTGAGAATTAAATGCCATAGGAATAAAGTTGCTCAAATTAAAATATATTATACATAAGGTTTTCATTATTTGTATATCTATACAGATATAGATGTAGCGCCTCTGGGCTGAGACCAAGTACGGACAATTTCAGTCCTGCAAGTGATTTTTTTCCTATAATTTATGTGAGTAAAAAACAAGAGATAACGAAAACTGTCTTGCAAACTTAACAATAGCAGTCACTACTACTAGACTGCTATGAAGCCTTAATAGCTATATTGAGTGTAAATTATTTGAAAACATTTTTCTATGCAGTTCAAAACTTTTAATCAAAGGTTTATTATTTCCAAGACAAAAACAGTCAAATAAGGATTTGCATAAATTTCCATTTGTAATATGCACATTTAAATTCAGGATTAACAAAAAGAAAAAGATAAGGAAATATCTTCATCATAGCAGTTCGGTCCAAGCTACTGTGTTGCTTAAGACAAATATCAGATATAGCAACCGACTGAGCCCCTCGGAAGCTAACAGGCAAACACTACTTTTCCATAACTCACTAAGAGTCATCTTCAAGGCAAGCCTATAGCCATCCATTTTAGCAAAGCTACAAATTTCAAAGATGTTTTTATTTCACCTGGATTATCTTCCTGGCATATCCAAGATTTTAATTTATACTGACTTAATTTTTCTGTGGTTATTAGTAACTATTCTGTGTTAAAAGTTACGGAAGCCATCAATTAAAAATGGAAATCAATTTTTTTTTGCAACATTTTCCTTTGTATGAACAGGATGTTCATGCTGAGAGGCAGTTACAGTGTGTGCTACCCCACACATCTTTTGTGATATACCTCACCCTTGTCCTGAAACACCCTGGCTACATCAATTCTGGCCATTCCTTGAGAAAGAGATTTCCAGTTGTGCCATACTCTGTGGTGGTTCTCTGAAACTGACAAGTGTGCCTGTATCGGGAACTGAAACCAACTCATCACTAATGACCTACACAAAGCCAGGCCTTTTGAGGGAAAGGCTAATATATCAGCCTAGAGCAGCACATTTATTAATAAGCAGTTTACAATTTCTAGCATTCAACCCAAAATAAGGTGAAAAGCTGCTAAGCGCACACTTAAATTATAAAAAAGTCTGTGTTCTAACAGATTTGTTCCATCAAGTTATTAATTTATAAAAAGCTTCCTCATAATATTTTGTTGAGTTTTGATGAGAGAATATACTTTTCAAAAGGTGTCACTCATTTGCCAGGGGACTTACACTATGGAAAGCGTTAACTTCAGCAGAATGCTGTGCTCCAGTCTGGTTCAATTAATCTCACATCAAGTTAGTTGACATACAACTATACTTAACCATGTGCATTGTAACTGGAACGATTTCACCCCACCGGTACCATGGCTCCCTATGTTAAGCAATATCACTCATTCACACATCCATTGTGAGGATGCTACTGCCAGAATGGTTGAGAAGATCAGGGCAAACCTGAGCCTACCGCTGTACACAAACTCCTCAAACATGCAAAAGCAGGCTTGTCATTGAGGCACCTGTTATGGGCTGACTTCTCTGCCTTGTCAATGTGGCATGAAGAACGGTCTGCAGCTGATGTCAGAAACCAGTCTCTTGTAACTGACCTGACCAGGTGTGTACCCAGGTTTGATCTGCCACATTGGCCCTGGGCCCTTCTGAACCAATTTCAAATGGGCCAGGGTCAATGTGCAGTCAGCCTTCACACTTAGCGCCAATGAGAGGATCCCATATCCTGCTGTGGCCAAAACCAGACAGTGTCACACATCACTGATGACCACCCTCTGACCAGATGTGATGGTGGACTCAGGGCTCTGCACTTTGCTGATAAGGCTACTCCAAATTGGTTTGGCAAGCTCCACATCTGATAAGAAGATAGTAAGAAGAGGCCAATGGAATAAATCTTTTTACAGGTTCGTGAAGCAGCAGTGGTATCTTTAGTTTTGTGATAAAAGGCTGTTTAATTTTATAGTTTTAAATGGTACAAATGCCTTTTTTATATGCATCTATATAGATACTTAATTGAAATTCCTTTGAAAACTCAGCCCTTAATGCTTCTTTTTGCTTTTACAGTATATTAGCTGTGCAGCGATCCTCTGACATTTTAATTTTTAAAATCACAGGATTGAAATACAACAACCAACTTCAAATGTGCAGCTTATTGTAGCTGTTTGTGAGCAAAATGGAACCATGCAGAGAAACTGAGGTATCTGTTTAAATCCGCTCCTCTGTACCAAGCCCAGGTAAACAGATATGGGACAGGCATGTTCCACAAGAGACAGAATCTTCTCCCAGACTGCTCCAGTTTTTGTTGCTCCCTCAAGCTGCAGTAGCCTTCATGACAACTCCCCTATGCCTCGTGTCTGGGGTGGATTTGTGTACTCAAATTGGCCACAGCTCTGACACGATCCAGCTCACCTCCACAACAACTCCCAAAGCTGCCCTGGATACAGCCCCACAGAGCAGAGCTCCATGTCACACAGGAGGTACGGATAACCTGCACAAGGCTCTCTGGGCGGCATAACTGCCCGAGTTATACTGCCTATCAGGCCTTACATGCTTGAGGACTGGGGAGAAGAGGGGGTGTTTGCCCACAAGGGCATACCTCTTCAACGCACAACAAAATGATCGTATTTCTCTTAAATGATGGAACTGCTCTATATCAAGAGGTAAAAGAAAAAACATCCTATTTGTAGATCAAACACCTGCTGTCTGTTAGCATTCAACTGCAAATTAAACTGACAGGCAGAAGCAAAGAGAATGGTAAAACATATACTCTGCAGCAGTGCATGTAGCAAGAGAGAAGCTCACCTAATGGCCTTAATCATTGTGCGGCTTTTCTATTAATATACTAACCTCATTTCTAATTTTCTTTCATCTATTGACAACAATTCAAAAGATACCACTGCATCCCTTCCTAAGGGATGCAATGTGACAGCCAGTGTTCATGGGTGAAGAGGTATTTTCAGCACAGATATTATTGGTGTGGCCAGAGTAGCTAAAGTTTTGGCTCAACTGGATCTGTTCTCTATGCATTCACATCCAATATGTCCACAAGAGCAACACACCCAGCATGTCCAGCTAGCAGATGCAGACTCTGAGCCCAATCCAGCTCTCACTGAAGTCTGTAGAAGTCTTTCCATTAACTTCAGTCAGCGCTCAATCAGGTCCACAGCTAAATTAGATAAGTTCATTCTAGTGTCTGCCTGTCAGTTGACGGACAACAAGGAATGCTAGCGGTTCTGAAAAACGCTTCTTGTATGACATTTAGGATACATCTGCTCTGCAATGAAACACCTGTGGCTTGCCTGTACCAGCTGACATGGGGCTCGGGCTACAGGGCTGTTTAATTGTACTTCAGATGTTCAGGCCTGGGCTAGAGACTGAGCTCTGGGACCCCATGAGAGCGGAAGGTCTTTTTCAACTTTTTTTCTTTCAACTTTTTCGAACTTCACAGAACGCACAGTCAACGTGTGGAACTCTTTGGCAGGGGATGTTGTAAAGGCCAAAACTATAAACAAGGTTCAAAAAAGAACTAGATAAGTTCCTGGAGGATAGGTCCATCAATGGCTATTAGCCAGGATGTGGAGGGATGCAACACCATGCTCTGAGAGTCCCTATCCTCTGTTTGCCAGAAGCTGGTGTAACCGACAGACGCTGGTAATCGGGATTGAACCTGGGACCTCTAGAGCTTAGTGCATGAGCTAAAAGCCACATGGCTGTTAGTGAAGGCTATAGAGCAGACTCATTAATCTCTCTCTAAGTTGTCTTGGTGCCACTAGATGGGACAGAACACCACACTCAGGAGATGTGTGGGTTACATACTTCTCCTAGCTGAGGAAGCGCGTCCCGAGCTTCAGAGACTTCCCAGTTAAAATACCAGATAAGTCCCCACTTGTAACACCAACAAACCCCGGTCACTGGCGGCCAGGATTGAACTGGGGACCTCTGGAGCTTAGTGCATGAGCCTCTACTGCATGAGCTAAAACCCATACGGCTCTTAGCTAAGGCTGTAGAGCGGACTCATTAATCTCTAAGTGGTCTCGATACCTCTAGATGGGACAGAACACCACACACCCAGAAGGTGTGTGGGTTACACTAGGAGTAGATGAAAGGAGATGGATCACTTGATGATTGTTTGTTCTGTTCATTCTCTCTGAAGCACCCGGCATTGGCCACCGTCGGAAGACAGGACAATGGTCTGTCTAGCCCAGTAGTCTGACCCTGTATGGCCGTTCTTATATTTTTATAATAAATGTAGGCAAAGAAGACATTAGCTGAACTTTGACCAGATTTCCAGTGACCAAAGTTGGTAAACACTAGTTTGAGTCTGTTTTTAAGATGCAGAATAGTGGGTTATCTGCTTCAAACAGCAAGATAGCTTGTCAAATAAAAAAAACTCCTAACCATATCAAGTTTTATCTTTATGTTTCCCACCAATAAAGGGTAAAATATGTACTCTTACCCCTTTTAGCTCAGGGCTCTGGGGATGTTCCAGTTGGATGTAGAAACTGATGGAGTCTTTTATTTATTAATATAATCTTGATTATTTATAATGGATGAACTGTCAGGCAATAGGGATGAGGGTGGTTTAAACTAATGCTCAAAGCAGACATCAGATCTAGTACTTGGATCAGGAACCAAGTGTTGGGATCAGAGGCGAGGGTCAACCAGGAGTCAGTAAGAATCCAAAAGCACAGGTCAAGCTGGAGGGCAGGAATTGGAATGAGCAAGGTAACAGGCAAGGAAGGGTGCAAGGCTGGGAGCAAGGCAGGAGCACCAGGAACAAAGTAACACAGAAGCAATCACAGTGGGGGACATGAGCATTAAGCAGTCAGCAAGCAGTTTCTGCTGCTGGCTTAAGAGCTTCCCTGTTGGGTCCTCCAGCCAAGCAGGAGGTGTGGCCAATCAGGCAACCTGCTGCAGGCCAGCTATACGATGAGATTTATAGAACCACAGAAATTTAGGACTAGAACGGACCTCGAGAGATCATCTAGTCCCATCCCCTGCACTGAGGCAGGACTAATTATTAAGACCATCCCTGACAGGTGTTTATCTAACCCAGGGGTTCCCAAATTTGGTTCACGACTTGTTCAGGGTAAGCCCCTGGCGGGCCACCGCGCCACTTCCCACAGCTCCCATTGGCCGGGAGCGGCGAACCATGGCCACTGGGAGCTGCGAGTGACTGTACCCATGGACACTCAGGTAAACGAAGCATCTCATGGCCCACCAGGGGCTTACCCTGAACAAGCCACGAACCAAGTTTGGGAACGCCTGGTCTAACTTGTTCTTAAAAACCTCCCTAGGTAATTTGTTCCAGTGCTTAACCACCCTGACAGTTAGGAAGTTTTTCCTAATGTTTAACCTAAATCTCCCTTGCTGCAATTTAAGCCCATTACTTCTTGTCCTGTCCTCAGTTGCAAAGGAGAACAATTTATCACTGTCCTCTTTATAACAATCTTTTATGTACTTGAAGACATTTATGTCCCCCCTCCGTCGTCTTTTCTCCAAACTAAACAAACCCAATTTTTTCAATCTTTCCTTGTAGGTCCTGTTTTCTAGATCTTTAATCATTTTTGTTGCTCTTCTCTTGACTTTCTCCCGAAGTGTGGTGCCCAGAACTGGATACAATACTCCAGCTGAGGCCTTATCAGTGCTGAGTAGAGTTAAAGAAGGTTGCCTGGAGACTAGTGCTGTTGCAGGCCCTGATTCCTGACACTTACAAAGTCCTGTGTTTCTGAATGCAGACGAAAAAGAGGAGCCATTTCTTAGATTACAGCCCCCCAGCCTCTTTAGCCAACACCAGACCCAGAGGGTCTCACTAGCTTTTTTCAGGGTCACACTGTGCTTATATGCTTCTGCTTACCTTTCTTGCCTCTCCCTCTCTTTCTATTTTTGTCTATGCTAAATTTCTATGTGATCGCTCTTCCCACCCTATCCCACACACCCACCCAAAACTGCATTCAGCCAAATTCTCCTGGGCAGGTTCTCACCTTTTGTTTTAAGAGGGAGCTTATCCTTACAGTTATATTAATTGATGGGTGAGTTCACACCCATCAGTCTCAATGGGAGTTTTAATCCATCTAGCTGATAACAGTACTGTAACATCATGGATATCCAACTGGGAAAGATGAGGCCACATTGTTTTACAATCCAAAAATCCTTTAATCCAACCAGAGTTCTCACTCAGAAGTACTTGTTCCCCTCAAGCTGGCTACAGGTAGAACCACATCAACAATGCTTAAATTCATTGTCCATTCCCACCAGCCTCTCTGAAACACACACCTGCAACCCAGGTAGTTGGGGAGGGGAAGCAATTGCAGTAGATTACATCTGTACTGAAAAGCAAACAAACAAAACTATGGCAGCTAGTCTCAGAGCCCCGATCAACTGACTCAAGCTCACAGGGCTTGTGCTTTAGGGCTGAAAATAGTATTGTAGACATTTCTGCTTGGGCTCTGAAACCTGGCGAGAGGGGTGGGCTCAGCTCTAGTCTGAGCAGGAACAGCTACCCTGATATTTTTAGCTCTGTAGCATGAGCCCCATGAGCCTGAGTCAGTTGACCCAGGCTCTGAGCCCCACACCTGCAGGTCTTTTTTTTTTTTTTTGCTTGCGCAGTGTAGACATACCCTAAGAATCTAGATGCTTTTTTTTATTTTAGATTAAAGACGACAACAACAACAAAAAGGAGGAAAGAAATGTTAAATCCCTGTGAGAGAAAAAGGTGAGACTCTCTCTCTCTCTCACTCTGGAAGTTCCTTTATATGGAACCCCCTCACAGTCAGTCCCACGTACACTCTGAAAGTATCCATTTACAATGAAGTTTTTAGTGGTTTAACTTCTAATATTTTTGCATGCACAGAGGAGCTCTATATTCAGCCTCGTCTCACACGAAGACTAGAGTCTTATTGCTATTGCCTTTGTCCAGCTCCTATTCTTAGTACCCATCTCCTGTGTCACACGGACAAGGATAAAAGGACACAGTGATTAGATGTAGGCTGCCTTGACCTTGATTTCGCCTTCACTGAACCTCATCTAAGGGTAAGGCACCTTTTACTGTGTAGCATATTAGGACTAAATTCTGCAGCAAGACTCAAGGAAATATGCAATAAGAGTACAAGTCCCAGAACAGACCAGCAGCAGCCTGCTGTCGCAAGCTTCCCACCTCTTCATAAGCTAGCCTTGACCATCTCCTAAAGCCCGCACACTCTGCTTGCTGTTTCCTGCCCTTCCCAGGGGACATGGGGTAGCAGGTGGGAAGGATTCCTTCTGGAAGAAGTAGTCTCCTAAGAATCAGAACAGGATCTGCGAGGCTTCAGAAGGAGGCTGCAGATTGAGAGCTGTTAAAACAGAGCGGGAAGAGGAGCTGGAGCAGGAGGTGCTGTCTTTGCAAGAACTTCTGAACTGTTGTCTTTAGGGTAATGCAGCAAGGGAGAGGCAGTGGCAGAAGTCCTCCATTCAAAGTCATTAAACACACAGACTAACACCCTATCTAGGCTGAAACCTTTATGGGGGAAAAAAACCCACTCAATTCTATTGATGTCCATTAAAAACGTAGTGTTAACTAGAGCTGTCCAGAAAATAGAATTTCTATCCTACGAAGAAGTTTTGTCCCAATTCAAGTCAAAAATTTAAAAATCTCAAAATTTTTCATAAATTCTAAAAGATTCTATTTTAGAAGAACTGACACAGAATTTTTCAAATTGCTGTCTGCCCTCAGGAAAGACTACTGTCAATTTCATTTTCATTCTTGATTATATTATTATTATTTTTGTAAAAAGGCATTTTCCATCAGAAAATCATTTCGATGGAAAATTCCTGACCAGCTCCAGTGTTAACATGATTTGGCAGAAATGTTCAAACTCTGAGATGGGAGTTAAAATGTCTGAGTTGTCATAGTTTTCTATGGAAAAAATTTCTTCTGACTGCTGCAAGCTGGTGCAAAACAGCATGCAAATATACATACTGTCTGACAACATAAAAGAGAGAACAAATGCAATCACTGTAATCTTATAACTAAGGCCATGTCTACAATAGCACTTAAGTCGGCAAAACTTTTGTCACTCAGGGGTGTGAAAAAACACCCCGCTGAATGACATACATTTTTCCGGCATTAGCACTAGTATGCACAGCACTATGTCGGTGTGAGATGCTCTCCTGCAGACGCAGCCACTGCCGCTCGTTGAGCTGGTTTTATTATGTCAACGGGAGAATTCTCTCCCGACAACATAATGCAGCTACACGAGCGCTCTCACAGACGCACAGCCATGTCAGTACAGCTGTGCCGCTGTAAGCTTGTAAGTGTAGACATGGATTCTCATACTTCATTGCACTGTGGCCTCCTTCTAACAACAAAAATTACTATATGACCCCAGGAGGGGACAGTGAAGCCTGAACCTGCCCAAGCTCTGCCGCCCTGCGTGGGGGGGCCAAAGTCCAAGTACTTCCCCACAGGCAGGGGGAACAAAGCAGAAGCCCAAGGGCTTCAGCCCCAGGCTTCAGCAAGCCTAAGCCAGACCTGGCAACCCCATTAAACTGTGGTCACGACCCCCTTCGTGGTTGCGACCTGAAGTTTTAGAACCGCTGGCCTAAGCTATTCAGACAACATGCACTCAGAGAGCATGATACTGCTCTCTGCATTCACTTATATCTTGTTCAAATTTAGTAAAATTAATTAAAGAAAATCAAATTCCACTAAGCCAATTACATCGATCATGTGGACCTTGTCAAAAGAGTTCAGTTAAACGGTTGTTTTTCAGTTTAGACTGTAGGCTTGACACAGACAAATTAAAATGACTTACAAGCTGTTTTTCCATTCACAGGAAATAGATCCACCCCACTGGCACAAGGCCATGCTAACCGCAAACCCTTCACTTGCAAGGACAGCTGTGCTAAAGGGGAGAAATCACCTACAGGGGAGAACAGCTTAAAAATCCAGCCAGAGCTCCAGAGGAGATCCTCTGGCAGAGGCTTCCTAGGAGATCTGCTGAATCAAATTGTTTTTGCTTTGCAATTTCTACTCATGGGCAGATTTTCAGAAGTGCTCAGCACTCAGCTGCAATCACTGAGAAAAATGGGAGTGTCTGGGTGATAAGCACTTCACTGCAGGAAGACAGCATGTCTAACAAAGCGCTCAGTACTTACATAGTTGTTTTCCATAAAAGAAAAGCATTCCCAGCTGACCTGGCCCCACTCCCTTTCCAGTGGGCTGGCTACTTCAGGCTCACCTGAGGAGAGGGAATTATAGATGTACTTTCTGCAACCAGGAGCAGAAGCTAGCAGAAGCCAACAACGGGATCTGGCCCCTTCACTCTGACCTGAGCAGTCTTAACTCTGTTTCAAGGACTGTCATTTCTGACTGAGAAAGAAAAGTGGTAACCTCCATTTTGCTAAGGCCCATGACAAGTTTGGAGCTTTACAGGTCATATTCTGATTCCTTCCCTTTATGGAAAGTATGAAAGTACTGAATGTTTTTACCAAATTTATGCACAAACAGCTGCATCCTGCTCTCTATTAAGTAGAGCTCACAAAAAACAAACAAACACTGTTAGCTACAATTCAGATTCTAGCAGTTCAAAATGTTTGAGAGTCAGAGCAATAAAATCAATATTTTACCTCCTCTTTACTGCTTTAATTTGTATAAGCAATACATCCAGTCCCTAAAATAACTGAAAAAATAATTAGAAAAAAGTCTATTAAGAGAGTGGTTATTGGAAGCATAAGCAATGGAAATAGAAGAGGGATGATTTCTTTGTGGGACAGTTAGTCAAGAGATAATTTTTAATCTTTAAAACTAACATTCATATATATCATGATACATATTAAACCAAATGAAAACTAGCTATTTTGATCGATCTCAAAAGGTAATTGGAAGTGGGGAATCATCAATCAGTGACAGTGTTTCTTGTGGAGTCCTGCAGGGATCTGTTCTTGGCCCAGTGCTATTCAATATCTTTATCAACGTTCTGGAAGAAATAAAATAATTGTGGCTAAAGTTTGCAGATGACAGAAACACTGGTGGAGTGGTAAACAATGATAAGGTCAGTTATATAGACCAGTTTGGAACACTTGATTAACTGGAGCAATGTGTGTTTTAGTATAGCAAAAAGGATTACCATACCCTAGAAACAAAGAATGGAAGTCACATATGCAGAGATTGGAAAGCAACAACTCTGAAAAGAATTTAGGAGTTGTTGTGAACAAATAACTGAACATGTACTCTCACTCAGGGTGATGCTAAGAAAGGCTAAGCTAAGAAAGCCAATGTGATCACTGCTCAGCTAATGCAGAGGAGTAGGGAGGTGGGATTACCTCCGTATACTGCACTTTAGTGAGACCATTACTGGAGTACTGTGTTTAGAAGAGCCTCAAAAAATGCTGACTAATTGGAAAGGGTTCAGACAAGAGCTACAGTTATTCAAGATGTGGAAAGCCTAATACAGAGAGACTAAAGAAACTCATTCTATTTAGTTTACCCAAGAGAAGATTAAGTGGTGACTTGATCGTAGTCTACAAGTACCTACATGGGGAGAAGATTTCTGACAGTAGAATTGTCTTTACTTAGCAGACAGAGGTACAACAAGATCCAATGGCTGGAAGCTGAACCTTGACAAACTGAGATTAGAAATTTTAGCAGCGACGTAATTAGCCATTGGAAAACTGACATAGGGATGTGTTGGCTTTTCCATTATTTGAAATATTTAAATCAAGATTAGATTTATTTATTTTCTAAATATCTCTAGCAATTATTGCAGGACTTACTGGGTGAAATTCTCAGGCCTGTATTAGGCAAGAGACTAGACTAGGTAATCACAAGAGTTCCTTCTGGACTTAAAAAAAAAAGTATGAATACCAAAAAAGTCAACACAAATACTTTAATTTGGGTGATTTGTATTTGGTGGCTGTTATTTTTATGTAACAGATATAATTTGACCATAGAGTCAGCCAGTAGCTAAAATGCTAAAAATGGGGGGCAAAAATGGAACAACTAAGGTATTCTGATACCACTGTAATGAACACAGTATTATTATTAGTAGTAGTACATATAGTTATGGATTGGGACCCCGTTGTGTTAGGTGCTGTACAAACACAGAACAAAAAAATGGTCCCTGCGACAAAGAGCTTACAAGAAATAAATGTAGGTATAAATGCCTACATAGCTAAAAGAGTGGAGGGCTAATAAGTTGTTTTCAATGTTTTTATGAATCTGGAAAGGATGTTCTGTTGTTTGGCTTCTGACTAGATGAACTAAACAAAAATAGTTTGGAATACTGTAAAGTGGTTGTATAGATTTTATAGATAGGATATACTGGTTGCCATTAAAAAAAAAAACCATTTATCAACAGCTTCAGTACTACATGGTATAGGAAATAAATATAGGTTTCAGAGTAACAGCCGTGTTAGTCTGTATTCGCAAGAAGAAAAGGAGTACTTGTGGCACCTTAGAGATTAACCAATTTATTTGAGCATGAGCTTTCGTGAGCTACAGCTCACTTCATCGGATGCATACTGTGGAAGCTGCAGAAGACATTATATACACACAGAGACCATGAAACAATACCTCCTCCCACCCCACTCTCCTGCTGGTAATAGCTTATCTAAAGTGATCATCAAGTTGGGCCATTTCCAGCACAACTTGATGATCACTTTAGATAAGCTATTACCAGCAGGAGAGTGGGGTGGGAGGAGGTATTGTTTCATGGTCTCTGTGTGTATTTAATGTCTTCTGCAGCTTCCACAGTATGCATCCGATGAAGTGAGCTGTACCTCACAAAAGCTCATGCTCAAATAAATTGGTTAGTCTCTAAGGTGCCACAAGTACTCCTTTTCTTCTTGCGAAATAAATATAGTAACTTTGAAACCATAGTCTTGTGGCTATTGGCAAATGTTGAATATTTAATGCCATCCGCTGTATTTGTGCATCTCCATGTCCTTTTACATATCCACCCATGTCTCTTTTTTTAAATAAGGTATTAACTAAATAACTGAAAAAAGCAAACAGTTGTCAAAGCTTTTCTTGAGAATTAAACGAGATATATGAGGACCACTCTAAACAAAACAAGAATTGATCTAACCCTCTTCCCAAATCTCTACCAAACTTTCTGACCCTCCAAATAGATTCTAGTTAGGTTAAAAAAAACTTTTGATATTCTCCTTAGTTTTCATGTACCTCTATCTGATTCAATTTGGGAAAGGAGGGTAAATACATACATTCTTGGTGTGGGTATGTGATCCAGCTGAAATTTACATTTCTTATGAGATTTCTAGCTAAACTCGCAGTCCAAAAATGTTCCACGTGTTGTATGGTATTAGATTACAAGACATCAGTTGTGAAGACGATCCCATCTCTAAAAAATAAAAATCTCTCTCTCCTAGGGATTGCATCTTTTGGGGTACAGCAGTCGGTCTATTATAAAGGAGAAGGTTCAAACAGATTTTCAGGTGAGAGGAAAAACAGCATTTTACCAGAGTACATCAGCCTCAGAACAGATTGCTCATAAGACAGCATCATCTAGGTCCAAATTTTATACTGAACTCCTTTATCAAATGCTGAAGAGCTCAGACACATACGTTGTCCCTTGTATATTGACTTTTCTAATTAAAATCATGAGGTCAGTGGCATTTGTGCCTGAGCAAGGACTGTGAATGGCCTGCAGAACCTGTATGAAGTGGCAGTACTGCCATTGAAGCTCATCCACCTCACTGGAAAGCATTTACAAAGTTCAAAAAGCCTTTAAAGGTTTCTTTGTTTAGCTTATTGCACTGTGTTACTGCAGCACTGACACCCAGAGCCTTCTCTAATTTTCCTGACTGACAGGAGCATGCTGCAGTTTTATGAGTACTACCAGTGCGGGAGCCCAGGCTAATCAACAATAATTATCAGCTGTGAAATGGAAGCAATCAAGTTGAGATCAGGAGCAGCAGGACAGCAGCTATACTCACAAAAGAAAGAAGACAAACAAGCCCATGCCACCTCCTGACAAGCGAGATGCTTTGGCAATCTGCCACGGTATCACCACCCAGACCATGGACCAGCCCTTCCAAGCTCCTTATCATGCTCACCCCACATGCCCACTGAGTGTCTACAGTTGCTGCTAACAGTTTGGAGAGAGACTGGCTAAGAAACAATGAAAAATGTGTTCCACAAACATCTTAAACTCTGCAGCTTTTAACTTATTTTCTAGCTGCATTCTACAGCGATTTATCTTTTCTTTCAGTGGCATGCTTGGGTATTGCTATCTTAGAAGTGGCAGAGTGCCAAACACCAGATGCAGAAGGTGGGAAAACATTCAGGCAGGGAAATATATAAATAATAAATAATTTATTCTGTTCGCTTACTGTATAAATAGTTTTCTATTTGGGGAACTCAGATAAGCGTTCTCCCCTAACTGCTTTGAATCAGAGAGGTTCCCCTTCTGTCTGGGGATCTCAAAGCACTTTACACATATTAATGATTTAAGCTTCATATCACCCCAAGAGACAGGCAAATCCTGTATTTCCATGTAACACACGGTAAAACCAAAGCACAGAAAAATACAGCGCATATAATCAGCTGGGCAGCACCCTTCTGCAGGTACAAGTCTGTTTGTTAAAAACTGGAATAATCACATTTCTATCTACAATTTCTCTGCAGGCACAAAAACAGACATAAGTTTTATGTCTGCAAAATTACATCTTCAAAAGGGGAGTTGGACCTTAGCCTAGCTGCACATATACTACAAAGTGACTGGCTCAAGGTCAACAGGAAGTTGTTGCAGACCAAGGAATATGATCTAAATCCCTTGATTTTCAGTCTTGTGTCTTAACCGTAAGGCCATGCTTCCTCCCGTTGATGTGCAAGGCACTATGGAAATGGAAGGAGGCAGAGCAAGGAGAAGCCAAGAGGGATATGGCATAACGGTAAAATAAGATTTGAGCATGCTTAGTGATTGATGTTTACATTCTGTTACTTGTACAGCATCATACTGGTGCATAGCACTTTACAGACAATTAAAAATAGTTGATCCCTTAAGAGTCTGTGGAACAGCATTTACAGCATGTCATGTAGAGCAAAGTGATTCACAGATTACAGATAACCCATAGCACTACTTATCCTTCACCAAATACAATTATACCACTACCACCAAGATGGCTCAGTGCTTGGCTGAGATCAGCTCATGGATGAAGAACAGCTGGTTGAAGCTGAATCTGAGAAAAAGAGAAGTTATGCTGGTGAGCAGAGGAAGGCACTCTAAGGAGTTTGCAGCCACGGTGAGTCTCCTTTGGCTGAAGGTACATACCCACAATTGGTCAATTCAGTCCACAATTTAAAAGTGCTCCTAGACTCCTTGCTGATACTAAGCTCTTGTCTACCAGCATCCATGTCTGAATATTTTCTACCATTTCTGATTGGCTAGGAGACTCCATTCTATCTTGGTGGACAATGGCCTGGCCTCAGTTATACATTCCTTTCTCACCTCCCAGCTGAACGACAGCAGTGCAATATACATGGGTACGAAGCCCTCAGCCTTTAAGAACACTTAAGTACAAAACACTGTGGAGTTTCTGTTGTATGGATGTTGATCTCAAAGGCCCAAAGAGTTAAAGGTGTTTAATGTTGGACAATGAACGTTTATAAATAGTGAGAGCTAGGTTTCAGGTTCTTTTAAACAGAGGCCTTGGTTTTACGGTTACTTGGGAAACACCCAAAAACATTCATTCAAATGAAAAGTTTATTGATTAAATAAAAGAAAGAACAAGAAATCAAAACAGGCATTTATATTGAAACTGTGGTTGAGTGATTATGCAAAACAAACTTAGTCATAACCATTAAAGCCTTTCTCCTTTGGGAGGCAAAATGTCAATCTAATTTTCCAGAACAACCTTTCTTTGATGAAAAGGAAAGGGTTAATTTTACTGTGCTGTACAGAGGGCATTTACTTATCCTGTTCTTAATGGACAGACAGACAAACACAAAGTGGAGGAGAGACAGGATGGAACAGATGGTTGAAATACAGATTTTGTTGATATTTTTTAGAACACTGGACTGCTGATTAGTTATAAGTGGTTGCTTTTGGCTGGCAAGTCGACCATGACACCTACTACTTGGATCCTGGTTTACGATCCGGTCAGGGATGTCATCTGATTGGATCTTTTCTTCTTAGTGGCAGTGACATAGCGCATCTGGTGAAGACACATGACATTGACGGGAGAGCGCTCTCCTGTCGACGTAATTACTCTATCTCAATGAGCGGCAGAAGCTATGTTGGCGGGAGAGCGTCTCCCACCATCATAGCATGGTGTAGACACCGCTTTAAGTCAATGTAACTTACGTTGCTTAAGGGGGTGTTTTTTTCCACACCACTAAGCAATGTAACTTATATCGACTTAAGTGGTAGTGTGTAGACAAGGCAGGCTTGGATGACTACAGCATAATTGACTTCAGTATTTGATTGAAAGCTAGGGAAGTGAGAGAGGACAGAAGGAAAGAAAATTGAGGGTGGAAGGGATATAACACAATAAGGGAAGGGAAGACAGTGAGGATCTTATGTGCCTTTTCAGTGCTGGCAGTTAGATAACCCCATTCATGGGCTGAGGATTGGATGTCATAATAATATGATGACTTCAGCATTTCAGGTAAAAACAAAGTTCTTTAAACAAGATTAAGGCCAGATGGCCTTCCCCTCAGGTAAAAAGTCCTTTAAATGTGTCGAGGTGAGTTGCAGTGCTGGCAGTTTGGGGGATGCGTTGGGATGCAAGGTGGGATAGGAGATATGAGAGAGAGAGTTGATCTGAATTAATCTGAACAGAATTGATGATGTCCTTTTTCAAAGTCTCTTTTTAAGGAACCCCAAATGGGGAAAAGTGGGCATAACAGTTTATCTCGCTCATTATTTTGTCTACCAATTAGGCCTAATATGCATCAGACCAGTTTTGCTCTATTAACTTCCGATTCCACATCTTCTGTTTTTACCAGCCATAATTTCAACAGTCTTTGGATTATATCAACATGGCCTTTTTGGTTTAGACTAATCCAGCTTCTTTTATCCGATTCTTTTGCGCTTGTTACAACATTCACTCTTGTAAACAACATGACCTATTTTTCATGGTTATTGTAATATCTGATAAATTTTCACATACTTTTTACATTTGAGCTTACAACAGAGGTACACTTTGCAGGCTCAATTGCCACAACAATGTCCCCTCAACAACACAGGCTACCATGAGCACATCACATCTGTCCTTCACTCTATGCTGGCTTCCTGTAGAATATCTAATCATAGAATCATAGAATATCAGGGTTGGAAGGAACCTCAGGAGGTCATCTAGTCCAACCCCCTGATCAAAGCAGGACCAATCCCCAATTTTTGCCCCTGATCCCTAAAAGGCCCCCTCAAGGATTGAACTCACAACCCTGGGTTTAGCAGGCCAATGCTCAAACCACTGAGATCAAGTTAAAGGGCTCAGTTCTTACCTTCAGCGTGCTCATTGGCCTGCGCCGAGCACCTCTAAAAGATAAACTAAAGCTCTGGGACAAAGACTGTGGCTGACAACTCCACTACTCAGGCACTATGGAACTTTCTGACATAAAGGTAAAGTTTGCCTGTGTGACAGACAGAGCTTTCTTAGGGTCTGGTCTCAGACTGTGAAACAAACTCTCCCAGAAACTCAGGGCTATCACAAATCACTCACTGCCTACCACTGCAAGTGCTAGAGGCTCTTCTTTGACCTTGCCTTCTGTAAAATAAATAGTTTCAGAGTAGCAGCCGTGTTAGTCTGTATCCGCAAAAAGAACAGGAGTACTTGTGGCACCTTAGAGACTAACAGAATAGAATGGAACATATAGTAAGATATATATATATATATATACACACACACACACACACACAGATAAGTTGGAAGTTACTATACAAACTGTGAGAGGCTAATTAGTTAAGATGAGCTATTATCAGCAGGAGAAAAAAACTTTTGTAGTGATAATCAAGAAGGCCCATTTAGACAGTTGACAAGTTAAGTATCCTCACATCTTCACAAGTACTCCTTTTCTTTTTGCGAATACAGACTAAGATGGCTGCTACTCTGAAACAGTTTGTATGGTAACTTCTAATTTATCTGTATGTGTATCTATCTATCTGTATATCTTACTATATGTTCCATTCTATGCATCCAATGAAGTGGGCTGTAGCCCACGAAAGCTTATGCTCAAATAAATTTGTTAGTCTCTACGGTGCCACAAGTACTCCTGTTCTTTTTGTAATATAAATGCATAGCAAGCACGTACATAAAACAAAACAAAAACCTTACAACACTCCACTGCACACACAATTCTCTTCCTGGGGAGAGGACGAGAGGGAAAGAACAAACCGCAGGTGACAGAAACTAATCATGTCACTTAGTGCAATACTGGATGGTGCTCAGATACTGCGGTGATGAGGGTGGTATAAGAACCAAAATAGAATTGATAAGATGATACCAGGTTAACCTTAGTTCCCCTTTTGGATCAGATTTACCTAAGAAATTCTTTAATTTGGATTCTTGCCTGCTTGCTGGGCAACAGAGATCTCACACTGAGTCCTTGCAACCTCTAGCATGAAAAAAATCATGTTTTTTATTAAAAATATGTACTATTTGTACCCACTTCCTACATTAAAGACAGAAAAGTGTTTGCTTAGTATTTACACCCAGGAAACTGGAAAATTGCTGCCTGTTGTTGAAGATCGAAGTACCAAACAGAGACCATCCTCCAGGATGGAGAGTAGTTCTAGTTTTACACATTTGGCAGTGATGTACTACAGGATATAGAGTGAAACCTACTCCACAGGCACAAAGTCTTTGAGCCTTATGTTGATACAGTGAGGTGAAATTCACCTCCCAATCCACTGCACAGGTGAGTTGGGGTAGTGGCACCAGCCCTTGAAGCCAGCTGTTCAGGTTATTGAGGCCCTGTATAAATGCAGAAGTGGGGCCCCTCCTGCCTTAGTGTGGCCCCAGCCTGCCTCCTCCATGACCTTCTGAGCCAACCTACAGAAGGCTAGTGTTGAGAACTTCCTCAAGTAAAATCTGCAGTGCAGATGAAACAGAAGCTCTTTCCAACCCATTTGGATTTTCAAATGCTACGCAACTGAGAAAACACCACAGAAGATGAAATGACCATGATGCTGATTGTAATTTGCTTTAGTTTTTTAGAACTCAGAGGATTTAAAGTGGATAACCAGAAGTACAATTTTCATGAGGGAGCTGAAGGAGATTCTTTCCCCATAATGCCCCTAGAGGTGATTTACACAAATTTCTCATTACAATCCAATAACAAAAGGTATGAATGTTCAAGAAAGAGCCAGAGATATCCTGACATGTTGTAGATATGATTATTGATGGGGAACAGGATAGATTCTTGGTTCAGACTACAAAATGTTTGATAATCATAAGCCCAATTCTACTTTGAATTACACCCCATTGAAATGCCACAGAAATTGCCTAACATTGATGGTACCATAACTAATAGAAAATTTTGCTAGTCCTGTTCCTTCTTCAGGCATAATACTAGGATAGCAGTGGTGAGTAAATGAGGTTAACAGAACATTGATAGAAAAATAAATCAGAAGACAAGCTTCACAACTGGTGTCACCGTTTTCTTCAGAGCATTCACATTGTAGAATGTCTGAGTGCTGCCCTTACCAGCTAGCCTACCTGCTAATACACTATTTTACGTAGTTCTATAAATAGACTATGGAAAGCAAAAGTGCAAGTGTTAAAATATTAATCAACCCCCCAGAAAACGTAGTGATTGTGATAAATTATATGTAGGGCTCCATATCTGTCACCGAGGTTGCGCAAGTCATGGATTCTGTGACTTTCTGCAGACCCCGGGGCCAGCCGCACCGGCCGCTGCTTGGGCGGCTAATCCCAGGGACTGTCCAAGCAGTGGCCAGTGCGGCTGGGTCTGGGGACCACCCGAGCAGCAGTCCCAGCGCGGTGGGAGCAGCCACAGATCAGTAGCCCCCCAGCGGCAGTCGCGGGTGTGGCTGGAGCAGCAGTGGGTGGGCAGCCCCTGGCAGCTGGCCTTGGCGGTATTAACAGAACATTGATAGAAAAATAAATCAGAAGACAAGCTCCACAAAATTAAGGCTATGATTTAGTCAGGAGTATTTATAGTACAAGTCATGGACAGATCACGGGCCGTGAATTTTTGTTCATTGCCCATGACCTGTCCATGACTTTTACTAAAAATACCCATGACTAAATCATAGCCTTAATTTTACGCAACAGGTCCTACAGCATTCATTGTGTTTTCTCAAAACAGAAAACTAAAAGCTATCTTTTGGGCAAAGGAAATGACAAGTCTGAAAAACAGAAGGCAATGCTTCACTTAAGTAATAAATACAAGCCTCCTCCTCTCCGACCCCCAAATCATTCATGGGCCAGTTTCTGCAATGTGACTCGAGAAACCCCAAAATCAAATTCATATTGACAAGACGTAAATTAGTATTTGAGCTGACCGGGCTTGGAGAATTGTTTCCTGAAATGGTTCACATCATAACAGCAAGCAGCAGCAGTAAAGTGGTAATCAAATACTCTGTCTCTCACCTTAGTTCTAGTGCTTAGTTCCAAGTTTTACTTACCAGTCTTGCACAGCATTGAAGGATTCTTCATTTGTGATGTCATACATTAAAATGAAGCCCATTGCTCCCCGGTAATAGGCTGTGGTAATTGTCCTATATCTCTCCTGACCTGCCGTGTCCTAAAACAACAAAAATAATCTTTTATATAAATGTTACCTTGTCAAGTGATTTGTATCTTTCTGAAAATCAGAAGTGAACTTTGAAAAATTTTCATCTTCACACCTTTGAAATTCCATTCAAGTCACTGGGCAGCTTTTCATTCTTTTTAAAGAATGAAGGATTGTCCTGTGGTTAAGGCACTAGACTGGGACTTAGGAGATCTTGGTACTATTCCTAGCTTTCCCAGTCAATTCATCTCTGTGTCTCAGTCTCCCACCTGTAAAATGGGGATAATAATACTTCCATTCACACACAGCCTTTGTCTATCTTGTCCATTTACATTGCAAGCTCTTTGGGACAGGGACTGTCACTTATTATGTTAATATAGAGTGCCCGATTTTGGTTAAGGTTTTAAGGTTCTAGTTTAATAAAAATGTTAACAATAATAATTAAAATATATTACAGGAAATAATATAATCATTCTGTTTCAAAATAACACTTATTTGGATTTTTAAAGACCCCAAATGTATCCTTAAATCTTGCACAAATAGAACATTTCAGTGAAATTCCATCAAGCAACGTCTAGTATGAACTTTTACTACACCTACTGTACCATTGACTGCAGAGGTCTTAAGTTAATTCTGGTTTGTTTTTTAAACAAATGCTGTAAGGGAATTATATCATCGCAAAATTTTAATAGTACAAAAATTTATTTTTGCTAGAACATGGAAAGGACTACTTCAGCTGTTCCCTAGTAGAAGAAACTGACAAAAATGACAAATGTATTAATTGGAATATTTTCTAAAATAATTCTTATGGTACAAGTAGTACCACCTCATTAGAGAAAACATATTTAAATGAGTGTTCTTTTCTGCATGTACATCAATCATCCTACAAATAAAGAAGAAATTAAATTCCACCCACTTCATAAACCAATTATAAGAAGATCATTTTTTTAAAAATGTAACAGAGCTGATTACCATACACAAACAATTTCTTAGGCAGAACACTAGGAGGGAATTCAGGTCAGATTACAGTCACTACAGCCTAGGTTTAATTTTAATGACCTTGCACGGAAAACAAGCACAGAAAGCTAGAGCCTGATACACCTCTTATTTACCTAGATTTACACTAGAGTAACCCCACAACTTCAGTAGAGTTACTCCTGATTTACACCAGTATGAGAGGAGAATCAGGCCTTTGATGTAGACATACAATTTCCCATGATACTTCATTGTTCTAGAATACCAGCGGGCTTCATGCACTAGAATTTATCGATCATAGGCTAGCAGTGTCCATAAAGCACAGTCCTTACTCGCTACCATGGTATAGATCGCAACAGGAGAAGTATGCCACTGAGAAGTACACCAGCATAAATCAGGAGCAGGGCTGGCTCTAGGCACCAGCAAAACAAGCAGGTGCTTGGGGCGGCACATTTCTAGGGGCAGCATTCTGGCACTGGCCATGCCGCCCCTAGAAATGTGCCCCCGTCGCCCCAGCTCGCCTCCAGTCCACCCCCGCCTACTCCCCTGAGCGCGCCGCCACCGCTCCGCTTCTCCCCCCTCCCTTCCAGGCTTGCCACGCGCCAAACAGCTGATAAGCCTGGGAGGGAGGGAGAAACCGAGCAGCGGTGCGCTCGGGGGAGGAGGCGGCGGTGGTGGAGCGGAGGTGATCTGGGACAGGGAGCGGTTCCTGTAACCCCCCCCGATTACTTCCTGCGCTCCTCCCCCCACCCTTGCTCCCCTCTGCTCCGCCTGCTCCCTCCCTCGCCTGAGAGGGAGGGGGGAGAAGCGGAGCAGCAGCGTGTTCAGGGGAGCAGGCAGAGTGGAGGGGAGCTAGGGTGGGGGGTTGCGGGGGGGGAGTCGCAGGAAGCAATGGGGGGGGGGGGGCGAATGTGGCACACCCGGGGGAGGAGGCGGGGCCGGGGATTTGGGGAAGGGGCGGAGTTGTGGTGGAGCCAGGGGCAGGAGGGCAGAAAAAAAAAAGGCGGGGGCGGCCAAAATTTTTTTTGCTTGGGGCGGCAAAAATCCTAGAGACGGCCCTGATCAGGAGTGAGGTCTAAACAGTGAGGTCTACACAGTGTGTAAAATTGCAATTCCTGGAGTTTTGGGTTTGTTCTCAAAGTTCAGAAATGAACTCATGGGTTTGGGAACTCATGAGAACTGAATTTAATACAAGGTTTGCATGAACTGCAGCAAACAAAAACTATGGAGTTTCATGGAGCTCTGTTTTATAGCTCTACTGATATTTGTATTCATTTGTCACACAATCAAACACAATGCTGTACCATTCCCACATTAGCCCAATGAAACTTTTCATGGTTCCTAAAGAGTTGTAAGATTTAACAGAAATGAGAATACTATTAAGAGGGCCACATGTAAGCATCTGAAAACTAGAAAATTCAGTTTTATTTATGGTCACCATCTTTACCATACGTTGAAAACTCATTTTAGAAATATTGCTTTCTGAACACGTTGTTAGGATATAGATATTCAGGCCTGTCGGTAAAGGCCTGTACTCTAAGAATTTAGGTGTATTCTTATCACTTGGCTAGTTATAGAGGTATAAAAGAAAGAATCAAAATCACTGTCTGCCGGTGTAAGGTCCTTCTCTTACTGGGACAGTCTGAGGCCCTGTTCTTAGGCTAAGGCCCTTGGCTAAGCAGCAGAGGCAGCCATAAGCTGGGAAGCGATTGGTCACAGCCTCACATTCCAAACTAGTCACACTGAAGGAAGGTGCTATTGGGCTGTTAGGAATACAATCCTGTCCTGATAATGCCTATCACCTCCAGAGAAAGGGAAGTGCCTAGATAATGTAAAAGGAAACTTCGTTTGATAGCATCCTGTCTGGCAAGAACTCACTTATCAATAGCTGGGATGTGAAATACTCACTTCTGCATTGTTTTGTCATTATAGTTCCCACTTTGCTATTGTTTGTCTGTATAATCTCCGTCTGGTTCTGTGATTGTTTCCATCTGCTGTATAATTAATTTTGTTGGGTGTAAACTAATTAAGGTGGTGGGCTATAATTGGTTACATAATCATGTTACAATATGTTAGGATTGGTTCGTTAAATTTCAGGAAAATGATTGGTTAAGGTAAAGCTAAGCAGAACTTAAGTTTTACTATATAGTCTGCAGTCAATCAGGAAATGAGTGGGTGGGGGGGAGGGAATGGGAACAGGGGTAGGGAAATTGGAATCATGTTTTGCTAAAGGGGGAAATGGGAACAGGGAATGGGGGTAAGGAAATTGGAATCATGTTTGGCTAAGGGCAGGAATGGGAACAGGGACACAGGTGTAAGACCTGGGTGTCAGAGCTGGGAAGGAGGACACTAAGGAAGGAAACTGGAATCATGCTTGCTGGAAGTTCACCCCAATAAACATCGAATTGTTTGCACCTTTGGACTTCGGGTATTGTTGCTCTCTGTTCATGCGAGAATGACCAGGGAAGTAAGTAGGTGAAGGAATAAGCCCCCTAACACACGTCAATGTAAAATTAGAGATAGGTCCATGTTAAAGACTCAGATCTGACAACTCCCAAACACTGGGCCACTTCTGATCTTCATGAACTTTTGCAAATGGTTCCTATATCTATAAATGACTAAACAAAAAAGTCCAGATCCAAAACAGCATCCTCTACCTTAAATCTGGCAAAGCTTCAATCCAGATCTGCAGCTGAGGCCCATCTTTACGTAAAATTAACTATCTACAAACTTTAGTCCACTTGTTTCTCTCCCTTTTTTCTTTTACACATATTTGACATAGCTGAGAAAGCCTAAACCAATGAACAGTAAGGCTCTAAAATACTGGCTATGAAATTATCAAAATCTTGGATATAGAGCTTACTGTCTTGGTGACTTATCACTAGAATTTTTCACTGTATCATCTGCAGACAGGTTTTAGCGTGAATCACCTGAAGCAACATAATATTTTCTCCTGCTTATCAGACTAATATATTTCCCCCTATACAAATCTCAGGTTGACAGACAGATACATAGATACATACTGTCAAAAAGTGTCTGGATTCCATATCTATTCTGGACAGTAATACTGTAGACTTGCTATAGGGCAGGCTTTTACTCTAACAGTAAAGAAAGGGTATTAAGCCAATAAAACTATGGGAAATTAAAACTTTTTCTATGAAAAAAATATAAGGAAACTGCTTAAACATGAAGGAAATAAGGTGATATTCCTTCCTCTAATAATGATGGATCCATTGGCTTTCTTGCTTGGCTGAGGAATACAATGATACCTTCATACTTTTTATTTAACAGGCACATGTTGAGAAAACTAGCTGGCTTATGAGACCTTTAGAAAGTACAAGAACCCAACACAATCAAGTCCGAGTCCAAACTGGAGACTACCATAAAATATATATTTGCTGCTATTACTAATAAGTAGCAAATAGTAGTAGTGAATACTAGTAAATAAAGTAGACTCCCATAATTTCCTCAGTCTAAATTCTTGAAAGCAAAGAGGTCTCCCCTTCCTGTAGCCTCATTATGTGTAGGCAATTTACTTTTAAGTGTATATGCCATATAAGGAAACCACAGTTGGCTTTGGAAATTGACATTGGTACCTCCTTGATCAGAAGAGGCATGGAATAAGATTTGGAGGAATATTTACACTGCAATTTGGTTGTCTCTCTTCTCCAATCTTCCTCCTTTACTATGGTGGAATGTACTCTGGATTCTAGTTCAGATGCACAAAACTGCCCTACCAATGACTTTTTCTGATTATATTATGTGATAACTGGTACTGTTATGCACATCATGTTACAGCATCCTTCTACCTATTTATTCTGCAACCAAAATAATTTAGTCTTCTAACAAATAATTCATTTAACACTAGTTAGAAGAATGTCATTGCTCATTTCCAAATCAGAAATTTACAGTATTTGCACATACAGTATTTATACTGGAAAGGTTTTTAATATGCTATTAACTTTAGCCATTATAAAAATCCTGCAATACTGGAAGGCTTATATACAACCTTTATACTTCTTTAGAACTATTTAAACAATTCACTTCATACTTGATTTGTTTCCTATAGTTCACTGAAATATAAAAATCAAGCCAATTACTACTGCCATTATTTTACTGTATGTGAAGTTGCAAATTAAATTCAGTCTACATAATGGTACATTATACGTGGTTTTACATGCCAAATAAATTATAACCCTAGAAAGAGATCAAATTACAAGGCATACACACGAGGAGGCAGAATTAAGGTTGAGTCTTGAATCTTAATTCTGTATTGGCTTACTTTTAAGAGCTTCATTTCTCAATCTTAACATTTAATTAAGAATTGTGTATACCTTATAGTCCATTAAAAAAAACAGTCAGTGCAAAAATGCTGCAAGAAGGCACATACTCAGTGCAGAGGGAATATTCAGAGATTCAGAGAATAATGCTGCCAGCCGCTAACAAACCTCTAGTGAGCAGGTGCAAACTGCAATTTTCAGAGGGTCAAATTTGGGTGGAATTTTACAAGGCAAGAAAAGGCATCCCAAAGATCACTGTGACCCCTCCGCCCCTGCCCACCTATTCTACCTCCAAAATTTCAAGTTCCTGCTCCAGAGTACAGTGGCACTACAGTTTTACAATGGTTGTAAGATTTTTTTTTAACTTGGACAAAATACTGTATTTTTTCCTAACCTCATTCTAGGAATGGCCCAACTGGTTTTGGTGAAACTTTCAAAAAATATTCAGCTTAAGATAGATAATGGAAAACTGAATTTTAGCCCACGTGATTTAAGTCTGGCAAAGTTATAAGCAAGTGAAAATGGAATCTTATAATGAATGGAGAGTGGTAGGCAACCGTGGTGGGGCGGTGCCCCACCCTCATGCCAGACTGGGCTACAACAGGCCAGAGCGGCTGCACAATGTAGCGGCCAATCAGGGAGGGTCTGTTAGAGAGCCAATCAGGGCCAGTATTACAGCCAGCCAATCAGGGCTAGGCTAGGCCCTATATAAAGGCTGCCCAGGAAGGGAGGAGGTAGTCTCTTTCAGGCCTTTAGAGAGTGAAGGTCCCTCTCTTGCATGAGGAGATTAGCACAGTGGGAGCAGAAGGGAACTCCCACCTGGTACCTGCTGGGCTGTGGGCCCTGAGAAAAAGGGCCTACCTGGTGCAAAGGGGCTGAGGGGGAAATGGCCCAGGGAGAGAGATGGACAAAGGGAGAGAAGGAGGGTAGGCAGGAAGGCTTCCGCCAAAGAGTCCCTGGGTCGGGACCCAGAGTAGAGGGTGGGCTTGGGTACCCCCCTTGCACTTCCACCTGGCCGTTAGGAGTGGCCATCATGGACTGCACCAGACCCCTGCCAAAAGGGGTTAGACTTTTGGGTGTGGTTGGCCACTGTGGCTGGGGTTAAGAGAAGGACTGCTGATAACACCAAACCCCTGGAAGGGGGTGAGACCAGAGTAGTGGGCACTGCCAGAGGGCAGTGTCCTGAAGAGGATGCCGTGAGCTGGGAGAAACGCAGGTTGAGATGCCAATCTATGTGAGAGATGGACGGGACACCACCGGCAGAGGGCACTCTGCATGAACTGAGCTAACTCCCAGAGTCAACAGCAGGAGGCGTTGCGGTGGTGAGTCCCAACCTGTCACACAACCTTTACTACAGGCATCACTACCAGTATCAGCAGTAACATAATTAAAATTCATATTAATATGAAATCCAATCAGAAACATGTTATATGTTAAAGACATGGTCATGTGGAATGAATGATATTTACAAAGAGAGGGAGGTTACAAAGAATCTTCTATTTAAATAGAAGAGTTAAACATACCAGTGTTACCTGGGGTCCAATGCATTCAGAAACCTCTTAATTTTATTCTGCCTAAGATTTAGGAGCTTCTTGAATATACAGAGAAAGTTACAGCTGTGAGATTGTTAAAATACTCAAAATAATCTGAGTTATCAAAGACAAATGGCATGTTTGAAGTATCAAACATCTTAATGTGAAATGTTATATTTTAGTACAGTTTGCTATGATTGAATTTACTTGGAACAGTTAATTCCATCAACACAATGAAACTTCCAGCCCTTGTTTTTACTATGCTTTGTTTTTGAGAAAAGATTGAGCATATTTCATCACATCTGCATCTTAAAAGCAGTCCCAATTTTTATAGTAATGTACTGATGTGCACCTGCACCCAAAGACAATCCTTGTATCAGTTCAAACATGGCTACTGACTGATGTTACTTGGTCGGATTCCTTCATTCATGAGTACTGGATTGCTCAGATGATCATCTCTTGTTTTGTTCAAACTGTGAAATGCTGAAGTCTGCATTTTATACTGGTGTCTTTTTTTCTAAGCAAAAATGTAATAAAGTAAGCCTGAGGAAAAATTATAAAACTTGACCTATTATTCCATTACCGTGTTACCATGGCAATTCATCTTCCTGGGAGAGCAGAGAAACTAGATATATAGATCTTCTATGGTGCCATTTCAGTTCTCTTGTGATAGACTATAAAAGTAATGTCTGTTGTATCTTATCAGATCTGACAATGATCTTCATTAAAGAACTAGAGTAGAGGAATAGCAGGGAATGAATGACGGTGAGTGAGTGCTAAGTCAAAAGTTCAATATTGTGAAGACTAATAAAAAGGGCACTTTAAAAATGTTTAACAAAAGATTTTAACTGCTAACTGACCAAAGATGTCAATGTAAAACTCACATTTCCAAATTCTACTCTCATACTCATGTAATCCCATTGGCTTTAGTCCGACTGGCTGGTTGGCCCAATCATGCTTAATCTGCAAACTCGGAGATCCAGTGAAGGCAAGGTTCAAGCAATCACCCAGCTTCTGTGCATTGCACATTAACTGGCAGAACCTCTGCTGACATCCCAAATCAAGATCAATGGGATTTGCAACACATAAAGGAGTTAATCCCTTCTCCTATACGTGGACTGAAGCATATGCAGTCATCCAAACAGGCTGGATGCTGTTGTATATGTTTGCATATTGTAGAGGTTCTTTTTGCCAGTTGGACAATGTATCCACCCTGCCCATTAAGAATTCCCGAGTTGCGTATGTACATATGTGTTTCCTCTGCCCCTCTTCTCAGCCCACATGCATCAACATAAGTATAAAAAATCACCTGTTCCCATGTCTAGGTGAAAGGAAGTATTTTAGTTCCCCTTTATTAGGCTAGTTTCAGAGTAACAGCCGTGTTAGTCTGTATTCGTAAAAAGAAAAGGAGTACTTGTGGCACCTTAGAGACTAACCAGTTTATTTGAGCATGAGCTTTCGTGAGCTACAGCTCACTTCATCGGATGCATAGCATATCGTGGAAACTGCAGAAGACATTATATACACACAGAGACCATGAAACAAAACTTCCTCCCACCTTACTCCCCCGCTGGCAACAGCTTATCTAAAGTGATCCTCAAGTAGAGCCATTTCCAGCACAAATCCAGGTTTTCTCACCCTTCCCCCCCCCCCACATACAAATTCACTCTCCTGCTGGCATGTGGGGGGGGGGGAAGGGTGAGAAAACCTGGATTTGTGCTGGAAATGGCTCTACTTGAGGATCACTTTAGATAAGCTGTTGCCAGCGGGGGAGTAAGGTGGGAGGAAGTTTTGTTTCATGGTCTCTGTGTGTATATAATGTCTTCTGCAGTTTCCACGATATGCTATGCATCCGATGAAGTGAGCTGTAGCTCACGAAAGCTCATGCTCAAATAAACTGGTTAGTCTCTAAGGTGCCACAAGTACTCCTTTTCTTTTTATTAGGCTAGTTGACCTTCCTACCCATCTGCTCAGGGTTAGCAATTTCCCCTCAACCCACTCAAATCCTTGTCAGTTATCCTTTTATGAAAACCTGGCCAAAGAGAATAATCTTGTATTGGGCCCTGAGCTCAAACTTTTTAACCACAAAGGAGGCAAATTCCAGAGCTGAGGGTACATCACCAGAAATACCCTGAAATAACCACTAACATTTCATCGAGTTGCCTATCACCATAATCTCAGTTTTACCTGGGTTGAGTTCAAGCCACCTCAAAAGACCAAGAAAGATGAACCCGAGCACTAGAATACCTCTCTATTTAAGGAAAGACTCCCAGGACATGGAAAGAGAAGGAGGGGGGACAGGGAGTGAAAGACATGATCAAAGCAATGGAACTAGAGAATTTTACTTTTCTGGAGGCTGTTGGATTTTTCAAGTGACTGTGAATCTGGAAGTCAAGGCAAACCTAATGGTGGTATGGAAAAAGCTTCAAAATGAAGGGAACCTGCTAGTTCACATTTATGGTGACCATGTGAGCCAGGTTTCATTCACACACCTCTCCTGTGGGACTATCACTTGAACAATGCTTTAGGCAAAGGGAAGGGCATGGAGATTTGCCCAAGATCATTTATCATGTCTTTGGAAGGAACCGCATATAGCTTCACAAGTCCCAGACATAAGAACATAAGAATGGCCATACTGTGTCAGACCAAAGGTCCATCCAGCCCAGTAACCTGTCTACTGACAGTGGCCAATGCCAGGTGCCCCAAAGTGAGTGAACCTAACGGGTAATGATCAAGTGATCTCTCTCGTGCCATCCATCTCCACCCTCTGACAAACAGAGGCTAGGGACACCATTCCTTACCCATCCTGGCTAATAGCCATTAATGGACTTAACCTCCATGAATTTATCCAGTTCTCTTTTAAACCCTGTTATAGTCCTAGCCTTCAGAACCTCCTCAGGCAAGGACTTCCACAGGCTGACTGTGCGCTGTGTGAAGAACAACTTCCTTTTATTTTTTTAAATGCTGCTGCCCATTAATTTAATGTGGTGGTCCCTAGTTCTTATATCATGGGAACAAGCAAATAACTTTTCCTTATTCACTTTCTCCATACCACTCATGATTTTATATACCTCTATCATATCCCCCCTTAGTCTCCTCTTTTCCAAGCTGAAAAGTCCTAGCCTCTTTAATCTCTCCTCATATGGGACCCGTTCCAAACCCCTAATCATTTTAGTTGCTCTTCTCTGAACCTTTTCTAATGCCGTATATCTTTTTTGATATGGAGACCACATCTGTACGCAGTATTCAAGATGTGGGCGTACCATGGATTTATTGTCCTGTGCTTTAATGATATTTCTTCTCTAATATTTATAGTATACATTGAGAGCTTGGAAATCTTTCCCCTTCAAAATACCAAATTTCAGCATGCAACATTTTTAGATAAGCTATAAATCTCTGAAAATTAAACTTTATAGTGAAAATCCTAATAGATGTTTAATGGCATACAATGCCATCAAGTATAATATTGCAATATTACTCCGTGCTTTAAAAAAAAACCCCAAAAGTCTAGCATAGGTTATTAAAACATTTTTTAACTAAAAATGGCCTTTTTAAAAAAGCATGTAACATTGTTTTTATAGATTATGAACACCCACTCCCCCACCCCAAACAACTTGCTTTTAGATTCAGACCTGGTGCACAAGCAATAAAAGCTGAAACATCTCATTACGCACACCACCTAAGGAAAAAAGGTGTGGATGGTTTAATGCAAAGAAAGAGAGGAGGCAAAAGAGTGGGGGGGAAAATACATATGTGCTCATGCATGGCATTTGGAAACTCAAGAAGAATAACAAGCAGGGTCAAAAATTCTATCATGTGTACCACTGTCAGCCTCCAAGCCCACCATGACATATGGTCTCCTGTGTGCTTTTACCCTATACTATACAGATTTCACGGGGAAGACCAGCGTTTTTCAAATTGGCGTCCTGACCCAAAATGGAGTTGCAAGGGCCCCAAGGTTATTTTAGGGGGGTCATGGTATTGCCACCCTTACTTCTGCACTGTCTTCAGAGCTGGGTAGCCAGAGAGTGGTGGTTGTTGGCCTGGTGCCTAGCTCGGAAGGCAGCACCCTGCCAGCAGCAGCACAGAAGTAAGGGTGGCAATACAACACCAAAATGTTGACCAGAAGTGGACCGTGAATTTGGTAGAGGCCTAGAAATAAAGCAACCCTGACACAGCCAAAGATTACACCACATTTTGTTCCTTAGCCAAATAAATATTACCAGAAATTTTGCAGCTGTAGCTCATTAAGGACTAGCGTGAGGACCTGATCAAATTTAGATCCAAACTTTATATAACATCACAGTTGTTGTTGGGTTTTTTTGTATTGTGACAATACCTAGAAGCTCAAAAAAAATCAGTTCCCCATTTTACTAGTCACTGGTTAAACACAGAGGAAGGGCCAGTCCTGAAGGCCTTACAATTTACTGACAAAGGGTGAGAGAATCATCCCCATTTTATAATGGGAGAACTGAGGCACAGAGAGATTAAACAAATATTAAATTAGACATCATTAGAGATGGACCTGAGCTAGTGCCTGGCTCCATCAGAGTCACAAAGTAGGGTCCTGTTAGGGTCAGTCCTGCATCCAGTACTAGTCAATGATTTAATTAATGACTTTGATAATGGAGTGGAGAGAATGCTTCTAATATTTGCAAATTATACCAAGCTAGGAAGGGTTTCTAGTACTTTGGAGGACAGGACTGGAATTCAAAATGACCTTTGACAAATTAGAGAATTGGTCTGAAATCAACGAGATGAAATTCAATAAAGTGTAAAGAACTTACAAAGGGGAAAAAAAATCAAATGCACACTTACAAAATGGCAAATATCTGGCTTTGTGATAGTACTGCTTAAAAGAATCAGGGAGTTATAGTGGATTAAAAATTGAATACAAGTCAATAATATGATGCAATTGCAAAAAAGGCTAATCATTCTAGGGTATATCAACAGTATAAAAGACACGAAAGGCAACTGTCCCATTCTACTCAGCACTGGTGAGGCCTCAGCTAGAGTATTGTGCCTATTTCTGCGTGACAGATTTTAGGAAAGATGTGGATACACTGGAGAGAACCAGAGGAGAGCAACAAAAATGATAACCGGTTTAGAAAACCTGACTTATGAGGAAAGGTTAAAAAACTGGCCATGTTTCATCTGGAGAAAAGATGATTGAGGGGGGAACCTGATAAGTCTTCAAGTACGTTAAAGGCTACTATAAAGACGACACTGATCAATTTTTCCGTAGTCACAGAATAGGACAAGTAGTAATGAATTTAATGTGCAGCAAGGGAGATTTAGATAAGAGATTTGGAAAACCTTTCTAACTATGGCTATGTCTACGCTACCGAGTATGATGGCAAAACTAATGTTACTGCGAGGTGTGACTATTCCACCCTCCTGAGTGACGTAAGTGCTCATGTGCACAGTGCTATGTCGACGGGAAAGTTTCTCCCATCAACATACCTTATGCCGTTTGTGGGGGTGGGATTTTTATGCTGACAGGAGAGCTCTCTCCTGTTAGCATGGAGCATCTCCACTAGATGTGCTGCAGCGGTACGTGTAGTGATGGCCTATAAGGGTAGCTAAGCTCAGGAATAGGCTTCCAAGGGAGGCTGTGGAATCCCCATTATTGGGGGTTTTTAATAATAGGTTAGACAAACTCCTGTCAGGGATGGTCTAAGTTTTCTTGGGCCTGACTCAGCACAGAGGGCTGGACTTGATGACCTCTTAAAGTTCTTTACAGACCTACATTTCTGTGATCCTATTAGAAAAATAAGAAACAGTTAGAATGATTCCTTTTAGTTTCTAGTGGAACCAGACTCTAAACAATGCATCTCTCTTACACTTGGCTCTGGTGACCTCTAAGGGTACTTGCAATCTAACGGAATTTCTAAAACTGGCTGTTCTGCCCACAGAGCAATTTATAACCTAAAAATAGATGTGTTCTTGCTCTGTCAGACCTGTATTTGGTTTAAAGTTGTGATAAACCTTTCATTTCTTTGACTGACTTCTCACCTTCCCCTCAAAGGCTTTTGACTTTCATTTGGCAGACTTAACTGTTTTCTCCATGCAAATTAGGAGCACGAGGCTGGATGTCTGCTGACTGCCCAGATAATTAGATGAGAACTTGAAGGTGCTTCCTAGTTATGAGGTAACAGTAATGCATTGAACTAAAGTATCAACCCAGAGACTGAAAGTCAAGGTCATTATTACCAAATAAAGAGGGAGCATCAAGATATTATAGAGGCTGAAATATCCCATCCTCTCATTCTTGCTCTATGATAAATCTTTGATTAACTACCATACTTCTCTCCAGAACTCATAATGCATATCCTCATAATATAGGACAGTTTCTGAATCTCTCCTCACTTTGTCACTCCACTTTACCTCATTCTTCTCAATACCTCCTCTCCTGCTTCTTGAAGCCAGATTCCCCCACTAATATTAAATTTCCTTTTTAATTAACATGTCATTTTTCAGAGTTCAGTGGGCTGATAATACGGTGAGAAATTAAGGCTGCCATGCTAATGCAGAGTTCTATGGTAGTAGCCTATCAGACTGCATGGCTTTGCATTATATTGTATAGATTAATGAAAAATGACTGTACAGTCATTAGGCAAAAGAGAACCCCACAGCCAGTTATACAATCCCTTCTTTTTGAATAAGAAATAAATGTACAGTTATGGATGAGTAAGTGAATGGGATACCTGGGCTGAGTGGTTGAGACAATTCAATTTAAGTATAATTTTATTTGTAACACACCCTTCCTCCTCCTTGTAACAAAGTGAAGAGGGCAGAACAACTGGATTCTATTTCTGGCTCTGCCTTTGACCAGGTGTGTGATTTTGAGCAAATAATTTCACCTAGGTGTTCCATTTTCATTAACTGTAGAAAGGAGATAAATGATACCCACATACCTTTGTAAAGCACTTTGAGATGTACAGAGCGAAAATCCTATAGAAAAGTATTTTTAAAAACTTTAATGGGTTCCTCATGGAAAGGAATTGGAGGAAGCTAATATATAAGGGGCCAGCAATGGTCAAAAAAATACCTTTAAAAATAACTTTATTAAAGTAACAATTAAAAATGAAGAGGAAGGCCTGCAAACGAGAATATGGGGGTCTGAGCACCATACCCTGATACCACTACAGAAGTAAGATCTACTGATGGTTTCAGGTGTGACCGTGAGATCCCTTTTAAAGTAGACCATGTCTGAAGATCCAACTGCCAGTAGTCAGTGGAAGTACTCCCAATGTTTCCATTGACTTCAGTGGGATCAGGCTCTCAAAGAGTCTTGAATGTAATCATACCTACACTGTAAAGTACAAGAGTTGCTTTAAGTCCCCACAGGACCAATCTACCATTTTACAGACAGCAAGCTTAAAGCAGGCCAGAAGAGTATAATATGTCCAGCTGCTAAAAATCAGTGAGCAAACAGAGTCCTGAATTATGAACCAGCTGCAAGCACCAGGCAAGTCCTGAAGGAAGCCTTCAGTGAAAGAGAAGCCTTCAAGACAGATGCACTAATGATTAGTTACTAATGAGTCTGTTACAGTTTATATCAGGTGCGTTGTTGCTAGCTGACTGTTTTTAATTAATGTCAAGGCATGGACACAAATTACATATTTTTATTACTCCTTATGCTTATGGATTATATTAGGTTACATTCTCCTTTCAGTCCTTTAAACTTCATAAAAAAATAAATCCTTAGGAATCTCCCTGGCCTACTTTGTTTCAAAATGATGTGACCTTTATTTTAGGTTGATACCAGGCTTTAGGAATGTTTTACATTGTTATTCATACTGTATTTAATGTGTTGCTGGCTTATGAAAACCATGTATTATACATTTAATTGCATACTCAGATTTTATCTGTCTTTATGCAAACTGATTTAAGCAAAACAAAGTCTTTTCTCAACAGCTAAGGTCTTGTCAGCCATATGTGCAAAACTGTAAACATAACCTGTCTCAAAACATTAAAAAATTAGTCAGATTTGGTTAAGAAAGAACAGGGTTTGGTAGAGAATGCTAAATTTAGGAGAAAGGTGTGAACTGGTACATGTATCTCTTTGCTTAGTTTATGGCTTAAAACAGATGTTCTCTATACAAACACCTTGGTTTTTTAAACCCCAGCTAAGTTTCTCTCATTTGGAACAAAGTCTAGGAATGTTCATATTAAATACCAACTACTGTTACAAACACTTCAAGAATTAAAAAAAGAATTAAGTGTTCTTCAGCAGAATACTGAACTTAGAAAACATTTTTGAAGGTTCAAATTTCTGGTCAACTTCTGCTATTAATTTAAAGACGAAAACATGTTCCTATTCCTAATTATTTAAATATAAGCCCTGTCGTCTGAAGCTTTAAAGAGAAGAAGCTCTCTCTCCTTTTCTTAGCTCTGTCTAGGCTCCCTTACCCAACTGTACCTGACAGCAGTCAGTCAGGGTGACCCCAGGCACATTCAATGTCTTGTCCTTTTATTTTCCAACAAAGCCAATTGCCCCCACACTCAAAACTTAACTGAATTTCAACCATGTGCCCCATACTGTCAGAAAACTGAGGCCAGGCCCATTCAGTCCATTCCTCTTGCTTTCCACTAGATCCTCCCTCGCCAGTGGAGACTCCAAACATCTGCAGTTCTTAAGCAGCTCTGGGCTGCTCTTCCCCATTTCCCCAACAGTTGAGAGTACTGGATGGTGAGGACTCCATCAAGTCTCTTAGATATCCTGGCCACTATGGATGTAGAAGCCCTCTACACCAACATTCCACACAAAGATGGACTACAAGCTATCAGGAACAGTATCCCCGATAATGTCACGGCAAACCTGGTGGCTGACCTTTGTGACTTTGTCCTCACCCACAACTATTTCACATTTGGGGACAGTATATATCTTCAAGTCAGCGGCATTGCTATGGGTACCCGCATGGCCCCACAGTATGCCAACATTTTTATGGCTGACTTAGAACAACACTTCCTTAGCTCTCGTCCCCTAACGCCCCTACTCTACTTGCGCTACATTGAGGATGACATCATCTGGACCCATGGAAAAGAAGCCCTTGAGGAATTCCACCATAGTTTCAACAATTTCCATCCCATCATCAACCTCAGCCTAGACCAATCCACATAAGCGGTCCATTTCCTGGACACTGCTGTGCTAATAAGCGATGGTCACATAAACACCACCCTACACCGGAAACCTACTGACCACTATACTTACATGCCTCCAGCTTCCATCCAGGACACACCACACGATCCATTGTCTACAGCCAAGCTCTTCGATACAACCGCATTTGCTCCAATCCCTCAGACAGAGACAAACACCTACAAGATCTCTATCAAGCATTCTTAAAACTACAATACCCACCTGTTGAAGTGAAAAAACAGATCGACAGAGCCAGAAGAGTACCCAGAAGTCACCTACTACAGGAGAGGCCCAACAAAGAAAATAACGGAACGCCACTAGCTGTCACCTTCAGCCCCCAACTAAAACCTCTCCAGCGCATCATCAAAGATTTACAACCTATCCTGAAAAATGATCCCTCACTCTCACAGATCTTGGGAGACAGACCAGTCCTCTCTTACAGAAAGCCCCCAAACTGAAGCAAATACTCTCCAGCAACCACACAACAAAAACACTAACCCAGGAACCTATCTTTGCAACAAAGCCCGATACCAATGGTGTCACTTGAATAAATATGTGGACAGCATCACAGGACCTAATCACATTAGCCACGCCATCAGGGGCTCGTTCACCTGCACATCTACCAGTGTGAAATATGCCATCATCTGCCAGCAATGTCCCTCTGCCATGTACATTGGCCAACCTGCACTGTGTCTATGCAAAAGAATAAATGGACACAAATCTCACATCAGGAATCATAACATTCAAAAACCGGTACGAGAACACTTCAACCTCTCTGGCCACTCAGTAAAAGATTTAAGGGTGGCAATTTTGCAACAGAAAAGCTTCAAAAACTGACTCCAACGAGAAACTGCTGAGCTTGAATTAATATGCAAACTAGATACCATTAACTTGGGTTTGAATAGAGACTGGGAGTGGCTGGGTCATTACACATATTGAATCTATTTCCTTAAGTATCCTCACACCTTCTTGTCAACTGTCTAAATGGGCCATCTTGATTATCAGCAGGAGAAAAAAAAAGACTTTTGTAGTGATAACAGCTCATCTTAACTAATTAGCCTCTTACAGTTTGTATGGCAACTTCCACTTCTGTGTGTGTGTGTGTGTATACAGATCTTCTTATATGTTCCATTCTATGCATCCGATGAAGTGGGCTGTAGCCCATGAAAGCTTATGCTAAAATACCTTTGTTAGTCTCTAAGGTGACACAAGTACTCCTGTTCTTTTTGCGGATACAGACTAACACAGCTCTGAAAGATGTTCATGATCTCTCCCTAAGAGCTGACCAGTGTCAGCTTCAAAGCAGCAGCTTGGTGGCAATGGATGGCAAAAAGCAGCTGCAGCAGCTCCAAGGAGACAAACAGAAAACAAAAAAATGCTTCTATCTCCCAGATCTGTGTAACTATACCAAAACTAGGGCCGAATCTTCAGCTAATGTAAATGGCAAAGCCCCCCTGAAATCACAGCTGTGCCTAATTACACCATTGCAGCCAAACTTTCAGCCAAGACTCTCTGTGCATGTGAACCTAGAGGCACCCATCTCTAGCCAAGATTTTCAAAATGGGTGCCTAAAGTTAGGGCCTGATTTTTCAAATCAGTGAGTGCACAAAGATTCCCATTACCTTCAGTGGGATCTGCTGGGTTCTCTGCCCTTTTGAAAATAGTCATTTATTTAGGCAATTAAAGGATTTTAGTTGAATAACTGTGGACACTTACTTCTGAAAATCTTGGCCTCTGTGCACGAAGTCACATATGGGCAAGCATATAGTAGAACTGGCACCTGCAAAATTTCTGTCCCAATGGGTTTCATGTGCAAATTCTAAGCACTTGTTTGCACAAGTGTTTGTATATTCAAAGTCTGGGTGCCTGGTGTATGCATGCAAATTTCTGTGCATGCACAAAGTGGAGGTGATATACTGAAGTTTAACCCATAAGATATAAGCCATTCATCATATAAAATCCAAGATGAAGGGAGCTCAGAATCCAAACCTAGTCAAATCTGAACAGAAGTCCCTTTTTCAAAGAGGATGACAATATTGTTTCTTGAAAAGTGCTGGCCTGCTTTTGACTACAGCTTAAGAAAGCAGGTCCTTTAATTTGAAAGTTCTCCACAGAACTGGAGCATTATGAGGATCTAAGATCTTTGCCAAAGGAAGAATGACACTCATTCTCCGAGAGAGCATATGCATTTTTTTATACAGCAATTGTCTTGTGAGATGCATCAGGCTGCTGTGTCTAGCAGTCCTTTAGACTGCAGCAGCATCTCTTGACATTTTGTAAATTCCTAAATATAACACGGCCTGGCCATTTCTTATCCATCAGACAAGATTTCTCCATGTTACAGGGCTTGGTTTGAGGATCTGCACAGCAAGGTTGAACTATATAAAGTTCTAAATGGTATCCCTACTGCTGTGGGAATTCTGTGCCAAAATAAAATTTATGTGAACAATATTTTAAAATTGTCAAAATAACATGCCAATTTCAATTGTTTTTGTAATTTCTTTCAAAATACAAAATGTCTCTAACAATATAGACAACAAAAAAGATTCAGCAAATGTTTTTTGACAAATAGGTTCCTTACTAGGCATATTAATAGAGAACTCTGAATAATTTAAACTACAATATGGAAACGTGTTTACCGCATCCTTCAGAAACTGTGCAAAGGCTTGGGGGAGTCAGGGGTAATGAAGGAGCTGAGGGAGAGGGAAGCCATTGCTGAGAGAGAGCCTGGGTGTGAACTTGGAGGGCTGTTAAGTGCATGTTGGAGAAGTATGGAACAGTGTTATTTTGGGGCAGGGAGGGATTGTAAGAGCCTCCCCCATGCAGACCCTGGCTAACACCTAGCCCCTCTCGTTCAGTCAGGCACATCTGCCCTGTCCCCATATGTCCCTGCACCCCCAGTCAGCCCCCCATAGTCCCATCCCCAAGGGTCCCTGCACTCCCTCCCCCTGTCTCCATGTGGCCCTTCATGCCCATTCAGCCACCTCCTCCCCCTGTTCCCATGTATCCCTGCACCCCCACTCAGCCACTCTCCTCTATTTGGCCCTGCACCCCCTCCCGCATCCCCCTGTTCCCGTGTGTCCCTGCACCCCATTCCCATTCAGCCCCTGCCCTAGTCTGTCCCCCCATTAGCCCTTCTGAACCTCAGTCTGTGGCCCCCAGCAGCCTCATGTGCCCCACGCTGTCCGTCCCCCATATCCAATTCCTCTTGACCTGGCCCCACAGGCAGGGCGCTGAGAGAAAGGCAGCTTTTTTCTCTTCCCTATCCATAGCTGGGGCTTGCTCTCACTCAGGAGAGGCTGCTCTGTTCTGGCATCACAGTGGCCCCTGGTGGGCAAAAGGCATAACTGTAGCATCTTTTCGGCAAAATGTATTTTCGGGGGTGGGGGGGGGAATCAGTGCGGCACATGAATTCTGCACGTACACAGTGGTGCAGAATTCCCCCAGGAGTAGTATCTTCATGACACTAGCATACGTTAAAACTGTGGAAACATGTCAAGAGGCATCGACAAAAATCAGTATATATGGGCACGATCATGCAAAGTCCTCAGCCTGTGCATTTAAACATGTTTAACTTAAAACATTGGCTTGTGCTGAAATTCTTTGCTGGATCAGGGTCAAAGTGCTCAGTGCCTTGCAGAATTGATCTCTAAATGAACAAACAAATAAAATCCTTCTCATACCTCTAGGAAAACTGCCCAGGGAGGCGGAGGCAATGAAAGAGATAAGGGAAGATAACAGTTTAGATGATAAAGGACTTTGAGCTACAGGAGCACAAAGTGAGCATGTAAAACTGCTAATATCCTAAAATGTATAAATGCCGACATATTTTTAATTGTGTGTTTTCACGAATGACCAACAGTTTTCTGACTACTCATGAATATGATCCAGGAATCATATCAAAATAAACTATTGCTTTTATGCACTAACATTTATGATTTTGTTTTTCCTTTTTACTATTGAATATTAGATGCAAGAAAACATGCACCAGTACAGATTAGAAAATTAGAAAACTACAGTGGAATTCAGTGGAGGGGATTATACATGCAGTGCTAACCCATCCCCACTCCAACATAAAATTGGGTTTGAACATTCTCCAGTTGGGAGGATGGCTGTACTTCCTGTCCTTTTGCTATCAATGGTGCTCTGTGGACTATTATGCAACAAGTAAGTCATTTTCACCCAAACACTGCTAGCTCCCTCACCTGAGGACATGCCCCAGGTGCAAATATTTTCCTTCCACAAATGTGCCCGTGCACTGGTGGGCCTTAAACCAAAAGATCCAATACCTCTTTCAATTTAGCTCTGCTGAACTATAGGGCTCAGCACTACTTCCCTGCTGGCTCAACACTAAAAAGATATGATTTTACTCAATTTTGAAGATTTTTTTCCCCCCCTCCTCTAACTACAGAAGGCCCTTTCAGAAAGCAAGTGGGAACATCTCTCCAATCCTAGTTTCCTCTTACCAAAGACCTTAATTTTACAGTATTGTTGCATTTCTTATCAGACAATCAGCAGGTGGACCAGTAGATTATGGGGATACAAATCGCACAGAAACATCAAGCAGAAGACAATTAGAAAGGATTTCATGGCTCTGTAACTCTGATAATTGTGTTATATCCAGGCCTGTTTCCCCATTATACCAAAATGTATTTTAACAAATAACTGAGTCCAAGGACCTATAATTAAGAAATAACCCAATCTTTTACAAGGATCCAAAAGCACAAATGTTAATCAAAATAATATTTAGAATTCTTACTGTCCTTAATCATGACATTCATAAAAGATCACACTGATTGGGTAGCAAAGAAGTGCTCTATGAAAAGATTTTTGAGAAATTACAGTAAGTAGGAAGGCCTGACTTTAAGCACTTTTTGCTGCCAAGAACAATCTAACCTCACATATTTTATACATTCACCAAAGATTACCAGATGTTTTTTACAAGTTTTGAACAAATGAGAGAGTACTTCAATGATATTTATTGGTTGCGGCTTGATTGTTTACAATTTTTGAAGCCAGCATTTAGATGTAAGACTGCATCTGTCACAATAATTACTGTTATCCATTAGCTGTGACTTTGAAACTACAGGTATTTTCAAGTAATCAAACTTTCCCATTACTTTATGATGTGGCAAACTATAATCTAATGCAAACAGAAAAATGACCAACCGTGAGCTCCGACAGAAGCATGGCTACAATCAGAGCTGGATAAAAGCATTAGGCACTATAGGCCCACACCAAGGGGCCCAGCTCCTGGATGAGATCAGAACCTCAACTTCTGGGTTTTTTTGTTTTTTTTGTTTTTAAATAGGTTTCTAGCCCTCATGTATTAAAGAGAAGCTTAAACATTTTTTTAAAAAACAGCCTGTCTGAGTGCTTGTCTAGACAGAGTTGCACTGGTTTAACCAAAGGTGTTACTTTAAACAGATTTAGTTGGTGTAAGAGGCTTTTTTACAGTTTAAACCATTATTTCAGTTTATTTTAAATGGATTAGGAACAGATTTAAACTGAAGTGGAATAAGCTACACTTAAATTGAAATAAGTGTCTACACAGAGGTTCGTATGGTTTAAGTAAATAGGTTTGTTTAATCCAATGCAAGTTTTTGTATAGACTAGGCTTTAGTTTGCAGGCACCATGAAACAATAGCTCTAAAAAGGTATGAACTGCCCAGTAATCTGAACTTTGGAACCTGAGGCCACCCCATTAAGGGTCAGGGGACAGGTCTATGGCAGGAGATGGGTGCATAGGGGTGCTATGCCTGGGACATTATAGTACTTTAATTTGGCCCTAATTGTAATAGGTGTTATGTTAATACTTAAGCTGATTTTTTTATAACTATTTCTGTAGGAAGTTTTAACAGATTTACAAATCACTGCCACATAAGTATCCGAAACAAATTGATAACCAGAGCAGTGAGCTCATATTTTGGTTCAGAGAAACATGCTTACTTTTATATTGCTGTAAAGTTTCTTTGCTAAACCTGAAAATTTAGCTTCATTAAAGCTAAATACAGAGTCCTGCAGGCCTCCATGTTCCATTGGTAATACTGCCTGTGGGAACTCCTCTCCTTGCTCCCAGCTTTATAACTTCAATATATATTTGTTTTGAATAATAGCAACCAAAAAAACCCTGGTTTCAGAGTAACAGCCGTGTGAGTCTGTATTAGCAAAAAGAAAAGGAGTACTTGTGGCTAACCAATTTATTTGAGCATAAGCTTTCGTGAGCTACAGCTCACTTCATCGGATGCATACTGTGGAAAGTGTAGAAGATCTCTTTATTTACACACAAAGCATGAAAAAATACCTCCTCCCACCCCACTCTCCTGCTGGTAATAGCTTATCTAAAGTGATCACTCTCCTTACAATGTGTATGATAATCAAGTTGGGCCACTTCCAGCACAAATCCAGGGTTTAACAAGAATGTCTGAGGGGAGGGGGGGGTAGGAAAAAACAAGGGGAAATAGGCTTGAATAGAGACTGGGAATGGCTAAGTCATTATGCAAGGTAACCTAAGTTAATTGTATCCAATTTGCAAATGAATTCCAATTCAACAGTTTCTCGCTGGAGTCTGGATTTGAAGTTTTTTTGTTGTAATATAGCAACTCTCATGTCTGTAATCGCGTGACCAGAGAGATTGAAGTGTTCTCCGACTGGTTTATGAATGTTATAATTCTTGACATCTGATTTGTGTCCATTTATTCTTTTACGTAGAGACTGTCCAGTTTGACCAATGTACATGGCAGAGGGGCATTGCTGGCACATGATGGCATATATCACATTGGTGGATGTGCAGGTGAACAAGCCTCTGATAGTGTGGCTGATGTTATTAGGCTCTGTGATGGTGTCCCCTGAATAGATATGTGGGCACAATATCTATTCAGGGGACACCATCAATATCCCCGAATGTAAGCTGAACTTTGTGACTTTGTCCTTACCCATAACTATTTTACATTTGGGGACAATGTATACCTTCAGATCAGCGGCACTGCTATTGGTACCCGCATGGCCCCACAGTATGCCAACATTTTTATGGCTGACTTAGAACAACGCTTCCTCAGCTCTCGTCCCCTAACGCCCCTACTCTACTTACGCTATATTGATGACATCTTCATCATCTGGACCCATGGAAAAGAAGCCCTTGAGGAATTCCACCAGGATTTCAACAATTTCCATCCCACCATCAACCTCAGCCTGGTCCAGTCCACACAAGAGATCCATTTCCTGGACACTAGAGTGCTAATAAACAATGGTCACATAAACACCACCCTATACCAGAAACCTACTGACCGCTATTCCTACCTACATGCTTCCAGCTTTCACCCTGCCCACACCACACGATCCATCGTCTACAGCCAAGCTCTGCGATACAACCGCATTTGCTCAAACCCCTCAGACAGAGACAAACACCTACAAGATCTCTATCAAGCATTCTCACAACTACAATACCCACCTGCGGAAGTGAAGAAACAGACTGATAGAGCCAGAAGAGTTCCCAGAAGTCACCTACTACAGGACAGGCCTAACAAAGAAAATAACAGAACGCCACTAGCCGTCACCTTCAGCCCCCAACTAAAACCCCTCCAAAGCATTATTAAGGATCTACAACCTATCCTGAAGGATGACCCAACACTCTCACAAATCTTGGGAGACAGGCCAGTCCTTGCCTACAGACAGCCCCCCAACCTGAAGCAAATACTCACCAGTAACCACATACCACACAACAGAACCACTAACCCAGGAACGTATCCTTGCAACAAAGCCCGTTGCCAACTGTGCCCACATATCTATTCAGGGGACACCATCAGAGAGCCTAATAACATCAGCCACACTATCAGAGGCTCGTTCACCTGCACATCCACCAATGTGATATATGCCATCATGTGCCAGCAATGCCCCTCTGCCATGTACATTGGTCAAACTGGACAGTCTCTACGTAAAAGAATAAATGGACACAAATCAGATGTCAAGAATTATAACATTCATAAACCAGTCGGAGAACACTTCAATCTCTCTGGTCACGCGATTACAGACATGAGAGTTGCTATATTACAACAAAAAAACTTCAAATCCAGACTCCAGCGAGAAACTGTTGAATTGTATCCAATTTGCAAATGAATTCCAATTAACTTAGGTTATCTTGCATAATGACTTAGGCTTGAATAGAGACTGGGAATGGCTATTTCCCCTTGTTTTTTTCCTACCCCCCCTCCCCCCCCCCCCCAGATGTTCTTGTTAAACCCTGGATTTGTGCTGGAAATGGCCCAACTTGATTATCATACACATTGTAAGGAGAGTGATCACTTTAGATAAGCTATTAACAGCAGGAGAGTGGGGTGGGAGGAGGTATTTTTTCATGCTTTGTGTGTATATAAAAATCTTCTACACTTTCCACAGTATGCATCCGATGAAGTAAGCTGTAGCTCACGAAAGCTTATGCTCAAATAAATTGGTTAGTCTCTAAGGTGCCACAAGTACTCCTTTTTTTTTTTTTTTTTTTTTGCAAAAAAACCCCTGTGATTTTATATAAAGACCACTTCTCTCATATTACTACTGTTTTGTTTACAGTAATAGCTCATGTTATGTTCCTTTTTTCTTGAAAGCATTTTCTTCTGTGAATGTTCATCTACCTATCTCATCAGGCCAAAGAAAGAGATGTACTCTGTCATTTTGAAGATCCCCACGCATAATCTCAGAGTATTGGTTGATCTCTTCCGAGAACCTGAGGAACAAAATTCAGACATACTACCAGTTCATATATACTAACATTTGTATTTTATAGACATGCATACACAATTGCTGATGGAAATATAAACAAGACAAAAAAACTCCATTTACAATGGAGTTTAGCCTGAGCGTATGTATCAGAAATGAAAGGGTAAAATAGGTTATAGGGATTTCATAAATATCCACAAACCAAGCATTATTAATCCAGGACATTCAGGCTTAAAAAGAAATCCAACCATGTTAAGGCATAGAAAACAAGTACCATTAGTGGTTTCAGCTTAGATTCAACTAAAGTTTAAGGGCACATTAGTGAATCTTAGGGAGGTGTGGGGGGAACTACAGAGTGGAGTTAAGGTTGTTTGAGTGCCCTACTGTGCATTTCCATACTTCAACATGGTACAAAAGTGCTATTATAGAGGCACGTGTGTTTATTTCCCCTGCATGACTTTATTTTCTAGTCACTGAATAGGATTCGTACTTGTTTTTTCAGTGGACATAATATAGACCAGCATATTAACGAGTAATTGCATTATGTGACACTCAGCCGTGTGCTCTTTGAACCTAGATAAAAATTAAGGACCATTTCTATTATGATTTGATTAAGGTGTGGGACATGTTCTTTTGTCTGGTAAACATAACTGAATCATCATCCCACAGCTCACAAAATGTGACTGTGTATGAAAGACTGACAGCCAAAGGGAAATCTTGACCAGAAGAGCATAACCAGGATTTAGCCACAGAAAGGGGCCTTTATCTAACATGCTTTCCAGAGATACCACAAAAAAAGTGAAATTCTGATAGTGAATTTTAGTCACTGCACATATAACCTCACTCACCCACTGACTGCTCTAGAGAGAAGAAAGGAGACGAATTTGCTGGAATTGTTTATGGACATCTCCATATAGACTCCAGAGATGCTTGCTTAAAACAGCAGCATAAGTACAGACCCCATATTTGTGAAATCCACCTGATTTTAATCAAACAATGCCTTTTTGCAGAAACCTGCTATCACAAATGTGAAGGTAATGCTGGATCTGGGGATGCATATGTTTTGGAGGATGCCAGAATACTAGCAATTCAAAAGTTAAGTGTGGAGACTGTGTTCAGTCCCTTAAACATTGAAATCTACCCTAATTTTCAGACTTTTAATATTGATCTAAGAGGATAAATGAGCTTTAAATGTGGGACATTTTATGGCCGTGCCAATTTCTTCCTTTGTCCTAAACCACTTTTATGGTGAAATTCTAGGCTAATGAAAAATATGGTTTGTGATGTAAATTCATATGCAATATTTCCTGAAGTGATGCTACTGGGTTGCTTTGTTTCACTAATATTTATTTGGTACTGAGCACCTGAAGCTTTCATTAACTTCAGGTGGTAGTTACAGGTTCTCAAAGTTTGAGGATGGAAAAAAATCAATTCCCTTCTATTTAGGTGCATATACACAAATTTAGAAGCCCAACCTTAGGTACCCAGATTTGAAAATTTTGCACATAGATTGTAAGCTCTTCAGAACAGGGCCTGTCTTTACATTTGGGTATTGTATGGTGCTGAGTACTGTGTTGGTACTAAACCAATTATGACTAGTGCTACTTTTATAAATAAAATGTGTGGGGCCAAATTCTGCTCTAAATTACATCTGTAACACCACAAGTGTCACTAAAAGTGAACATTTTGTCCCATGAAAGCTAGGCTTATGCAAACAATGAGATCCAGGCACTAAACTACCAAAAGAAAGCCCTTGATGTTTTATTGCTGCTGGTATCCACCCCACCGTAATGCCTGCATTCACAAGGTGAGAACAGCTGTTTTGTTTGTCCTACAGATCACAACATATGCATATTTCTGTGTTTCTCTCACCTTAAGTTTTAGTACTCTTTCCAAAAGAGTTCAAAGCAGGTTTTAAATGGGTGTTTGGCTTTTTCCAAATCAGCAATGCCTGAAGCCATGACAATTTAAGGATTTACGGAAAGATTACACAAGCAAAATTACTGCTAACACACTGCACTAGAGGTTTAAGTGGCTTGAATTTGGGAGCCTCCTAACGAAGGAACACAGAATTCAACAGCATAAAAATACAGGTAAATACAAGAGTTGCTCAATAATTAATTACGAATTTATTTCACAAATAATGCTATGTGTACTACACTCAATTCAGTCTTTCCAAACATCCATGCACTAACTCCCATCTCCCAGCAGAGTTTAATGTAACTTTGAGCAAAATCACTAACCTCAGAATGATTGTGGATTCTAACTTTTCTTTTATTAAGACTTTGCACATGCTTATCTAAAATAGAACAACTGGAACTTCATAGGTACCCATTTTTATAATATGCTGTAAATGAACAACTCTTTTGCTGGGAACATGAGATGGCCATTTGACTAATAAGCTAGATAATAATTCCTCTGAAGAATGATTGATTCTGCAGCTATACTGTCATCTCTCCCAAAAATATATATATTTTGAACAGGCTCAAACACAAAAACTGGCACCCTAGTTTTTATATCTGAACATTAAAATTAAACCAAGAGAGAGAAAAAAAAAAAGGGGTGGAGGAATTTCTCAGGGTTGGTAGATAGAATACGGTGTCCTGACTGATCATGGAAAATGGCTTTATAACTCTCAATCGCCCATGAAAATCTCTCAATGTACAATTCATAAGATTTGGAATTTTAAAATTCCAAAAAAAATGTCACAAAGAAGGTAAAATGTAGAAAAATAATGCAGGGGGAAATCTAACAAGGCACAAAGGGTGAAATTCACTGCAATATAGAATATCACTTAAGTCCTTAAAAGGCTCATGACTTCTTAGTTCAGTGCTGTTGTTTTAGCATTAGGCTACATATACTACATTGCTTTTCCTCATTCTAACAAACTGAACTGGAATTTTTGGGCGCATAGGAATGCGAGCCTTACTCTTTGACAAAAGGCACCAGTACTTAAGTCTCTCTCCCTTTCCGTCTCAGTGTTGAATACTAAAATAATTAATAATGATGCAATTCTTTCCATCATAAGCATGATACAAGGCTGAGGAAAGTCAATGGGAATCTCTCTCTTTCTCCTCCCTCTGAGAGACTCTTAAAGCACTTTGTCATCATTAATGAATAAGACTGAGTCTTTCATGGAGGTCATGGAAGTCACGGATTCCGGAACCTCTGTAACTTCCGCAGCTGCAGTGGCTGGTGCAACTGATCCCAGGGCTACCCAAGCAGCTTGGGCCAGCTGCACTGTCTGCTGCTCTGGTGGCCCCAGGCAACTGGTCCCAGAAACTGCCCCAGGCCGCCCCCACCTGGAGGAGCAGCAGCGGCGGGGCCCTAAGCCGCCGTCCCTCAGCACCTAAGATTTAGTTAGGGGTATTTTTAGTAAAAGTCACAGGCAGGTCACTGTCTGTGACTTTTTGTTTATTGCCCGTGATCTGTCCGTGACTTTAACTAAAAATACCCGTGACTAAATCGTAGGCTTATTAATGAACCAAGCCTCGCAACAGCCCTGTTAAGTAGTCAAGTGTTGTTCCCATCTCACAGATGCAATAAACGAGAGAGAAAAATTAACTGATTTTCTCATATACAGTGGCACAGAAGGGAATAAAACTCAGATTTCCTGAATCCAAGGCCTGTATTTTAACAAGACCATCCTCTTTTCTTTCAAACTCAATCATCATCTCAGTTACATTGAGGGTTTACACAGAGGGTTGGGGTTATACATGAGGTTCATAAAACCAAACAGAATTCATAAATTGTACATAGAAAGATCCCTCAAATCATCACAGCATTTTTCCTGAGTGAGGACAGGAAGCAGGCTTGTCGCATGTTTCAGTTATCAAATGATGAAAATCCAAGAGACCACCTCTACTAAAGGTGTTGAAAATTTAAGGACAACCCATTTAGTAAAACTATCAGGTTTCAGATGGCATGCTTGTAACCCACTGGTGAGGATGTACTACAGGTCCCCTTCTGTGCACATCTGCAGAGGAGGTGAGTTTGCTAGAAACCTGGCGAGAGAGCTTTAGCTCAAGTTGTAACAATTCATGCTTTTAGCTCTCCAAGTCCTCAGTTCAATCCCCAGTGCATGAGCCAAGATGGCTGTCACCCCACACTCATGATGAACATACAAGTAAATTCTTACGATAAATTGGCATTTTGCCAGTCAGAATCCACTAGACACTATTAGCATGACACTGTAGCTCTGCTGCAGCTGGCACTGCACTGGGAAGAGAGCTGCTTCCTTGCACCAAGTGTCACACTGACACAAGAGGCAGGCTGAGGTCACCAATCACCACAGCTCTGACTCGTGTCCACCACCAACCAGGGATGCATCAGGGTGAGAATTTGTGTTGCCTTCCATCTCCTTTGCTCCACCAAAGCTACCTACCTCACTCACACAATCAACTCCATGCCTTCTTCCGTGAAGTCCTCTATGCATGGTATGAGCGCACCTGCAAGGCCATGCCATGTTCGCAAGTCCACCTGAACGACCCACTTCTGCCATACTGCCTATAGTGAATCTTATTGATTTGTATATACTTTGTATGTAGTGTTATTCCCATTCCTTCTCCCTTGACCATAGACTGCACACTTCTGAGAGAAGGGATTGTTTAAACGTTTGGAAAGCACCTAGAACATAGTGGGCACTACTGCAAATGGATAATAATACCGTTACTGTGATTCAGTCTTTTTACACAAATTATCATGAGCAATATAGAGTGGTGCTCTGGTAATGAATATAACTGTAGAATTTTACAACATTCCCAACCTCTGCAGAACTCTCAGAAGCCAAACTATAAATTACATTAACATAAGGAAGGTCATTTGAACCAGTGACAGTTGTTTGACTGAACAAAAGACACAGGACCTCATATGATGCAGGGAACTCAGTTTAGATTCAATTTTCTGTTCTACATATTTAATATGACCAGACTATGCAGATCATAAATGTTTGGCTTACTTCATTTCCCTCTGATAAATAATAAAGCAATTACTTATTAACACTTAGCTCTAGTACAGTATTTGGTACAGTATCTTCAAAACCCTGTATAAACACAACACCTATGTATGATAAATAGATTTCTCTACTTCAAAAGAGGTCTGATAGCTAGTCTCCTGGGCAAAGTGTCAGTATTCACATTAAGGACTCAATCCTACAAGGTACTAAACACTACTCTAATATAGCAAAATACTGAAGCATATGCTTAAAGTTAAGCACCCGAATCGTCCTAATGAAGCCAGCAGAACTTAAAGCTAAGTACGTTCTTAAGTGATTTGCTGGCTTGGGCTGGAGAGTTCCGCGCCTTGTAGAATTGGGCCCTAAATTCATTCTTTCTGTCACAAGTCATGAATTTAGGGTGACAGAGAGGAAAGTCATTTCACCCACAAGGAATTGTGACTACTGGAGACTATACACTTGTGTCGATGCTCAGGCATCACCTGACAACAATACAAAAAATGATAGAAGCTACTGCTATATTGATATTTATCGTTTATCCACTTAGCATTTGTAATACTTATCCTGGATTGTGGGACTGATCAAAAGCCCACTGAGGACAATGGGGTGTTTCTGTTGACTTCCATGGGGTTTGGATCAGGTGTTTTATTGTTGTTATAATTCAAAGATGACTCTTAAAATCTACACAGTAGAATCTGGAATGTGAGAAAAAGCACCGTAAATCAGATACTGTAGAAGATCCAGATACTGATTTAATATAATGAGGGTAAATTAACCAATGATAGTGTCAGATGGTCCCTTTCAAAATCTTTGAATGCAGCGGTTTTTACTTCTGCTATAACAGGAGTAGCCAACCTGTGGCTCCAGAGCCACATGCGGCTCTTCAGAAGTGAATATGCGGCTCCTTGTATAGGCACCGACTCCGGGGCTGGAGCTACATGCGCCAACTTTCCAATGTGCTGGGGCGTGCTCACTGCTCAACCCCTGGCTCTGCCACAGGCCCTACCCCCACTCCACCCCTTCCCGCCCTCTCTCCTGAGCCTGCCATCTCCTCCCCCTCCTCCCCTGAGCCTCCTGCACGCCACAAAACAGCTGATTGGGAGGTGCGGGGAGGAAAGGGGAGGCGCTGATTGGCGGGGCTGCCAGTGGGCGGGAGGCGCTGGGAGTGGGGGGGAGAGGGTGCTAATGGGGGGCTGCTGACATATTACTGTGGCTCTTTGGTAATGTACATTGGTAAACTCTGGCCCCTTCTCAGGCTCAGGTTGGCCACCCCTGTGCTATAAGATCATGCTATGAAATAACAAGCTTACTGACAGTTTTATACACAAATATGAGCTATAGCCTATTTTTTTTTTTTTAAAGGAGAGACATTGTATTTCACAGAAAGGTCATTTTTCATTCTCTCTGCACAAAAAATGTGTCTGAACCGAAACCCAAAATCAATCAAACCCTGAAGTTTGAGTAAATTCAGATCCACATGCAGGTCCAAAAGCTTAGTAGCTACACAACTGTAGCAGGGACAAGGAACTACTAACACAGAACACCAGTTTATCTGAATTTTGGAGAATGATTAAAAACTGTGTGGGTGAATATGCTTATTTGAAGACAAATAGTAAACAAAGTAATAAGAAATCGCTTCTGCAATAGATAACATAATGAATTTGTGGCAGGACAATCACTGACTTATAGATAGCTTACTTTGTCTTACAAAAGAAGTATACTACAAAATATCATACTATGAACCATGAAATACAGAGGAAAAGGGAGAAAAGATTTAGTGCTAATACAACTGCTACCCTCTGAATGAAAAATATAGCAATGGCTACACAATATATGTATAATTAACAATGCAGGAGTTGTGCAGAATTTATATTTTATATCCAATATAACACACTGCTCTTTTTCAAATGCCTTTGACAAGTTTGCATATCTTGCTGCTATCCCAAGGTCAGGAATTCTTGACTCTCACAGTCACTAGTTGCCAAATCATTATAGTATTAGATCTATATTATTGGGCAAGAACATAAATATAAGGATGGGGAAAGATTTCTTTGGAGCTAAATCATTTATATGGATTTGCATTCAAGTCTCTGCACCTAATTTCATTACCCACAACTGTTAAAACAAATAATTCAACTAAGACTGGAAATTTGTGTAACATTTATTAACTATAAAGCAATTCTGTTAAACCCCCCCAAAATCAACATGAGTAATTGAATTTGGCTATGATTCTGGTAAAATGAGACCAACGTGATATTTTGTTAGTGAGAATAGGTCAAATCAGGATTGTAAGATTTAAACGATTTAGTTCCGTTTTAGTCTTTCACGAATGAGTGACTGACTCTGTCAAGCATCATAGGGGTAGCCGTGTTAGTCTGGATCTGTAAAAGTGGCAAAGAGTCCTGTGGCATCTTATAGACTAACAGACATATTGGAGCATAAACGTTCGTGGGTGAATACCCACTTCGTCAGATGCATGTCTGGATGCATCCGACGAAGTGGGTATTCAGCCACGAACGCTTCTGCTCCAATACGTCTGTTAGTTTATAAGGTGCCACAGGACTCTTTCCTGCTACAACAGGGACAGTCTAGGTGTACTTGGCCCTGTCTCAGCATAGGGGGAGGGGCTAGATGACCTCCTGAGATCCCTTCCAGTCTCACATTTCTATGATTCTATGAAAAAGAAACAGCTGATATGCTGTTTTATTTATAGTGTATTTGTTTCCTGGGAGGTTTTAAAGAAAAAATTATGCATCAGACTCACAAAATTAACCAATATTAGGGAACTGAGGACAGAATCCATACTGGCCCATTTCTTTTGTTATTCATGACTCTCCAAGCTGTTTTTCTATAGTCTAAATGTGACAGGTTTCACGATCCATCATTCACACATGAATGTATTTTATTCTTCACTGGTGTAGATATGAAAGTGGCAGCCACATATACTTTTAATTTACACACAGAGTTCTCAAACGATAAGGCTGCAATTCAATTATGAGAAGAGATTCTGCTGACACTGTGAGCTCCTAAAACACTGATCTTAGCATACCATATAATCTTGCTTTAAAAAAAAATTACCTCGTATTCTGTCCAGCAAACAGTTCTCCCTTCCAGTGAAGTGGAAAAAATACCACTAAAAAAAAAGAACTAAACTGTGCTGATAGGTTCACATTTGATTTTAGACATTTAGATAATATTTCATAGAATCATAGAATATCAGGGTTGGAAGGGACCTCAGGAGGTCATCTAGTCCAACCCCCTGCTCAAAGCAGGACCAATCCCCAACTAAATCATCCCAGCCAGGGCTTTCTCAAGCCTGACCTTAAAAACCTCTAGGGAAGGAGATTCCACTACCTCCCTAGGTAATGCATTCCAGTGTTTCACCACCCTCCTAGTGAAAAAGTTGTTCCTGACATCCAACCTAAACCTCCCCACTGCAACTTGAGACCATTACTCCTTGTTCTGTCATCAGCTACCACTGAGAACAGTCTAGATCCATCCTCTTTGGAACCCCCTTTCAGGTAGTTGAAAGCACCTATCAAATCCCCCCTCATTCTTCTCTTCCGCAGACTAAACAATCCCAGTTCCCTCAGCCTCTCCTCATAAGTCATGTGATCCAGTCCCCTAATCATTTTTGTTGCCCTCCGCTGGACGCTTTCCAAATTTTTCCACATCATTTTTGTAGTGTGGGGCCCAAAACTGGACACAGTACTCCAGATGAGGCCTCACCAATGTTGAACAGAGGGGAATGATCACGTCCCTCGATCTGCTGGCAATGCCCCTATTTATACAGCCCAAAATGCCATTGGCCTTCTTGGCAACAAGGGCACACTGTTGACTCATATCCAGCTTCTAGTCCACTGTAACCCCTAGGTCCTTTTCTGCAGAACTGCTGCTTAGCCATTCGGTCCCTAGTCTGTAGCGGTGCATGGGATTCTTCCGTCCTAAGTGCAGGACTCTGCACTTGTCCTTGTTGAACCTCATCAGATTTCTTTTGGCACAATCCTCTAATTTGTCTAGGGCCCTTTGTATCCTATCCCTACCCTCCAGCGTGTCTACTTCTCCTCCCAGTTTAGTGTCATCTGCAAACTTGCTGAGGGTGCAATCCACACCACCCTCCAGATCATTTATGAAGATATTGAACAAAACCGGCCCCAGGACTGACCCTTGGGGCACTCCACTTGATACCGGCTGCCAACTTGACATGGAGCCATTGATCACTACCCGTTGAGCCCGACAATCGAGCCAACTTTCTATACACCTTAGAGTCCATTCATCCAGCCCATACTTCTTTAACTTGCTGGCAAGAATACTGTGGGAGACCATGTGAAAAGCTTTGCTAAAGTCAAGGAACAACATGCCCACTGCTTTCCCCTCATCCACAGAGCCAGTTATCTTGTCATAGAAGGCAATTAGATTAGTCAGGCATGACTTGCCCTTGATGAATCTATTCTGACTGTTCCTGATCACTTTCCTCTCCTCTAAGTGCTTCAGAATTGATTCCTTGAGGACCTGCTCCATGATTTTTCCGGGGACTGAGGTGAGGCTGACTGGCCTGTAGTTCTCAGGATCCTCCTTCGTCCCTTTTTTAAAGATGGGCACTACATTAGCCTTTTTCCAGTCTTCCGGGACTTCCCCCAATCGCCATGAGTTTTCAAAGATAATGGCCAATGGCTCTGCAATCGCATCCGCCAACTCCTTTAGCACTCTCGGAGGCAGCACATCCGGCCCCATGGACTTGTGCTCATCCAGCTTTTCTAAACAGTCCCAAACCTCTTCTTTCTCCACAGAGGGCTGGTCACCTCCTCCCCATGCTGTACTGCCCAGTGCAGTAGTCTGGGAGCTGACCTTGTTCGTGAAGACAGAGGCAAAAAAAGCATTGAGTACATTAGCTTTTTCCACATCCTCTGTCACTATGTTGCCTCCCTCATTCCGTAAGGGGCCCACACTTTCCTTGACTTTCTTCTTGTTGCTAACATACCTGAAGAAACCCTTCTTGTTACTCTTAACATCTCTTGCTAGCTGCAACTCCAAGTGTCATTTGGCCTTCCTGAATTCACTCCTGCATGCCCGAGCAATATTTTTATACTCCTCCCTGGTCATTTATCCAGTCTTCCACTTCTTGTAAGCTTCTTTTTTGTGTTTAAGATCAGCAAGGATTTCACTGTTAAGCCAAGCTGGTCGCCTGCCATATTTACTATTCTTTGTACACATCGGGATGGTTTGTCCCTGTAACCTCAATAATGATTCTTTAAAATACAGCCAACTCTCCTGGACTCCTTTCCCCCTCATGTTATTCTTCCAGGGGATCCTGCCCATCAGTTCCCTGAGGGAGTCAAAGTCTGCTGTTCTGAAGTCCAGGGTCCGTATTCTGCTGCTCTCTTTTCTTCCTTGTGTCAGGATCCTGAACTCGACCATCTCATGGTCACTGCCTCCCAGGTTCCCATCCACTTTTGCTTCCCCTACTAATTCTTATAGCATAGTCAATCAGTAACAGTGATAAAAATGTGTTAGCTCAGTTCTTTTAAGTTTAGGGTTTTTTGCCCTTTTTTGGGGTAGGTCTTCGTTATCCTAAATTACATTTTTACCCCTTGCCTAAGCTTGCAAAAACTCCATTGGATTAGCTAAACTACCTCTGTAAATATCCTCTCCCATGAGCCCCCCCTCCCCCCATGTATCCAATGTCTCAAAGCAGTGTCCCCAAACTTCAGCTATGTAATCAACCCTCCCCATGCTGCCAGTTGGCTTGTTAAATTGCATCATTTTGTAGGCGGACACTCTGAGAATCCTTGCATTAACTCCAGGGAGCCACCTAAGGGGTAGGGGAAAAGTTCAGATTGCAAATGCACTCAGAACTCTGTAGCTTTAGCTTGGACCTACTCAGTGCTAAATTTCATCATTATGTAGCAGTGAGCATGAAGTGAATACATGCTTTAGAGAGAGCAAAATTTACAAAGATTTTTTAAATATTTTGTCCAGATTCTCTAGTGAAGTGTGACTGCTTTGCACAGCATCACCAGTGCAATCTGGCCCTAGATAAACGTAGTGCAATAAGACCACGGTGAATCACCCCTGTGCAAGGGTGATCCTCCTGCAGCTTAGAGGTTCTTAGGCCACTTCCAGTCTCTGCTGCTGGTAGCCAGATTTTTGTGCACCCCAATTCTAACTGTGGGTTTTGGACTTTGGTGTCATTTTTGACTAGCATAGATTAGAGCAGCCCTGGTACCTGGAGCTCAACCCCAGTCAAGAGGCAGCACCAGATCTGGGGGAGTGCAAAAGTGAGTTTTGCATATACCCATTCCTAATCTGTGTTCTGTGAAGATCAGCTTTTCCCTGGCATCTGGCCCGTATCATTTACCGGGTTTGAGAAGCAGAACCAGAGAGTCACCCTTAAAACCTGCTCAAGTGCCTTAGGTAACTATGCCACATGAAATCAACATTTGCTGTATTCCAGGAAGGATGGTCTAGTGGGTAGAGCACACACCTGTGCTGTAGGGGGCGTGGGTTTAACTCTTGCTGTGCTACAGAACATCCTGGGTGACCCTGGACAAGTCACTTGCTCTCTCTGTGCCTCAGTTCCCCATCCGTATAATGGGGATATTAGCACTTCCCTACCTCACAGGGATGCTGTGAGAACAAATACATTAAAGATGTAAGTCCTAAAATAGATATTATCTAGAACAGATACAGGGAATACAGAAAATACTGAAGTAACTTTCCTTTTTAAGGTTAGGATCCAAGATGTAAGGTAGTGCTAAAGTCTAGTTAACATTCCTTCTTCAGGATTTTGGTTGTAGACTGGAGAGATTCTCTGCAAAAAGTTTTGGTTTTGGTTGGGTTTCTTTGTTTGAAGAAGAACAGTGAAATCAATTCCTCTGAAGGAGGAGTTAATTTCCTTTACCTTGCTCTTACCCTTCGTTTGGTTACAGAGAAAAATATGTCCACATCTTGATGGCTTTATTAAAGAGTAAATGTGGAGGTTCATTTGTTATTTTTTATTATTATATTCACTTTTGTAGGGGAGGGAGAAGAAGTGAGTTTTCAGGTAGTTATATGTATATTTTTTGACTGTGGAGATTTTGCAGCATTTTCTATTTATACTGACTTCAGTGGGACTACTTTTCAAACCTCATAATTAGAGACAGATCTTCTTGTAAGGATGCAGGGTCAAGCTCACAACATCTTCAGAGAAATGCAGACTATGAAAGATTCCCAATGTTAACCGCAATTCCTCCATATTGCTGTATTTCCTTACTTATTACTGTAAAATTTCCTACTGTATTTCCTACTTATTTTATAAACAAGTTTTTTTTACAAATAAATCATACACATGCAGCTTCTTTAGTAGCACATTGGAATGCCCGTTATTTCAATTTGTTTATTTCCTTAGTGGAATTTTTAAGAGAGCTACATAGCAGCAATTGTTTTAATATCGTGCAAAGGATTTTCTCTTCATTTAGCTATGGTGTTCTTTTCTATTTCCCTTTGGATGGAATCACTGTACAAATCATCTTGACACCAAACAGTCAGAGAAGCAGATTTTCAGATTCTCCAGGCGTTAGCTACAGTAGATCAGATTTCAGAGAAATCAGATGCATTTACACCAAACTCCTAAAATATCAATTATGAAAGAAATGTACCCCATACTCTCTGTTACTAACTCAATAAAGGTACAGGTCTCATTGTACAGCCTTCGTGATATTAGGCTGTACAGAGTCTGGCAGTCTTTTATAGGACAGGCTCTGTTCTAGAAATTCTTCAGGTGACCACAGTAAAGGACTGATTTCTTGACAATACAATATACCTAGCTACAGCTTCCTACTGCTGGGGAGGCGGGGGAGGGGGGGAGGTGGGGAAGGGGGTAGGGAGGAGAAGTGTCCTAGATAGCCTCCACTGAATAATAACTGATTTATTGCAAATCAGCGCCTCCACAAAAACTCTTAATTAAAAACCTAGGAGACATTTAGATTTCCTGGAAAAACATCCATATAGATTTTCAGCTTAAAAGTCACGTTTATTCCATTAAAAAGTTAGGTTACTGTGCTGATGGTGGTTTCCAGTCTACATATGACCCCTAGCAGGGTAGACCAATAGTGGACACACAGTTTATTTTGGAAAGATGGCCCTGAAGATCACTTTGAATTTTATTTCTATGTTGAAAAAGATGTTTCTGCATCTGGCACAACCCAGGGACAGGAAAAGTGGCAAACAGAAAGGAGCATTTTGCTCTTTCCTAATCCTAGGGCTTTCTGAGTGCTGGGGAAGTAGATCAGTATTTAGTGTAAAGGCTACTTCAGTCAGAAATAATTTAAGAAACAGTTTTAATATGACCGACAACTTTTCTGGCAGGACCAAGTTGCCTGGATAGCTATCTGCATGTTACAAATGACTAGGTAGATTTATAGTCAAAGTGGAATTTGATAATTTTGTCTACTTTAGCTTGCAACACAACTGTTTCAACTGAATTTCTCATTGCAGTTAGGTGCTTGTTCAAAATTTAAACTCAAAAGGAGAAACTCCGCAGGTAAGAACCCACCTGAAAGAAAACCTGAGACAAGGTTTGTGCAAATCCTGTTGAGTCCGGAACACAAGATTATAATGGAAAAACAGACAACTCTAGAAGGCTCGCTACAATACACACAGAAAAGGCTTAAAGAGGGTATGTGAATAATTCATAACTGTATACATTGAAATGGAACTCCTCTACCAGATTTGCTCTGCTTTCTTCTTGCTCTATTTTTACTTGTTTTAACTTCCTTTGATTTCTAATTCAATCACTTAAGTGCTTGCTGGAGTTGGGAATGGAAATTCCTAATACTAACTAGCAACAAAAAAGATATTAGCTTTTGTAGATGGGAAATCCTGAACTGTAATGGCTAGGGGCATATTTTGCAGCCTGAAAAGTGTCAGGATTTGTTCTTGAGAGAGGTTCTTTTTTATTACAGGCACAAAATAAGGACACTTTGGAAGAGAACATCACTTCCCATTATCAACTGATAATCATGCAGTCATCATACAGGGACATTTGAGTGCCACATATTGGTGTCCTAAAAATGTCTAACATTATTGCTCTTTAAAAAGAAGGAAAATCAGACAGTAGCTCCTATTGCCTAGGTCCCAAGTTTAAAGGAAAGGGTGCAACATCCTCCCTTTTGCACTTATGCGAGGGGGGATGGGGAGCTAAAATTTTTACTAGGGATAGAATTTTCACCCCAGAAAAATCAATGGCAAAATTCTCATTGACTTTAATAGGATCAGGATTTCCCCCCTATTGTTTGTTTCCCTGAGCACAGGGTATGGAGAAGCTGTGCTATCATCAACAATGTTCCAAAGAGGATGGAAAGGACTCCTTTATAAGGTAGGATTTGATCTAATGCCAGGGTTTGATCTAACGCCAGCTGTGGTCAATGGAACTCTACTGAAGTTAGTATGCACTGGATCAGGCCCTACATGTTTAAGTGAGCTTGATTTAATTTTGTGTATAGAATCTTAGAAAGGTAGGGCTAGAAGGAACCTCGAGAGGTCATGAAGTCAAGCTCCCAGCGCTGAGACAGGATCAAGTAAGCCTAGACCATCCCTGCAGGGGTTTGTCCAACCTGTTCTTACAAACCTCCAACGATGGGGATTTCATAACCTCCTAAGGAAGCTCTGGAATAGGCATAACTACCCTCATAGTTAGAAAGTTTTCCCTAACGTCTAACCTAAATCTCCTCTGCTGCAGATTAAGCCCATGATTTCTTGTCCTACCTTCAGTGGACACGGAGAACAACTGTCCTCTTTATAACAGCCCTTATCATATTTGAAGACCATTAGCAGGTCCCCCCACCCTCAAGTTTTCTTTTCTCAAGACTCTTTTTTCCGCATAGGTCAGGTTTTCTAAAGCATTTATCATTTTTGCTGCTCTCCTCTGGACACTCCTCAATTTATCCACATCTTTCCTAAAGTGTGGTGCCTAAAGAACTGGACACAATACTCCAGCTGAGGCTTCATCAATAGGACAGGACAGTTATCTTCCATGTCTTACATACTACACTCCTGTGAATGATATTGACAATTAACTCTGTTGCTATCCTTTGACAGTGCATCTCTGCCTGTTGTTTCCTCTCCTTGTTGACTGCATCATATTGTTGATTCATATTCAATTTGTGATCCACTATAACCCCCAGATCCTTTTCAGTGGTACAGCCACCAGGAAGCATCACAACAAGAAAACACAAAGATGGGGAGAGACAAAAAGAGCGAAAGTGTGAGCATGCATACAAGAATAAACAATTTCAGGATGATCAATCATAAGCAGAATTATTGCATTTGTGCTTATGATTCTATTTTTCTTAAACTAGGCACGTCATTATACAATCAATAAATTAGAGTGTAAATGAATTACATGTATAGATGAAAAGCACTCTAAGAAATAGGTATTATTGTTATTCTCCTGGAGAACATGGTGCTGCAACTACCATTCTAGCTTTACAGCCACTTGATCAGTGTGATTTTCAGTAATTCTGGTCACAGTTAACTAGAATCCCAAAGGCTTGTAATTAATACACTTGAAATCCATTTAAAAATCATATTTTCTTAAAATCCGCTCACTTCTCATGCTAAGGAAATAAGACAGCTGGTTAATGTATTCATATGCAAAGTAATCCATGCATCACTACAAACGTTTTTCTGCAATTGCTTAACTGTTTAAGATTTCTGATGTCCAGATCTGTCTATCAGTCTAACAATGTCATAACACTTCACATCAGCCATGCTTCACAGATGGAAAATTAGACTAAGCAGACCTAAGATAATAGAAGACCCCTTGGAAAAGAGAGGACCAGCGAACATCATCTGAAAGATGTCAGGAGAAGGGGAGGAAGACCACCAGGTTGTTTTCACCAGAAATCCACTAAGGAAATGTGTGGGTCTGAGGGGAGCTTGTGGCCTTTTAGACACAGAAGAGCCTACAGGGTTTGTAGCAGCATGGTTAGGAGTTTTTCCCCCCTGCATCTCTGCCTAGGAAAGGGTATTGGATTTGGAAGACTTATATCCCCTATACCCGTTAAAAAACAAGGCTTCTTTTCCAGAAGATTATTCTCCCTCATCTTCTAATTAAGTCCACTGGGTGGGAGTTGGGATACTCTTTCCCCTCCCTCACATGACAAGGAGGGAAACAACAGGCAGAGATGCACTGTCAGAAGACGGCAACAGGACTAATAGGCAAACACTGATAATCTTGGATCATCCAAATGATAGGAACCCCAGAATAAGATAATCCTCTGAACCTCGGTCTGTTCACTTACTCCATTTTGGTACATTTCTGCTTGTTTGTGACATTAGATCAAGTGACTCACGTCTTCACCGTAACCTGTATTCTCAGGTATCAGAGGCAGCTTCAATAACCACTGCTTCCCATTCACTGCACTCACACAGAATGTGAATTACTTTTAGCTTCCTCTCTGCTAGAACCAGGCCAATATTTTCTGCAAGCTCACCATGCACAGAGAGATTTGTTCTGCTAAAATCACTACTGTTTTCCCGTTGAAAAGAAATAACATCAGTTCAGACTGGCTGTGACTGTATGAAATGTAGGTCTGTGGCTCTGGATGTGAGAACAGAACATAAACACATTTATACAATATTAAAAAAACCACTTTCCTTAATTGTTAGCTGCTGGGGAGCAAAGCTGAGGCAACAGTGGGAAAATTTACTCATGAACGAGTTCTTGAATTCTGAATTTTAATTTGATTGCTTTTGTACCTCTTTCCCTCACTTTTCCATAAATATCCATGCTAGCAGCCTTTGAGGTAGACACATGAGTGTGTGGGCAAATTAGTGTATTCAAGTATGACCAAGTATATTTATGCCAGAAGTGTTTGCTCAGCCTCAACACACTAACTGGTCTGAGAAAAATGACCTGTGATCAACATGTGTCAATAAAAAGTGTAGCTGAGCCAATGTGGAACACAGTATAGCTGCAAATATAGAGAAAGGTAAACCATGTTGAACAACGTTTCAGAAACATAGGTTAAAAATCCCTTTCACTTAAGTACTATAAACAGGGAACGCATTTTAAAAGTAGAATCACAGAATCGTAGGACTCGATGAGACCTTGAGAGGTCTTCTAGCCCAGTCTCCTGCACTCAAGGCAGGATTAACTATTATCTAGACTACCCTGACTGGTGATTGTCTAACTTGCTCCTAAAAAAAACCTCCTGTGACGGAGACTCCACAACCTCCTCAGGCAATTTATTCCAGTGCTTAACTACCTTGATAGTTAGGAAGTTTTTCCTAATGTCCAACCTAAATCTCTCTTACTGCAATTTAAAGCTCCCACTGCTTCTTGTCCTATCCTCAGAGGTTAAGAAGAACATTTTTTTCTCCCTCCTCCTTATAACAACTTTTATGTACTTGAAAACTGTTATCATGCCCCCCTCCCCCAGTCTTCTCTTCTCCCCTCTGGACTTTCTCCAATTTGTCCACATCCTTCCTGAAATGTGGTGCTCACAACTGGATACAATATTCCAGCTGAGGCCATATCAGCACAGAGTAGAGTCTTGCTTTCAACACTCCTGCTAATACATCAAAGAATGAGGTTTGCTTTTTTTGCAACAGTGTTATACTCTTGACTCATATTTAGCTTGTGATCCACTATGACCCCTCCAGATACCTTTTCGCAGTACTCCTTCCCTAGGTAGTCATTTCCCATTTTGCAATTCCCATGTGTGCAATTGATTGTTCCTTCCTAAGTGGAGTACTTTGCATTTGTCCTTATTGAATTTTATCCTATTTACTTCAGACCATTTCTCCAGTTTGTCCAGAACATTTTGAATTTTAATCCTATCTTCAAAGCACTTGAAACGCCTCCCAGCTTGGTATCATCCACAAATTTTATAAGTGTACTCTTTATGCCATTATCTAAATCATTCATGAAGATACTGAACAGAACTGAACCCAGAACATATCCCTGTGGGACCCAACTTGATATGCACTTTTAGCTTGACTATGAACCACTGACAACAACTCTCTGGGAATGGTTTTCCAACCAGTTATGCACCCACCTAAAAAAAGCATCATCTAGGCTGTATTTCCCTAGTTTGTTTATGAGAAGGTCATGTGAGACAGTATCAAAAGCCTTACTAACATTAAGATATACCACACCTACTGCTTCCCCCCATCCACAAGGCTTTTCCATATTTTCTGCTATTGTTATTGTTTTTATTGTTATGCTGTCAAAGAAAGCTATTAGGTTGGTTTGATACAACATGTTCTTGACAAATCCATGCTGACTGTTACTTATCACCTTATTATCTGCTAGGTGTTCGCAAATTGCTTGCTTGATTTGCTCCATTATCTTTCTGGATACTGAAGTTAAACTGACCGGTCTGTAATTCTGCAGGTTGTCCTTATTCCCCTTTTTTTAGATTGACACTATATATGCTCTTTTCCAGTCCTCTGGAATTTCTCCTGTCTACCATGACTTTTTGAAGATAATCGCTAATGGCTCGGATAGCTCCTCAGTCAGCTCCTTTGAGTATTCTAGGATGTATTTCATCAGGCCCTGGAGACTAGAAGACATCTAACTTCTTAAGTAATTTTGAATTTGTTCTTTCCCTATTTTAGCCTCAGATCCTACCTTATTTTCAATGGTATTTGTAGCAGGAAGAGGGCCTGAAACATAAGCCCTTGTATTAGAGGCCTGAGGCCTAAACTAAAATAATGGTCAAAGCTTTGCTGCTATAAAGCAAAGTTAAGTTGTGAGCAAAAGGCAGGGCCTTCTCACAGACTTTGGCAAGAACGGGGCTGATATTGCAGAAACACATATTCCATATGCTAAACAGCCTGGGGCTTCATACTATGCATACATAATCATGTAAACAAACAATGCACACTCTTTAAAGGTAAGACTTCTGGTTGAGACTTCTAGTCCAATACAATCAAATTACATTAGTTTTTGAAAGAACAGCACATTTAGCATTCCACCCAACTAGAGATGTCAGGGAAAATTTGCTAAGAAGGTTTCATGAACTATCAGTTTCACCTCTCCTTTCCTTATGCCCCAGCTCCTTCTCCCAGATATTCAGCATCCCCCAGCATGGCTCCTGGACCTTCATCTCTTACTGTAAGGCCAGCATATCTGCCAAACCTCAGGCTTTTGACCACAGACTCTGGCCTCCTTTGAGGATTTCTCAGCTAAGGCCATCCTCAAAGAAGGCTTTGAATTGCTGCAGCTGTGAAGGTGACACTGAAAAGAACAGAACAACAGGTAGATCGGTCCTGTTTATGCAAGCTAAAAATATGATTTCTCAAGCTCTTGTGACCAGCCATTGTTCAGAGCCGCTTAAAGCGGAGGAATACATTATTTTCCTAATTTTAAAACAAATATTTTACGTCAACTTATTTAGTTTTATGGCAAGTGGAAACCTTGGGAGCAGTGGTTGAGAGAGAAACCAAGAAAACAAACTTAACAGCAATTCAGGAAGGACTAGTGTCATCAAGCTATGAGTTGTTGCCCTCAATTATATGGGTGCAACTTTCAAGGACATCAGTGGGAGCCTCATCTATGTATCAGTGGGCAAAAGTGGACTCTGAGTGATTCCTTTCTTGGCTTATATTTCCCTCAGAAAATTGCGGCTCTGAATGAGTCACTAACATACGGGAAAAAGATAGCTTCTAAAAGGAAAGGCAGCTGTGGTTCATTTGCAGCTTTCTAACAGGAGCAGATTTTAATGAGTCAGATTGCATAAATAGTGTCACGACACGGGCAAGTCAATAACATTCAGTGCTTCCAATATTAGCCTGCTCCCGTGACAGCAACTTGCTTTAGAGCAGCAAAACAACTGATTGTCCAAGGCAATACATGTCAGATCATCCAGTTAAAGTGATTCTTCCTAAAGTGTCCCTTGGCATAGTGCTGTAGCATATTAAAGCATGCAGAATCAACCATGAAGAATGATTGTCACAAACAATATTGCTAATATAAACAATATATTATCATCTCATCTTAATATACCAGATTAGGCCTTTAACTTGAAACAGTTGTGCTTAAATTACATATATGATCCTTTTTAGGAAATTCAGACTTGTGGCTTGAAGGCTGCAGGCACATGAAATCCTGGCATTGTGAAGTTAGTCAACTGCACTTAACCTGATGACTGAAAACAGTAATAAATACTAAACTCCTGCAGGATGGACAATGTGAAATTATGTGCATGGCGTGATATTTTTCAAGAGGTCATAACTAGGTAGATTTACTACATTTTTGTAGTGTTTGTTAGCTAATATAAGTTATTTGAAGTGGGCAATTGTTTTCATCTGCTACCCATGTATTCCCTTTTCTCAGGTCAATTTACTACGTCCTAAGTTTGACTCTGAAGCGGTCATTTGGCTAAATGATAAAATTGTACCTGTGCAAAGGCTATTGTATCAAGTTTCCGGATAAAGCTGTTGTACCAGAATAAAGTGCCAACTTTCACATTCATAGCTTTTGAGATTCCTCAGGGCTTATCCAGAATGAGGAGAGATGTGTTCCAAGCTTGTTAGCTAATTTGCTAAACAGGTACCAGGCCAGATCCCCTACTGGTGTGAAACAGAACAGCAGCATTGCAATCAATGGAGCAACACAGATTTCTACCAGCTGAAGCTCTAGCCCACTGCTCAACAGGTGTGTGCTCAGCTGGATTGACTCACCTGTGAATAACAAAGTACCACAGATCTGCTTTATAGAATAGATGACTCTGCACTCTGCCAGTTGATAGAGAAACTTGCTAACATAAAGAGAAAATTGGCATAGTTACAAAATGCCTCTGACAAAGAGATCTGGTATGGCCTGGCAAAGTTGTGCTTGGGAGCTTTTAGTGTAATTACTCCCAAACTGTTTACACCACAGTTTACAGCTCTGGATTGATACAGAACCAAGTGTATACATTGATCTATTTTGGCAGAAAAGCATCAGTACCCTATTCTGTTGGAAAGAACTTGTAAATTTATGCTTATTCTGTCAAAGGAAATGTACATCAGTGATTATATTGCACCAAGGGACCAACTAAAACATAAGGGTCCTTGAAATGTTGCCAATTGGTATTTTCATTATTCCTGCTACGGCTCTAGGAGTTTATTTTTCTAGCTGATTTGGTGATGTAGTTGTATTTCTTTTCACGTGCCATTGGGTTCCATTTTGAGCCCTATAACTTTGTTGAACATCTCTGTACCACTGTTTGGTCGGGGGCTACATTAACCATGAGATTTACATGTGCAGGTTGCCGTTAACATTTTCCTTTCCTATGGTAATCCCCTCTACAATTATTTCCTGTAGTCAGTTCAGCAGACCAATTCTTTTATTAATACTCTGAAATGTGAAGAGAACCTTTGATCTTCCCAGTTCAACCCCAGCTTTTAACACTGAGAGAGGCGGGTTCCTTGTCCAGGCCCCAGGAAAACACCCCTGAGCAAGGCACTTAAGAATGCGTGTAAGTGCTCTGCTGAATCAGGGCCCGCATGCTGGAAGTTCCTTCTGTTAATTAGATTTTCTGGCTGATATCATGCACCTTCCCAAACATGTTCCTTACTGAAACTCTTATTTTAAAAGCGGGGTTGTGGAAATGCTACACACTTTCATAGTGATGATTGCCAGCATTCAGTTCTGAAGCCTTTAAAAATCAGTGGATATAAAAAAGTGCAGCAGACTGGGGCCAGGAAAGATTTCAATAGCCAGTGATTCAGCAGTATCTGGACAAAACAAAGGCACTGGTAATCTTGGTTAGTTCTTGCTTTGTGATCAGAAATCTTATTTCTCTGTTTTACTGCTGATTTATTTACACTGCCTTCAATCTGACTTTAAGGCCTAAATTCAGCCCTTGGGTAAGAGGGTAGCATTCCCCTTATGCCAGAGGAGTTACACCTGATTACAACAGTGCTGAATCTACCCCTACATGTCAGTCCACTTAATCTTCTCCATATCAATTACTCTGCTTGCTATCTTCATATTGCAGAGACTACAACATGAAATATGTAGAATACCTTAGCACAGGGGTAGTCAATAGGTGGACCACAGGCCAAATCCGGACCACCAGACGCTTTTGATCGTAAAATCTTTTTATTTACTTATTATCATTATTATTGCGGTTTGAAAAAATGTTCCTCTAGAGTCTGGACCTTGACTATACCTTGAGCAAGATATTTGGACCTTGACAAAAAAATTATTGACTACCCCTGCTTAGCACCAAGGTTCACGGCTGTCATTGCTTTCTCTGCCTGAATTGCAAGGTACCAGCCCTCTCATTCAGAAACAAGAATGTTGAGGGCTCAAAATAAAACTAGTCATATGTCTGTTCAACAATATATGACAATGGTCTTCAGTGATTCTGGCCCTTGTTAAAGATTTGTTCTTTTTTTTTTTAATTTTTAGGAGTTATCCTCATATTAAAACTAGAAATACTTTATTCTAAGCTCTGCTGGAACAAAGAAATCAGTTATTCTGTTAGGCAGGGTAGGAATAAACATCCTCCATTGTGAGACTATGTTCCTGTGTAATGGGCCAAGTGGACAATTTGGTGAATTCTTTGCTAACATTTGCGATTTACACCACTCTTATAAACAAACAGATTTACTCACTTTGGGTAATACTCATCACGTGCAGAGGGACAACTCAACACCTATGCCCCAGTTAAGTCCCACTTAGTTCCTGTCACTATGAAGTTCACCCTTTAAGAATAAAACAAGAGCGATGAGAAACTCCCACAATTGCCTCATAATTAAAAATGGAACTAAACAAAAACACTGTGCACTTACTACAGCCTCTCAATGGTAGAAAGTAACAGCACAAAACAAGCCTCAAACACACATTCCAATTTTCCAAAAAACACGACCCATTTTGAGAGTGAAGTATTTCTGTTTCGTGTACTGGCATCTTTCTAAGGAACCTAGACATTTGTAGGAATTTGTTTTTTACTGTATCTTGGTAAAAACTACAGGAAAAACATTCAGTGGTTTTTGCTGTGTTACTTTAAACTCCTTGGAAGCTTAGCTACAGATAGAAGAAAATGAGCCACTTGACTAATTAAACCTATATTGAGCTGCTTTGTTATAACCAAAATGTAAATTCAGACCTATGTAGAGGACCAGCACAAAGACTATGCACTACTTGAGGCCCATTTAAATTTATCATGAGCCTTGCAATATTTAGGGTTTTTCTTAAAGCCCCAGCTCCTGGAGTCATATGCTTACATGAAAATCTCAGTTTTCATTTTAAAAATATTTTTAAAAAATTAAGTTCCTAGCCCTCATGATTATGGAGAAAAGCTTTGAAAACATGACTCAAGTACACCCTAAAGACTTTAAACCCAATTGAAAAAACTAAAACAAACATGATTTTTAAGCGAGTCTCATGATTTTTGAAATCCTGGGTTAGCAATAGTGGGTTTGAATTAGTAGTGCACAGTCTTTGTGCTGGCCTTCTGCAGAGGCATGAATTTCAGCTTGAGTGAAAGGCTATGCAGTTTTCTGCCCTAGCGAGGGCATTACAGCACTCCCAGACAAGCGAAGGCTGGATGTACCTCTACAATCACCATTTTCAATTCAGGCTGGAAAGTTTTCACACTGCAAAAGTTATTAGGCTGCAGTATTTTATGAAGTGCTTGCAGCTAATTAAAAGCCCTGCCTAATGTAAATCGAAATCACACAGAATTGTAATTTTGTCTTGTAGTTTTTAATAAGCTCATTAGCAATTACACAGGAAAGCCATATGGTGATTACTTCACAGAGTCATAGTGCTATGTTGTCTCCTTTCATTGCTATTAATTCCACAGTGTGTGAAGGAAGAGAGTAGGCTGGAAAGTGAGAGTTTCTCTGTAATCCTAGGCAAACCATTCAGTCTTTCTGTGCCCTAGTCTGCTCAACCATAGGGTAAGGAAGATTCATCGATTCCAAGGCCACTGTGATCATTGGATCTGACCTCCTGTCTAATCCAGGCTACAGAACAATTCCTTTTGAGCTACTGCATATCTCAGAAACCATCCAACCTAGGTCTAAAAACCTGTCGGTGACAGACAATCCACCACAACCCTTGGTAAATAGTTAAAATGGTTAATTACCCTCACTGTTTATAATACCTGTCTTGTTCCCAGTCTGAATTTGTATAGTTTCAACTTCCAGCCATTGGATGGTGTTAGATCTTTGTCTGCTAGACTGAAAAGCCCATTATCAAACATATGTGCCCCAGGTAGGCACCTATGGATTGTAATCAAGTGAGCCCTTAACCTTCCCTTTAAGTGTGACGTTTTGAGGATCACCCAGAACAGTAAGAGGTTCTGTCACTGCCTACCCTGTAACTTTGGAAACCTTAAATCTATGCTGCTATGGCTCAGAGCCCTGATGCCAGTAGCCAGCCCACAAGCACAAAGGTCCCACCCTGGCTTCCACCAGCCTAGTTACTTCTTTCAGTGTGATGCCAACAACCCTTCCGGTCCTGAGTTTCCCCAAATCTGTCCACCCCAAGTTCTTAACTAGCAGACACTTGGATTTTCCCCCTCTGGTTTGACACCTCTGAAGGTGTGAAACAAGCCCCCCCAGACATCAGCTTGCTTTGGCGCACACACTCCACAGTCTGCATGCCAGAGAACTGCTTGGGGGTAAAAATAAACAAACAAGTTCATCTGATGGAAAAACCACAGATTTAAAGATGAAATAGCAAGGGAAGCAAACATACAGAAGTTTCACAGAAAATACACATAAACACCACCACCTCAGGCTTCACACTTTCAAATGAGGTAAAAATCCCTTTTCTAAGACAACTTACCTGTTGCCTTTAAACCATTTCCCAGCATGCCCCCAACAGCATTTCACAGATAGCTTCTCACCTAGATGCTGTCCCTCAGTTTCTAGATATATTTCTCTTCAAACTGCTTTCCCTCTTCAAAAGTGTTTTTTTCCATTTTGTTTTTTTTCCCCCACCCTCTCAGAATATGTTGACAAATGGTGATTCAGGACAGGTGCAATTCCCTCTCAACTTCATAGCCAGGATGTCTCAATGTATTCCCATTAACTGGAATGGTTTTCCCAACATTTGTCTTTTCCTGGGTTGTGCAATGCTAGGTGCTTGGAGCTAATCTTATCTGGTTGGGGAGGCAGCCCCTCCCTGCCTGACTGCCCACCACCCTGCTGTGATGTGAAGCTGAATGTTGCAGCACAAATTATGAGCTGGTTTTTATATACACAAATACATAAATTCATAGCCACAGTCTGTATACATATCTCATAATGACCATCAAGCTTTCAAAAAAGATCTTACTTGATATAATTTTATAATATGACAACATTGTATACAATCATTTGATTTAATTGCTTATTCTTTGGGTTTCACGCCCCCTGTTTTCTCGTTGGGGTATCTGGAACCTGACTGTCACATTAAGCTAAGTAGACTGAGCTCCTTGAGTCTATCACTGTAAGGCATGTCTTCTAATTCTTTAATCATTCTCATAGCTCTTCTCTGAACCCTCTCCAATTTATCAGCATCCTTCTTGAATTGTGAACACCAGAATGGGACACAGTATTCCAGCAGTGGTTGTACCAGTGCTAAATACAGAGGTGAAATAACCTCTCGCTCCTACTTGAAAGTCCCCTCTTTATGCATCCAAAGATCGCATCAATACTTTTAGTCATAGCATCACATTGGGAGCTCATGTTCAGCTGATTATCTGCCAGGACCCCAAAGTCTATTTCAGTCACTGCTTCCCAAGACAGTGTCCCCCATACTGTAAGTATGGCTCATGTTCTTTGTTCCTAGATGTATACATTTAGTCATATTAAACAATATATTGTTTGCTTGCACCCAGCTTATCAAGTGATCCATATCACTCTGTATCAATGACCTGAACTTTTTATTATTTACCATATTATATATGGGCCTTATTTGAGCATCCCCAGCTGCTGCTGCTTCCTGTCCCAGTACCCGTCTTCCCATCTGAGACAGCCCTTCCTTGTACTCCCTCTCATCATCCCTCAACTGACAGCATACCCTGTCACTCCTCTTCACCCCAGTCAACCTGTCATAACTCATGGAAGCATTAACCAATTTTATAAAATAACATGTCATTTTGGTTATAAGTGAGGGGGGAGGATGAACAATTATCTCTAGAATTCCAAACAAGTTGCTCTTCGTGGGGCCCAAATGGGCTGGAATCAATTTTGTTTGTATAAGAGGAAGGATGGTCTTGTAGTTGAAGTCCATGGGCCAAATCCTTCACTGGCAGAAGTGGACTAGCTCTATTGATTTAATTCAATCCCATGAGTAGGAGTCAATAGTAGCACAAATTAAAAAATGAGAACGTCCACCCTATGTGAAATTCTAATATTTTGACATTTGTCTTGGTACCAAATCAGGATGCAAAGTCAAAATATTGAAATATTTTGTGGAAAGAAAAGTTCAGAAAATTTTTGATTCAGAAACATTGAAGTGTTTACTTTTGTCATTCCCTAATCAAAACACTTCATTTCAGGTTGGGGCAATGGGTACCTAATGGGAGTTATAGTTCTGAGTTCAACATGCTCCCATTCTCCTCAACTGGACTACATTTCCCATGATGCACAGCTGCGTCTCCTTGGGGCTTAGCTTAGTGTATTGGTCTGCATATGAAAAATTAAAACAAGGTTAGAAAATTTCAAGAGCCTCTCCCCTCTCTCTCCTCCCAACTTTTCAGGTACCTAGCTAGAAGGAAATATTTGATGATAATGAAACTGATGGAAAAACAAGAATAAAGATACTGAGATTTACCTCCGTTTTTCAAACTAGCTGTACTCACAGGCCCTGTGCACAGTATCAAAACCCTTAGGCTTTTGTCATATTTTCTTTATATAGCCAGACATTCCAGGTTTATAGTGCTAATGGTTTCAAAAACAGAGGGAAATAGGAATGAAGAGGGAACTTCAAGAAAACTACCATATTTCATGCAAAGGGTAATAATGTCACAAAATCTTCTTTTAGAGAAGATGACCATAAGTAAGGCACATAAGCAAGTAAAACAGAAATCTAAATTTGTTTCTGCAGAAAGAAGGGACCAACTATACAGGGCAAAAAAAATTGGATTTCAATATAAAAGAGGAAAAGTCCTGTTTGTGAGATTTCTTATGTTCTCTTGTTCCTTACACTAATGAAAATAGGTTTGTTTGTCAAGAGTTCATCTGCTCCTGCTGATTATTCCCCACATGAAGTCAGTCCTGTAAGTAACATCAGAGGACATGCAAACTAAACTTTGTAATTGATCATAGGTAGCCCTCTATGAAACTAGAGGAGGATTCTGTGCTACCCTCACTGATCATAACAACATTGTCAAGTCCTGTGTCATAATTAATTGCATGTGTCACAATCACACATGTACATAATGTTATTTGAGAAAGGCAGCTGCTGCAAGTAATTAATTGTTGAAGAGGTAGAAATGCATTTAGATCTGCCTCTAAAGAGACACACTGATGGCAAAATCTGGATTTGTAATACTAATTTGAAGCTGACTGATTGCAGATGCTGAACTCATAGATTCAAAGCCAGCAAGGACTATGTGATCATCTGGTCTGACCTTCCGTATAACACAGGCCATAGAACTTCCCCACAATAATTCCAAAGAGGTGTATAGTGAGGAACCTGTCCTCCAACCATTACTTATGTAACCCTCATTCACTGAACCAGTCCCAGTGTCTTCACTGAGATGATTCACCTGACTGAAGCTAACACATGCAAAGGTCACAGAATTGTGACCCACGTATACAAATTAGGGCTTTCACTTGCAACAGATTTTTATTGCTAGAAGCACCTAACACAAAAATAGAAGATTTACCTGTAAATATTAGCATAACATGGAAAACCCCAAAACCATTTAATGCAGCTCCTAATATCTGTTCTCACTGATGTCAGGGTTATGCTTGTGGGTAAGAGCTTGTTGGGACTAGGGATGCCAACTTTATAATCACACAAAACCGAAAGCCCTTGCCCTGCCCCTTCTTTGAAGCCTTGCCCCTGCCCCACCCCTTCTCTGAGGCTCCAGCCCCCCTCACTCCACCCAACCCCTCTGTTGCTCGCTGTCCCCCGCTCTCACTCTCTTTCACCGGGCAAAGTGTTGGGGTGTGGGAGGGGGTGTGGGCTCCAGCTGGGGCTCAGGCTCCGGGGTGGGGCCAGAAATGAGGGGTTCAGGAAGCAGGAGTGGGCTCAGGTCTGGGGCAGGGATGCAGGAGGGGATGCAGGCTCTGGGAGGGAGTTAGGGTGTGGGATGGGTGTTCCGACCTGGAGCAGGGGGTTGGGGTGTAGGAGGGGGTTCAGGATGTGGGGTCCTGTTGGGTGGCACTTACCTCAGGCGGCTCCCAGTTGGTGGCGCAGTGGCATTAAGGCAGGCTCCGTGCCTGCCCTGGCTTCGCACGGCTCCTGGAAGTGGCTGGCATGTCTGGCGCCTAGGCAGAGGGGCCAGGGGCCTCTGTGCACTGCCTGCGCTCGCAGGTGCTGCCCACGCAGCTCCCAGTGGCTGCAGTTCCTGGCCAATGGGAGCTGTGGAGCCAGTGCTCAGGGACGGGGCAGCATGTGGAGCCCCTGTGACTGCCCCAGCACTAGCAGCAGGCCATTCCGGCCGCTTCCAGGAGCTGTGTGCAGCCAGGGCAGGCAAGGAACCTGCCACAGTGCCACTGCGCCGCTAACTGGACTTTTAGTGGCCTGGTCAGCAGCGTCCCTTTTCGACCAGGCATTCCTAGTTGGAACTCAGGAAAAAAGCTGTTTTTGTGAGGAATCAGAAAAACAATATCTGTAACCTTTCAAATTTCAAACAGACTTTATAACCACTTAGGAAAGAGGCAGCAAAAAAGGTAGACTAACCAAGGTCTGTTAAACATATTGAAAAAGAGAAACTTTAAATAATTAGTATCACCTGCAGATCATTTACTGAAGTCTTAAATTATATGGGATATCAAGTTGTTGTACAATCCTGGCTAGCACTCAAGAAAAATGAATGGCTTTTAGAAAAAAAAATTACTGTTAAATCTTAAATATGTTAAATCTTAATGAATGTAAAATATATATATATATATATATATATATATATATATAAATATAAGACAATTGAATTACGGGTCAGCTAATTAACAAAGAAAAGAACAGCAGCAGGCATTACACAGTGTTCTCTGACAAATATAAACAAATCAAACAGAAAACAGATTGGTGAGCAGAATACACCACTGAGGGAGCTAATTACATATCTTTTTCCTAAACCGTGGTTATAAAATAGATTCTTATTCACTTCCAAAGAAAACAAGGAAGCTCTTGCCAGCTCGTTTCACAGTTTCCTCTTCCAGTTATTGCCTGGAGATTCTTTAGGCAGAGTGATATAAGTGATTCTCATACCTCATTTAAAAATCCCATTTGGTCCTTTACCAAGCATATTCTAAACACATTTCCAAAAAGCTGAGGAGGCGGGAGACATCCCTTCATCAAAACCTTGTAAATGTTTTAGACCATTTAAAAAGAAGCACGAAAAAAAAAAAAGCTATGAAAAAGCATATATTTAATCCAATTTGCAAGTGCCTTAACAGACACTAGGTTCTTGACTGTACCAAAAAGCAGATCCTGAGTCTGTGGTTGACATACAGGTGTTGGGAAGCAAACGGCTTGGATAACATCTTTGGGCACGATTAACAAGCTATATGTTATCTTAAATGTATCAACCTGCAATAGGAAATTAATAGTAATGCCCTGTCCATAGTGGAGAATGTACTCTTCACTCAAAACCAATCTTCACCAGGCCCATTCAGATCTCTTTCCCAGAATGTGTATATATAACTTTCAGGGAAAGTGCCAGTAATAATTAATTTATAGGGTTTACTAAACTAAAGTTATGAAGGCTCCCTTGAGTTTTCTGTTCCACAAACCGTACCAAAAAAGACTAAACAGATTTTTCATTGAGTGATAATGGTCCTGAATTTACAATCAGATTCCTGTGAGTTGACCCTGGTATCTGTGTTGGCCCAATGACTCATGTGAGTCTCATGAGGTACCACAGGGCATTCTTTTTAAGCAAAGGTTGTCTGACCACCTACAGGAAACTACCCACACGCATGGCAGGATCAGGGCCTGTATTTGGATAAGGATATATTAAGCCCCTTCTCCCTCCCCCCCAAAAAAGGAGCATCTTGAAGCAGGCTGTATTTATGATGTTGGTTTTGATGCTGTCGTAGTTAGCATGACCGCAATGCTTAGGGAGGGATCTGACCACTCACTGAATTGCTTTGACAGAGACCTTTTCCTCATGAGAGAATGGAAATCAGGGTTAGAACACAGGAGCCTGTGTCTAATTAAAAAATTGCCATAATGTCATTAGCTATTGGCATCATCTCAACAGTGGCACCAAGCAACAAGAGGCTTCTGAACAGATGATACTGTTCTATCATGGGGCATCTTCCATTTAATATCATTTGTGCTACTTCAGCCCTGCTCCAAGTGCTCTGATGGCCATTAATTCTAGAGTCTATAGATTTTTAGACAAGTGATGAAAGAAAATAGAAAACATACAGCCCATGTTAAAAGCAACAGCTGTCTGTTGTCCTCTCACCCTTCTGTATCTCAGTCATGTGTGCCCCTTTCAGGGGCATTATTTGTTCTGAGGCAGGGGGAGCAGCCCACCCTCCCCCCCTGCCCGCAAGACCTTGGTTTTCCCCCATCGCCAGATTTTTCATAGATCTATGTGCTCTATTATGTCTTCCACTGCTCCCCTCCCGCTGCGTCTCAGACTTCAGACACGGTCATTAGGAAAGCAAACTTTGCTCCTCCCACCGAATTTTTCTGAAATGACATCCCTGGTCTCTTTGCTCCCAACTCACAAAATTTATGGTCCACCTCTCCATTACACTCTGCCCTCTGTTTTCCCATTGAGAGATCCATAGCTGATGTAAATCAGCATAGTCCCACTGGCAATGAATGACACGGATTTACACCAGCTGAGGCTCTGGTCCTGAATATTAGTTATTTACAATTTAATAGACACAGAAATCAGTACAGTTATTATTATGTACTTTTCTGATGTCCCTTTCATGGCATGATTAATGATGAGCAAACCATAGGTCGAGAAGTTCAGTGTGAATGTGGGACACAATCCCTTGCGTTTACAAAAATCTGTTCAGGACATGATCAGAGTACATCCCTTCATTTAATTATATAGGAGAGAAGGAAATGTCTTCTGCTGTAGTACTCCAAGCTTGTCTTTCCTACTACAGTGTTGCTGCTGACTGGTCATGTCACCTGATAAATGGAAGGCTTTTCACTTTATGCAGGGTTGTCTAACTCCCGTTACACTTGGAGATAAATCTAACATCTCTCCCAAGTTGTTACACTTCTTGCTTATTTTTAGAATTTCTGATGTTATTTCAGCGCAAGACACGCAGATGACAGAGTGATTGTTTGTTTGCATGCACAGGCAATTAAATAACATTGCCAATCAAATTCACCTTAAGTTAAGGCCTTCAGGAGGTGAGTGATGTTTAATGTAAAAAACAAACTACATATGCGCACTCCACACTCAAAGCCACCCTTCCAGAAAAGATCTCCAAAATGCCAAAAGTCTGGCACCCCTGGAAATACTATATTATTTGGGTCCCAGGAAGATGGGTCACAGTGAGCAACAAGCAGTTCCTTTATTCTTTTAGGTTGTTTCTAAGGGAGCAGTGAGGGTTCAGTTATAGAGAAGAATTAAATAGGATTGAAAACAAGGAGTCAGCTGCCCACATTTAAAAACACTGTTGAGGTGCCACTGATCAAACCTATGATATGGGCATGAAATGTCAGACTGCCATAAAAGCCCCAGATTAGCCAGCTTTTGTAGAACTGGCACAGTGGTTATCTTTAATGAGACAAAAGAAGCAGAAGATTTGTTCCTGAAGTACTTTTTAAATTACTATATGTGACTTTTTTTTAATTGCTGTATGTAGCAAGACAAAAATAATGTCCAATGTTTTAAAAGGTAGGCAACATATGCTCTATGGGCCTCGTTCACCAATAAGCTAAACCAGATTTCCTTGTGGTGCTGGAGTATACTGGTGAATCTGGCCTATATATATTCCATACTAAGCAGCTCCGTTAAAAGAACATTGCTAAGGCTGTAAAGTCAAGCTCTCAAAAAGCAGAAAATGCCAGAATTATGATTACCCCCATGCAATTTTAATTCAGTATCTTAGAGTCCATGCATGGACTCTGACTCCCTCTGGTGAGATCAGGAAGATTCAGCCAGGGAAGTGTAAACCTTCTGTGCAGCCACCCCAAGTTCTGCCACCCACATAGTAGATAGAGGAACTGCACTATTCCACTGCTTGGAAGCCCTCTGTACAGAGCTATGGGCTGGTTTTGTCCAAAAGGAGTTAAAAGGAGACTGAGTTTGGCTGGAAATGTTTGAGCATTAAAAATAAATGAAAATATTTCTTTTTACCCACCTACCTCTGACTCAGGCATACCTGCTGTGGTATGGCCTTGCTGCAAGACAGGGAAATAAATGAAGGTAGAGGGAAAAAAACCTTAAAACCCTGAAGCTTAAAAAAATGATCTCTGAGAAAGAAAGGAGAAACAAGGCTTAGAAAAAATATACTGCTTCCCTCTGCTGTGCTTTAACTGTCGTGTCATGCTCCTGTGTCTTTGCCTTGAGTTTGTAACCACACCGATGGTGGTTCACTTTGTGCTGCAACCTCCGCTTTGCACAGGAACAGTACTTTATTGCTTGGGGTGAGGGCCAGAAATGTATTTGATAACCTTACAAAATCATAGTCACTAGAGGGAAAAGAGAGCAGCTGGGCTCAGATACTTCTAAATATCATCCTTTGCCATCCCCAACAATTTCTCCAGCATCTACTCAGTATATCCAAAATATACACACCTCCTTATCCAAAACCAATCCAAACAGTTGTCCTCAAAGATCTTCTGCCATCCACTTATTTATCACAAAGTTGGCAGAATGAACACAGCCAGATACTCCTGAGGTCCCTTCCAACTCTGATAGTCTATGAGTCTATGAGATACGTCATTCCTCATTTTTAATTATTCATTAGTCTTTGATATTAAACGAGGTTACTGCATTAAGTTATTATTTAGTACTTACATAAAGCACATGCAAAACACTTCCATTGTGATTTATAAATGGCTACACGAGGTGGTAGGCAGATGGAGAATCAAACCCTGAGGGCTCTAGTCTCTTGACTGCTGCCATGCCATTTCAGAACACTATATTCAGAAAGACAGAAAAAATGAGGCAGGCTTTGTGGAGAATGGACATTGCTGACGAGAGCCAGCCATCAGATTGAGTCCACGTCTAGTGCAGGATATGAGTAAGTCCTATTGACTTTATATGCTGTGATGAGAGAACGGGGCCCTGTAGAGAGATCAGTGATATTTACACTAAATACTGTAATGCATGAGCCTATGATTTACAAGCCTGTCATTTTAGAGGGATAAGAGACCACAAAGATACTTCACAGCTTATTACAAGCAAGAGCAGGAAAGCATTCAGTCTGTAGCTGCGAGATATGTGTATACCTGCTAAGTCATGTTGAAATTCTTTGAGAACTAGAGACACAGCACCAAGACAGGCACCTTAAGCTTGTCCCAGAATGGGTCAGATACCTTTCTCAGAGACACCATTTCCTTCAGTATGCATGAGAGTAGAAAAGTTCTATTCCAGACACACCTCACCTTCAAGCTCCTTCATGCCTGTTTGTGCCATCACCCGGAGATAGCTCTCAAAAAGATGCTGTTGTGAGGGGCCATGCAGTCAAAACGTTCTTATTTCCTATGATTCTACTGTTTTCTAAGGATTATGGCTCGTTCACAGGTGCCTATGGTCCTGACTTTGAAAGCTACGGTGGTCTCATTTCCTCGGTCCTACTGTACACATTGAATAGAATGCATAGCTCCAAAAGGAGGAAGGGAGCTTTTCCCAGAAGGCAGCAAGGACATATCGTATTTGACTGGTGAAAAGATAGTTCAGATATTATTTGAAAGTCAATTAAAAGATAGCGTTACAGAAATCAAGTACCAAATTTGTTTCTAACAGTGTCTTTTTTCTGCATTCCCACACTAGGTCAGCACTTGGTTTGACTATACTCTGGGGCATCTTGCTTTGCCATTATCTCAGCCCAATACCAAAGCACCTCTACAATTTCTTCCCATGGCACACACACAAAAAAAGTAAACCTCCAAACGTCTAATTCAAGGGCACCTAAGACAAGCAATGGGCTATGGGAGAGATTGCCCTCAGCTGCTGTACATTAGCACTGACTGCAACAGATCTATCTGGCCCTCTCTCTGTATTACTTTCCTCCTCTCAATTCTCCCAGCATGAGAGATACTTCTCTACCATTAAAAAACAAAAAAACAAAAACTAAATGCACAATTAGGTCATGAAACCAATATTGTCCCTATACTCTCCATGCTGATTAAACAAAAGCAACTCAGTTTAACAACCATATGTAGATTTCAGCAATAAGTCATGGCAGGGGGTGAGTTTCACTGTATTAATTCATGCTCAGTGTATTGCTAAACAATAAAATACAGCACTGTAGGCTTTTTCTCTAATCTTTATTAGAATCTCTGCACTGCTACATATTCCTGCCTATTTAATTTTCAAATAAAAGTCTGGCTGAGACCTTCCTTCCCCACCTACAACACAGGTCTCCTGATCTTCCCTTACCTCATGGCATCTGATTGACCTGTATCCCACCTAACACTCTTCCACTTGCTGCATGGTTAGAAAGTGAGTGGATAGATTCTGCCCCCAGCCTCTCTCTTCATGAAGCTAGCAAGTTGACCCCACTCTACCTCCCATCCTTCAGAAATATCTCCGAGGTGGTGACAGGCTGCCCACCCCATATTCAGCAGTAGCAGGACTATGATACACTTCTTTGCTTCTGCTGTTGTTGGAAGCCTTTACTTCATTCAGGATTTAATGAGCTCCTAATGCATGGCACTAACAGGAAACCTAACATAGGCTGACTTAAGTTTATAGTGTAGACATGCCCTGAGAAACAAATAAAATTATAAACAAGTTCAGTCTAGCCAGAAACTGTGGAGAAAAATCAAAACGGTGCTAACAAGTAGCAAATACAGTAACAATTGTATTGGGTTAAAAAGCAAGTCATCCCTGCCTTTCTATTTACTTGCCTTTATTGCTGGATTGGTAAAATGGCACAATATCATTATTCAGAGCAGTCAAGCCGGTGCAAATTATCTTCTCTTGCAGCAGAAACAGGCAATAAACAATTCTTTATTAGGAACAGGTGCAGTGCTCACAAACCTCATATTTTCACTGATATTTCTTAAGTAACCACTAATCAATCAGGAGATGTAATGGTCTAGATACAGAGCTAAATCTAGAGTATGGCTGCTTTGCACTAGTCCTTCATTGTGCTTGGGTTCATAAAAGCTAAAGGCCTGGCCCACGGAGGATCAGCTAGTGTAAGGATTATCCTGAAGTGGCACAGAGCTCTTATAGGTTTCAGAGTACCAGCCGTGTTAGTCTGTATTCACAAAAAAGAAAAGGAGTACTTGTGGCACCTTAGAGACTAACAAATATATTTGAGCATAAGCTTTCGAGAGCTACAGCTCACTTCATCGGATGCATTCAGTGGCTCATATACCATGCACCCTGGCCTGTTTCCAGAATAGTAGAGAAAAGGGGGCATGGTTAGATAAAAGGGGATGCTCTTATGCCACACTAATCCTGGCTTGTAGTTAAGGTCACTTGTGCCCCTTTCAACCCAGTTTCATTTAAAGCTGACCTCAAACTGCTCTGACACAGCTGCAGCAGAAAGCAAAGGACAGCTTTAAACAACCCTTACACACCACCCTGACTCATGCTCTGCAAATATTCACCCCTCCCAAAGTTCTGGACCTTAATTTTTAAACTGAGAACTGAAGAAGCCTCTATGCCAAACAATACCCAGAGGAAATGATTCTTCAAATAGTTCTCTACATATATAATGAGAGAGAGAGAAATGCTCTGTTCTAGTGTGCACCACAAATCTTATTAGCATACAGTTATGGGTTTTCCTTCCCTTTGCAGATGATCCATTCATTGCAGCAGTACAGGTACCTTAAATATACTTCAATTACCTTGCTGAAATATAACCAACTAATTACAATATTTCTATTCATATTAAGCTCTAGATACACTTCCCTGTTCTTCCCTGCTGCCACATTTTTTTCCAAAGAGCATGTGCAGTGTTCTCCCGATAGTTGTGTACATGAATAGGGTCAAGCTAGAAAGTTACCGGGGGCAGAGTTACTGGTACTTGATGGTTCTTCCATTGGCTTCCCCAAAGGGGTGTAGGTTGAGGGTGGGGTCATGGCAAAGCTGGGGCAGGTTGGGCAGGAATCATGACACAGTGAATGCTAAAACTGCAATTAGACAACTGCAGCTGACCCATCCCTGCTGACTTGGGCTTACGGTGCTCAGGCTAAGAGTCTATTTAATTGTGGTATAGATGTTTGGGCTCCAGCCTGAACCCTGGGACCGTCCTGCCTCGCAGGGTCCTAGAGCCCAGGCTCCAACCCAAGCCCAAACATCTACATTGCAATTAAACAGCCCCTGAACCTAAGCCAACTGGCACTGGCCAGCAGCAGGATTTTAATTGCAGTGTAGACATCCCCTAAAATTCTGGCAGAGCTACCCCTGATTCCCAGAAATCCAGTGAGGAAATCTGGCTGAGTCTTATTGCAGCATGGACCCTTTTAGCTCTTGTCATAAATATAAAGGGAAGGGTAAATACCTTTAAAATCCCTCCTGGCCAGAGGAAAAACCTTTTCACCTGTAAAGGGTTAAGAAGCTAGGATAACCTCGCTGGCACCTGACCACAATGACCAATGAGGAGACAAGATACTTTCAAAGATGGAGGGGGGGAAAAAAAACAAAGGGTCTGGGTTTGTCTGGGTGATGCTTTTGCCAGGGACAGAACAGGAATGGAGTCTTAGAACTTAGTAAGTAATCTAGCTAAATATGCGTTAGATTATGACTTCTTTAAATGGCTGAGGAAATAAGCTGTGCTGAATGGAATGGATATTCCTGTCTTTGTGTCTTTTTGTAACTTAAAGTTTTGCCTAGAGGGATTCTCTATGTTTTGAATCTAATTACCCTGTAAGGTATTTACCATCCTGATTTTACAGAGGTGATTTTTTTTTTCCTTCTATTAAAATTCTTCTTGTAAGAAACTGAACACTTTTTTCATTGTTCTTAAGATCCAAGGGTTTGGGTCTGTGGTCACCTATGCAAACTGGTGAGGATTTTTACCAAACCTTCCCCAGGAAGGGGGGTGCAAAGGTTGGGAGGATTTTGGGAGGAAAGACGTTTCCAAACAACTCTTTCCCAGTAACACGGTTAAATGTTTGGTGGTGGCAGCAAAAGTCCAACGGCAAAGGGTAAAATAGTTTGTACCTTGGGGAAGTTTTAACCTAAGCTGGTAAAAGTAAGCTTAGGAGGTTTTCATGCAGGTCCCCACATCAGTACCCTAGAGTTCAGAGTGGGAAAGGAACCTTGACAGCTCTACATTCAGAGGCACCGACTTTCCACTTTCCTCTGGGGTGCTCGACCCCCCATTCCGCCCCAGGCCCCACCCCCTCTCCACCCCTTCCCCCAAGGCCCCACCCCGTCTCTTCCCTCTCCTGCCCCACCCCTTCCCCCAAGCGCGTCCCACCCTTGCTCCACCCCCTCCCACCCAACACCTCTTGTTCGCCGCTGAACAGCTGATCATGGTAGGCAGGAGGCACTGGGACGGAGGGGGAGGCGTTGTTTGGTGGGGCCCGCCAGTGGACAGGACGCACTGATGGGGAAGAGCTGATCATTGAGGCTGCCGGTGGGTGCTAAGCACCCACTATTTTTTTCCCCGTGGGTGCTCCAGCCTCGGCGCACCCACAGAGTCGGTGCCTATGCCTACATTTATGACCAGGTTATGCCTTTAAATTAGTAAAGTTTCTATTGAAGAACCCCCATGGACATTTTCACTTAAACAGCAAGTTTAAGATGACATATGTCTCTGCACCTTAATGAGATGTTTAGTTATGCTAAGCACTGCCTTCTATTTCACATTAGTCCTGGTCTCTGAATACAGACTTCTCCCTTTGTTGATGATGAAGGGCTCTATCATGGAGTATAAGAAGTGCAGCTATGATATACAGCATGACACGATCACAGGAGAATTGAAACACATGTGATGCATCTAGAACTACGCAGCAGATGAGGAAAATTTCTTCCACACAAGAATTTCAAAATCCATTAAAACACTAATGAATATGGACAAGAAGTGGGACTTAGTACTTGTGAAAGCTGCTGCCTTGATGTTTATCTACAGAATAGCAGCAGCAGAAGCATCCTCACACTCCAACTCCAAAGTGTCTTAGGCCACAATCCTTCAAACGCTTATACATATGCTTAACTTTAAGCACGTGGCTAACACTAACGAAATCAGTGGCCTGCTTACATGATTAAAGTTAAGCATGTGCATAGGTGTTTGCAAGATCAGGGCTTTAGTACCAGTTGTGGAAGCTGGTGTTTGCAGTGTGGACACATGTTGACTGGATTGAGACCACCAAACCAGCCATCAGGTGGACACAACTCTTGATTACTACTAGCCTGGGCTGATTTAAACCAGCACCCTAGAGCTGAGACGGTCTGTACTTATTACCAATCCCTGAAGCCACACAACTCCCTAGCAACACAACTTCAACTGGAGTAACGGATGGTCCCAGCTGGAAGACAATCAGAAGTTTCAGTATGTATCTACACAAATAAGAATATTCTGAAGGTAAAGCAGGAAGAATAGAAAGATCTGAAAACAAAAATAACCATGCTCTTTATAGCTACATAAAGCGGAAAATTAACATTCTGAAGCTTGTCTTCCAATAGACTTTAGACAACCAAGTAGCTTTACACGTCTTACCATTTTGCACATCAGGAGAGTCAATGTGTCTCAATCTCAGGAAAAGTTGATAGCGAGAGAGAAGAAATGTCAGGGAAATGTAAACAGTGTTAACTTTACACTACAAAAGGCAGTTTCAGCAGCAAAAGCTAGAACTATTCTAGTGCTGAAACCATTTCTTCTAGTGCTAGCCTTAGTGAAAATATACGGAATGTTAAAGACATAGGCATTTTATTCTAATAAAGAGATTTTAAAGCAATACAAATATTGGAATAGCCAGAATCATTCTTAAATGCAGACGGATAATTTGTGTCTCTTGTGTTGGTGCAGACTTTGAAAGATGCTAAGACTCTCCTGCCAGGTGCCAAGTACCCTCTCTTCCCACTAAACTTCCCACTAAACTAAACTATCACAAGTTGATAGTGTTGTGCACCTCACCAAGGATATAAGGCCCTGAATCTACACGCATAAAATATTAGCCTTGTGTTCTTGGAAACGTCTGTGGATAGTGGATTTGTGTATACTTTACCCCCAAAACAGGGCACAATCTGACATTTCTTCCACAGGCAAACTGTACAGACTTCTGTTTTGTCTCTACCTAGATTGCAGGGACACACCCATAATCCCTTCTTCAGTGTGATTTGCACAAAGACAGATTTGCACGGATTATTTGTTCTCAAAAGGAAAATTTAGCACGTGCATGCTCCCACATTTTCTTAGCTAATGGTATCCGCTCTGATCACCTGCTTAAGAACATAAGAATGGCCATACTGTGTCAGACCAAAGGTCCATCCAGCCCAGTATCCTACCGACAGTGGCCAATGCCAGGTGCCCCAGAGGGAGTGAATTTAACAGGTAATGATCTAGTGATCTCTCCCCTGCCATCCATCTCCACCTCCTGACAAACAAAGGCCAGGGACACCATTTCTTACCCATCCTGGCCAATAGCCATTAATGGACTTAACCTCCATGAATTTATCCAGTTCTCTTTTAAACCCTGTTATAGTCCTAGCCTTTCACAACCTCCTCAGGCAAGGAGTTCCACAGATTGACTGTGCGCTGAGTAAAGAAGAACTTCCTTTTATTTGTTTTAAACCTGCTGCCCATTAATTTCATTTGGTGGCCCCTAGTTCTTATATTATGGGAACAAGTAAATAACTTTTCCTTATTCACTTTCTCCACACCACTCATGATTTTATATACCTCTATCATATCCCCCCTTAGTCTCCTCTTTTCCAAGCTGAAAGTCCTAGCCTCTTTAATCTCTCCTCATATGGGACCCGTTCCAAACCCCTAATCATTTTAGTTGCCTTTTCTGAACCTTTTCTAATGCCGTATATCTTTTTTGAGATGGGGGACCACATCTGTGCACAGTATTCAAGATGTGGGCGTACCATGGATTTATATAAGGGCAATAAGTTATTCTCCATCTTATTCTCTATCCCTTTTTTAATGATTCCTAACATCCCGTTTGCTTTTTTGACTGCCGCTGCACACTGCGTGGACGTCTTCAGAGAACTATCCACGATGCCACCAAGATCTTTCTCCTGATTAGCTGTAGCTAAATTAGCCACCATCATATTGTATGTATAGTTGGGGTTATTTTTTCCAATGTGCATTACTTTACATTTATCCACATGAAATTTCATTTGCCATTTTGTTGCCCAATCGCTTAGTTTTGTGAGATCTTTTTGAAGTTCTTCACAGTCTGCTTTGGTCTTAACTCTCTTGAGCAGTTCAGTATAGTCTGCAACCTTTGCCACCTCACTGTTTACCCCTTTCTCCAGATCATTTATAAATAAGTTGAATAGGATTGGTCCTAGGTCTGACCCTTGGGGAACACCACTAGTTATCCCTCTCCATTCTGAAAATTTACGATTTATTCCTACCCTTTGTTCCCTGTCTTTTAACCAGTTCTCAATCCATGAAAGGATCTTCCCTCTTATCCCATGACAACTTAATTGATGTAAGAGCCTTTGGTGAGGGACTTGTCAAAGGCTTTCTGGAAATCTAAGTACACTATGTCCACTGGATCCCCCTTGTTCACATGTTTGTTGACCCCCTCAAAGAACTCTAATAGATTAGTAAGACATGAGCTCCCTGTACAGAAACCATGTTGATTTTTGCGCAACAATTTATTTTCTTCTATGTGTCTGACAATTTTACTATTGTTTCAACTAATTTGCCCAGTACTGAAGTTAGACTTACTGGTCTGTAATTGCCAGGATCACCTCTAGAGCCCTTCTTAAATATTGGCATTACATTACCTATCTTCCAGTCATTGGGTACAAAAAGAAAAGGAGTACTTGTGGCACCTTAGAGACTAACAAATTTATCTGAGCATAAGCTTTTGTGAGCTACAGCTCACTTCATCGGATGCATCCAATGAAGTGAGCTGTAGCTCATGAAAGCTTATACTCAAATAAATTTGTTAGTCTCTACGATGCCACAAGTACTCCCTTTCTTTTTGCGGATACAGACTAACACGGCTGCTACTCTGAAACCTGTCATTGGGTACAGCAGCTGATTTAAAGGACAGGTTACAAACCATAGTTAATAGTTCCACAATTTCACATTTGAGTTCTTTCAGAACTCTTGGGTGAATGCCATCTGGTCCTGGTGACTTGTTACTGTTAAGTTTCTCAATCAATTCCAAAACCGCCTTTAGTGACACTTCAATCTGTGACAATTCCTTAGATTTGTCACCTACAAAAGACGGCTCAGATTTGGGAATCTCCCTAACATCCTCAGCCGTGAAGACTGAAGCAAAGAATTCATTTAGTTTCTCTGCGATGACTTTATCATCTTTAAGTGCTCCTTTTGTATCTCGATCGCCCAGGGGCCCCACTGGTTATTTAGCAGGCTTCCTGCTTCTGATGTACTTAAAAAACATTTTATTACCTTTTGAGTTTTTGGCTAGCTGTTCCTCAAACTCCTTTTTGGCCCTTCTTATTACATTTTTACCTTTAATTTGGCAGTGTTTGTGCTCCTTTCTATTTACCTCACTATGATTTGACTTCCACTTTTTAAAAGATGCCTTTTTATCTCTCACTGCTTCTTTTACAGGATTGTTAAGCCACGGTGGCTCTTTTTTTAGTTATTTTACTGTGTTTTTTAATTGGGGTATACATTTAAGTTGAGCCCCTATTATGGTGTCTTTGAAAAGTGTCCATGCAGCTTTCAGGGATTTCACTCTAGTCACTGTACCTTTTAACCTCCTCATTTTTGCATAGTTCCCCTTTCTCAAATTAAACGCCACAGTGTTGGGCTGTTGAGGTGTTCGTCCCATGACAGGAATGTTAAATGTTATTATATTATGGTCATTATTTCCAAGCGGTCCTATTATAGTTACCTCTTTGACCAGATCCTGCGCTCCACTCAGGACTAGATCGAGAGTTGCCTCTCCCCTTGTGGGTTCCTGTACCAGTTGCTCTGAGAATCAGTCATTTAAAGTATCAAGAAATTTTGTCTCTGCATTTCGTCCTGAGGTGACATGTACCCAGTCAATATGGGGATAATTGAAATCCCACACTATTACTGAGTTTTTTATTTTGATAGCCTCTCTAATCTCTCTTAGCATTTCATTGTCACTACCACTGTCCTGGTCAGGTGGTTGATAATAGATCCCTACCGTTATATTCTTATTAGAGCATGGAATTACTATCCATAGAGATTCTATGGAACATGTGGATTCATTTAAGATTTTTATTTCATTTGATTCTGCATTTTCTTTCACATATAGTGCCACTCCCCTGCCCGCACGACCTGTTCTGTCCTTCCGATATATTTTGTACCCCGGAATGATTGTGTCCCATTGACTGTCCTCACTCCACCAGGTTTCTGTGATGTATTTTATATCAATATTCTCCTTTAACACGAGGCACTCTAGTTCACCCATCTTATTATTTAGACTTCTAGCATTTGTGTACAAGCACTTTAAAAACCTGTCACTGTTTATTTGTCTGCCTGTTTCTGATGTGTCAGATTCTTTATGTGAATCTTTCTCATCTGATCTGGCCCATACTTTATCCTCTTCCATCTCTTCCTCCTGATAAAACCTGGAGAATCTCTATCAATAGACTCTCCTCTAAAAGAAGTCTCTGTTCGATCCACATGCGCCTCTGCAGCAGTCGGCTTTCCCCCATCTCTTAGTTTAAACTAGAGATGGGAGAAAGCCGTCCTCTTCTCCCTCAAACTTCTCTGTTCTTTCTCCCATGCCACCCCATCCCCCATCGTAATCCCCTTTTAAATGCACACTTACACCTACCTCTGTTGGGATGCCTGTCAATCGCTACCATGTGGTGTCGAATGGCTAGCTGAAGCTTCTATTTTACTGATAAACTGTTCATTTGTTACCTCATCTTCTCACCCACCCCACATTCAACAGTCTCTCTTTCCCATCTATTGCCTCCTCTCTGACATGTCGATGGGGAGTACCCTTGGGGAAGGACTAACTTCTTTGCTATTTGTCTGTACAGGCCCTAGCACAGTGGGACCCTGAGTTTGATTATAGTGTTCCAGGTGCTACTGTAATAGAAATAAAATAAAAGAAGATGGGCAAGGGGCAAATTCTGGAACAGGCAGGTGGAAAATGAGGACTTCTGTCTTAATTAAATGAAATAGACGATTTCTGGAAGTTACTGAAATCCCCAGTGCTACATTTGGATGAAATATTCCCTGGAGATTATAATGACAGTTCTCTGTGTAACATAAAAGCATAATATTTATCTGTTTAGGGATATCTTATTAGCATGCAATGTGCAAGCTAATGGGCTTTTCTTCCCTGTGTGAATTCTTAGCATCTGTTGTTGAAAACCCCAAACATCTCAAACACGATCTATGAAAACAGCTTGGAAAAACAATGATTCATGAACACAAATATCGCTGAGAAATCCACTATGCCAAAATGAAAGATCCTTAAGTGACTTGCACTTAGATGGAGGAGCTCAGGCCAATGCCTAGGGAGCACAACATGGAATAGCATGACAGTGTGTCCAAAAGGCCCAATCCTACAAGCCTTACTCAAGCTAATAGTCTCACTGATTTAGATTCACTGCCCTGCAGTAGCAGGGGCAGCTGGGCCCCAGAGGAGATTCACCCACAGCAAAGGCAAGTTGTGATGGCACTGCTGCCCTCCCACAATGATTCTACCAAACAGAGGGCTGCTTTAAGCTATGACTAGGGTTTCATAGTAGCAGCACATGCTACAGCTGCACAGGTGAGGCACTGGATGAATATATCCTCTGGCCATCATGGTCATGTTTTTCACCAACCAGCACTGCCCACTAATGGGGTTGCATTGGCTCCTTCTGGGATTTGTGGCTGAGCAGGAATTGCGAGCACCTTAAACCTGCTGCCTTGCACCCAGCACAGACCAGCCATAATACAGGGCAGAATCTAGCCAGAGGACAATTTGTTTTTACCAAATGTGAGGTGGCTTGCATCAGATGTTTGTAAGAAAAGGGACTTATTTTTTTCCTAAGTGTTATTCATGTTTTGATAAGAAAGGGATTTTTTTCTAAGTGTTAATCATACCCTTAAAAGATTTCTTATCCTTTTTTGCCATGTCTTAGCACAAGAAATAAATTTGTCCCAGAAACTTCAAATGAAGTTTCTCAATTATTAATAGTTTTTGTTAATTTGTTTATTGACTACAGCATTATATGGATTTTACCACCAAGTTACTAATATGCACTTGACATTTTACCTCTAGTTTAATGTAAGTTGGTGTTTTCTGTGGTGTTGGGTTTTTTTTATCGCTGGAAATTTACAGTCTGTTTCATTTAGAACACTGAGGAGTAGATTCGTTAAAAAGGATTCTGAGCACTGATAGACTGGGTAAAAGAGAGGCATACAAACCTACCGGCACCGGAAAACATTGATGGAATATAGGGAAGACAATTAGTCTCTGTTAAGGCCACTGCTCAGCAAAGTATTCACGCATGTGCCTAACGTTAAGCATGTGAATAGTCCCACTTACATCAAGCCAATGTTCTAGTTCCATTGACTGCAATGGGACTTCTAACATGCTTAAAGTTAGGCACATGTGTAAGCAGCTTAAGGAACTAAGGCCTAAACATGTCAAAATGAATGGTTAAAGCACAATAAATGAGAACATATGGGACAAATGACATCTCCAAGAAGGGACTTTGGTGGCTCTAGTGACTTGTATAACATTTTAGTTCCCCGCAAGAACAGCATAGTGCAACTCCATATGCTACTCACTGCAAAGCATTTTAGTCTCCATCTCATTGTTCAGAACCAATACTTAAAAATTGCTTTTAGTTTCCAATTTGGTTTATTTGGTCAAAATAAGTGAGATTTGACAGCACACTTTGATTTCATATAGTTAAAGTCAGTGTTTTGCCACTGATGTCCAAGGAAGCATTAGTAGGCCACTACATGTATCTACTAGAAAGAACATCTGATCAGGTTTGGTCTGATTCACCCAGCTCCATGCTTCATGTAGTCAACGCAAAGTTACTAACATGCCATTTGAAACTGAACTGAATGGTGCAGGAATACCATTCATTTCAAAAAGACATTCTGTAGTCAAATAAAAGTAACAAAGTACAATACAGTATGATGCTACATATCTCGATACTGCATACCAAGAATAGTATGGCTGTCAATACAGTTTATGAGAGGAGGTAAAAATAATCCATTTATTTAAAATGTTGCTCCCTGGAATATTCCAAAACTATTCCAGGGAGCAACATTTTAAATAAATGGATTATTTTTACCTCCTCTCATAAACTGTATTGACAGCCATACTATTCTTGGTGTGTATATATATTATTTATGAGGGTTTCAGGGGTTCAACAGCCATACAGTTTTACTCTAGCATACCCCAGGGCAACACAAATGATATACTGCAAAACACTAAATCTAAAATAGCAGACACTATATTAGTTCAATGTGCAGTGACAAGGTTTTCTAAGATATGGCATTAAAAGTTTCATACAACCAAATGATGAGAGGCAGCATGGTCTAGTGAAGAGAGCCCTAGAGTAGGCATCAGAAGATCTAAGTTCTATGGCTCTGCCACTGTGTGATCTTGGGCATGTCATTTCCCCTCGGTTTCCTCTCCCACCCTTTGGGTGGCTTGTCCATTTAGATTACAAGCTTTTGGAGCACGGGCTGTCTCATATGGTGTATTCACAGAGTGCTGAGCACAATGGTGGCCCTTATCGCAGTATAGTGTCCTTTAGAGGATACTGTAATGCAAACCACCACAACAATGGAGGTGCCTGTTTTGATAGAACAGGAGGCTTATTCTAGGTGGCTAGAGTGCATCTCCAAAAGCCAGCTTCTGTATGTCACTTTGTAGCTCATTTAGATTAATAGACTCCTTTAAACCAAGTACATATTCATAGTCTACACTGAAGAAGTATGATGAGAAATATGTTGGTGTCAAACTATACACATTACTATAATGTTGTAAACGAATGTTGCTGCTTTTGCTCGGAGAGACATGACCAATTATTTCTATTGTAGAGGCCACTCTGTGATTTAAAAAAAAAAATCAAGGAGAACTGTATAAAGACTATAATGGAAATGCAATTTTACTGCTCTATTATCAGGAGATAATGAGGTGGTGTCAACATGAATTACCGTGTAATCACCATAGTTTCCAAAGGTGCTGCTGTGAGCTTGCCATGTCATTACTGTGAAAGAGCATGCACTGCAAGCAATTAACTAATGTCAGCATTGTATGTTATAATCATGTTAAGGATATGACCTAAATTGATAAAAGCAAGGAAATTAAGAGACAAAGATGATGTGGCCCTGTCTCAGGGGGACCACAGAACAATGGGTGGCTTTATTCACCATTTCTACCCAGGGATTTTCATCATGTTAGAAAACCTATTAATACAATGATGTCAAAAATGTGTTAGCTGGTCAGGTCATAGTTAACCCTGGGGCACTGCAGGGTTAGCGATGATCAGCTAACATGATTTTAAACATGACTTGTCCTTGTCCATCCTAAAGGTGAAATCAAGTTTAATATCATGTTAGTTAATGTGTTCTAACATGAGGCATTTTTCTTGTATAGACAAGGCCTCAATGCTCCTCTCAGTAGAGCGTACTTACTAGGGAGGGTTCATGGAGGAGACCTGGGGCAAGGTGTTAAACTCCTCAGATCACTGTGAACTACATGGAAAGGAAGCATTAATGCTAAGGGAATGTCCAGCCATTTTTCCCCAGCCTTGGCAATATGGATCCTTAGGAGCTCTGCTAACATTGTCTCCTCCGCTTGGGCAATGCCAATCTCTGCAAAGGGGTTGGAGCAGGACTTAATGTAACTATCAGCATCAGCAACTTCTGCTTAAATAGCCACTGGAATATCCTTGGGGGGTCTGAGAGAAGCTTGCCACAGAGAACACCTGCCCCCTGGCATCAGACTTCCCTGTTTCTGACATGCTTCCTCCCATTCCTGAACTGTACAATCCCATCTACACAGAGGGGTTTCTGCAAGCTCCCAGGCAGCAGAACTGTGAAATGGTCTCTTCTGTTTTTCCACGTTTGCTCCTTTCCAGCCATGTAAGTGGAAAGAAAATTCTTTCCATAGACCCTCTGCTGTAGCTCCTGGATTCAGAATTTCCTTCTTTTTGTGGGAAGGGCAGACCTTTACTGGTATTTCAGGATTTATTGTACATCTAAGATAGTTCATTTGTACACACGTGAATATGCCATGAATGTCTCCTGCTGTATTTCTCAGGGGATCTACTACAGAATGGGAATTCTGCTGCATTTGAGCAAAAAAATAACCACACGTTTTAATATATTAGTCAATTGGATAATGCAGAAAAGAGCTCTAGGACCAGATTTGTAAAGGTATTTAGGTTTAGATTACAGTGGGAGTTAGCCCTTAATAAATCTGGCCCTTAGTGCTTTTCAGTACTATGCCAGACATATTAATATTACTATACAGAGTACTAGAAATAATCTACATCAGAGAACATGGAAAGAAGCATACCCTGAGGTAGAACAATAGCTGTATACTGTGTCACGACCACACACAACATTCAGAGGACATATGTTTTTCAGCTTACCCAAATCTGTAGCTTAATCCTTTTTTCATTTTTGAAAACCGTTTTGACTTTGAAATCGATCCCGACCGTGCTTACAAATGCAGATGTAAATGAATCGTCAGCATAACGGAACAAAAAGGAGGTTTTCCCGACACTGCTGTTGCCAATGATGAGCAATTTGAACATGTAATCAAAGTTCTGGTCAGACGTGTCTTTCTGGCCATATCTGGAATCTTGAGCAGATGCCATCTGTAAATCAAAATAAAAAGGATTTTTTATGGTCTTTTGTACTTTATAAATCAGAGACCTTTATATTTTATTGGACTCCTCGGCAATAGATATCAATGAATTCAAGGACAAGTTCACAGAGACCCTAAGTCCTTCTTATGATGCTGGTATCCATGGCAATAATTCCCACTGCAAAAGATAATGGCAAAAAACTTACAGTATCAGGAAGATGGTACATCAGGGCTAAATATAACTGTTGATCAGTATCAAGAAAACAAAACAAAACAAAAAGAAAAGAAACCCCAACAAAAGGACCAGGTCAATTTCTGAATATAGTACAAAAAAAACCAACAACTCTTTTCACAGAATGTTAAGAATGTGACAACATATTACCATAAAAATACAGAAATTAATCCTGGAGAAAAGTACTATATGTTTCTGTATATAAGAGGGGAAAATAAGGAAGCAATTTAAGTGGTTTTTTTTGGTGTGTAACTATGCAACGTAGAACACAGGGGTATATTCACTCCTTAATTTTGCAATCCTTGCTTGTGTCATTTTGTGCCATAATCTTAATCTATTTTAGATCCGAAGAAACTGCAGGACCCATTTGATGCAGAAAGGTCACAGTCTTTCGTAATAGCTAGATTCCTACCCAAAGCATTTTGCCACTACCCTTTTCATTATCACAGTGTCTCTCACCCACTTGGTAAATACTTTTGACAAAGTGTCTCTTCCTTTTGTTCCCTTTCAGTCTCTTCTTCTATATGCAGTAATAGAATTTTGGACACAATATTAATGAAGTACAGTGTTCATACAGTACAATATTACAGGTGACAAGGGCCTATGTTTTCAAAGAGGGGTCCCTAAAATTAGGCTCATAAATCCACATTTAGACAACTGAATAAATGGGAGTTACAGACCATCAGCACCTCTGAAAATCAGTCCACTTTTATTGATGAGCCTAATTATAGATTTAGGAACCTACAATTAGGCATCCAGGTTTGAAAAATTTTGGCTTACATGACCATTCAGACTGACTCAAAATCTTAAATCTTTAGTTAAGAATGTGAATGAATTACTTACACATTCAGAAGCAACCACATAGTCCATTGTATTATCAGCAGAAAGTCTAAACTAAATTGTTTATTTGCAGCACCTTTACAAAAATATTAAGCATTTTACAGTAATAGTTCAGTACTCTACAGTTTCCAATTGTGCCACTGTAGTGTTCTGGAAATGTTCTGTAAAATAAATTCAGCAAATAGTAATTCTTTCAACAGAGGAATCAAAAGATATTTCAGACATTACTGTCCTGACCTTGAAAGGGACACTGTCAGGCTTCTTGACTTCCAAACATACTTGTTTGAAAAGTTGTTTTCAGTATAGTGGTTTGAATGAGACAGGATTGCTAATGCTACAGAACAGACTACTCTGATGCTTCGCATCAGTCTCCCACTGACATCTCTGTCCACATTCTAGAACACAAGTGATGTACATATTCACAGGTTTGCACGTGGGTCATGTAAGACATCAGAATTATCTTTACTCCTGTTCTTAACTTCCCACTGAAATGACTGACTGGAAAAAAGGAAAAATCCTCCTTGGCTTTTAATGTATCAGCCTGAATGTGTATTTGCACCAGTGCCCTCTACTGGACAGAATCAGAATTACTTAAAAACTTGTAATTGTCACCCCCTTTATTGGATGGCCTAAAGAGAGGATATAGAAAACTCTAATGATTTTATCAAAAGTCTTGAGTCTTTCTCTTAAGGACCCAAGTCCTGGAGTTAGGTGATTACATGAGAATCCAGCTTTCATATATAAAGAGGTACACTTCTGGAAAAACATGATCAGAGTGTAGCCTGGAGGCTCTAACACCAAAAAGCAAAGAAAAACACTGTTATACATTTATCATTATTTACAGGGCTTAAATTCAACCGCAGCTGTCTGGAGGGGAGCTCTGGTAAATATTTTCAAATTCCCTGGAGTTTTCATAGCATATTGGAAGTGGGGAGTGGGGAAGAGGGCCCCTCCAGGAAATACTCTATGAGAGTTTAAGCCCTGATTATTTAGAATCTGATGAGTTTTAAGCCAATCACATTATTCTGGGGGCCTGATACGATTTTTGAATGCTTGGATTTGGCAATACAAATTACAGTATACATACATTGTGATTTCAGACAGGAAGGAAAGTCAGCAAACCCTGATGTTGACTGCTTATGGCAAATTTAAAGACACTTAAGTCAAAATTCACAAACTTGTGTGCCTAGAGTTAGGCACCTGAACCCACATGTAGACACTTCTGTAGGATGGCTGGATCCATAACCTTGCCTAAAGATGCAGGGCTCTCTGTTGACCCACCCTGTTAGCAGGAGTCAGATACCTGCACAAAGCTGCTGAGAAAATTCTGCTGACTCACTTTGAAAAGTATGCTTTGTCAACTTCACCAGGGTATTAAAGAGGCAACCGGGGCACCGGGGCTACGGTTTCCTGAAGGATCTCCTACTAACCAGGCTTTGGGAGAAAACAGAACATGAATTTCAGCTTAAGTTATCACTAAAAAAAACTCCAGCAAAGGGACCTTATATAGCATGTGTAGATCTGTCGCACAGTGGGAATGCCACTGGCTCACAGGTACCTAACTGCCTGATTTTCAGAGCAGCTGAGCACCCGCTGCTCCCATTAACCAAGGTTCTTGACTAAATGTAAATGTCAGCACCTAACTTTAGGCATGTAAGTTTGAAAATACTGGCTTTAATACTTATAAAACTTAGTTTGCAGGTGTGTCATGATGAGACTTAATTAGGTAATGTTTAATGGCGTTAAGATGAAAAGCAGTAATTATGACTAACAGCACACATCAATAATCTTTCTGATTTTTTTAATAAACACAAACAAACCTTTACACTTTCATGCCTCCACCTTACCTTAAACGACTAGATTTCTTAGTAAACATATGCAAAAAAGGAAAATCAGATGTTGTTTATCTATTTAATTATAGCTTTATGCTCATTTACAGCTTTTAGCTGTACGTAGTTTACAAGAACATCAAGCCGTCACCATTGAAAAAACCATCTGACAAAGCATAAGATATGGCCTGTATGATGTCAATTCACCTTGGGTACTCTGTTCCACACAAAATCCAAAAAAAGCATCACATCTGGCTCCATCTATTGCTGGAATACCAATTGGAATAAATCTGAACCCAATGGTCACTAATTCTAGATCCACAGAAGAGGCATTTTCTTTCTTGACTTTATCACCTGAGAGTTGTCGTCCCCACCCCCACTTAAAGGTATACAGATGTGTTGAGTTGCTCAGTATCGGGGCCAAAGGTCAGGGATCAATCCGAGGCCAGGCGAAACTGCAGAGTCAGAGTCCATTAACAAATTGAGAGCAAGAGGCGAGAACTGGGGTCAAGCTGGGACAGGGTCTTTCACTAGGGTCAGCAATGGTTTTAAGCCAGAGACAGTAAACCAGGATCAGGAGCCAAGCCTAGGTTCAGAGTCAGGGATCAAGGCAAGCGGCAGCAAGGAACAGCAAGCAGGGTGTAAGGCAGAAGCACACCGGAGGTCTGCATTACTGAGACAACTCCCAGGAATGGATTCCTGATTTATATACAGTGTGCCAGCCAATCAGGGAATCATGGAGGGCTGTTGCTCATGCCCCTTTGCATGGGATTTCCTGGACAGCTTAGTCCATCAATTCCTTTTGGTGGCAATCATACCTGGGCCCCTGGAAGGAAGCAGAGCTGCCATCAAACCCTCCAGACCCCAGTTCTCAGCCCGTGGGTTCTTACAGTGGTTGAGTAATACAAGTTCTGGAGGAGCGACATTCTACTAGAGAATCAGAAGCCTGGAGCATGGGCGGCAGGTAGAGCCCCACTCTGGGAAGGCTAGCCCTCAGCTTCGCCCCTTACATCCATGGCCTCAGCCACGAAACCCCCTGTGCCCCCGATACACACACATGGCCAGAGAGCCCTCCTCCCCGGCCAGGGCGGCCAAAGCCCCGAGCGGAGGAGCCCTCCGCCTGGAGGCGCCTGGGGCTGGCTGCAGCTATGCCTCCCCTCCCCGGACCCAACCTGCCCTTCCACCCAAGGGAAAAGCATCTGTAGAAGACACTTTTTGATATGCCCCATGCAGGTTCGGGGGTGGCTGAGGAGGTAGTATTTGCCTCCTCAGCTGCCCCAGAACTTGCATGGGGCATAATAAAGTGAAAACTTCACCGCCAAACCTCGCAACTGGGGGTCCGGCGGCCATGGCAGCACGGGGAGAGGCAGAGCCTCCAATGGCCTATTATACCTACCACCCATGGCTTGGAGTACAAGTACTATATATCAGACAGAGCACTGGGCAAACTGGACATATCCATACTAGAATTACACCCCTCTTTTTATTTCTGGAGATTAAGAGTATGCATAGTTATTCTAGCTATGAGTGTGGAAGGCAAAAGATGTAAATGACTAATTTCCTACTTCTGAGCTTGGCAAATTTGTGGGAAGCATGGGAGGATTACAGAGAATGATACACAGTGCTCCCCTTAATTAATTGCATACTGCTGGGAATTTATGCTCCCAAAAATCTCTGAAGTACAAAATATCCCATTTCTCGAAGTACGACTACACCCCATGAAATACATTTTCTCTCTCCTAGAAGTGGTTCCCTTGCTGTTAAGGTTCAGACACATTAGCAGGGGCGTTTGAAGGCATAGCTACTGCCTGTGTTGCTCATGGGGCACTGTTCTGTGGATAATCAAAGAACTTCCATTTCCAGGGATGTTTATTCAGTGCCAAATACACCAATAGGAAGAAAAAAAGACAAAGAAGATAGTGGCTGTAGCAAATTTGTCTGTTTTCAAAACCTCAACATGCCAAACAGCCTAGTACATTGGTGGGCAACCTGCAGCCCGCAGGCCACATGCGGCCCATCAGGGTAATCTGATTGCAGGCCGTGAGACATTTTGCTGATGTTAACCATCTGCAGGCATGGCCCCCCACAGCTCCCAGTGGCCGCGGTTCACCGTTCTCAGCCAATGGGAGCTGCGGGAAGCAGTGGGCCGCAGGGACGTGGTACCTTTAGGTACATCTCTTCCAAGAGTATGGGCTTAGACCATTCAAAGGATGTCAGACATCAGATAAATTTTACTTTTAGCAACACATAAAGAGCTTCTCATGATCACAAGTCGACACTTGGTTATTCACAACAACTATGTACAAAATAAGTTATTTCCTATAGGGTTCTGTGATGGGGCGGTTGTCCCTCACTGGTATGTAAGGGGTTAAAGCCACCCTGGGAAGGCTGCGCAGGAGGCAGCCAATGAAGAAAAGGCTTATAGTGCCAGCCAATCAGGAGAAGCTTTATTGTAACAGCCAATCAGGGCCAGGCTGGCCCATATAAGAAGGGGATGCTGAGCAGAGGAGGGAGCAGTCATTCCCGAAAGGGTGAGGGAGGAGGACTGACTGCTTAGAAGGCCAGAGTTCCATGGACAGAGCTGTGCTGGGGAGGGTCAGGTCGGCAGCGTAGGAGAAAGCTCCAGGCTGCCAGACTGAGGCCCTGGTACAAGGGCGGAGAAGGTGCTAGGATTGTGGGGAAGTGGCCCAGGGAAGGAGATGGCAGAGTTGGAGGAGGCGCAGTATGTGGCTGCTAGCTATAGGGTCCCTGGGTCAGGACCTGGAGTAGGGGGTGGGCCCAGGTTCCCCCTGCCCCTTGCCCCCACTTGCCACTCAGGGGAGTGGCTGGTGAATGGACTGCAGTTTGCTACTAAAACAAGCGGCTAGAATCAGGACTGTAGTTTGCCAGTGAGGCAAGCAATTGGACTAAAGATGTCAGTCCCTCAGAAGGGGGGAAGGACCGACTGGGACACCACTGGAGGCCTGTGTCCAGAAGAGGATGCCATGGTCCAGGAAGAGAGATGGGTCCTAGAGGTGGATGTGAGTGACAATGGGCAAGACACCACTAGATGAAGGCACTCCAGTGAAATGAGAGCTAATTCCCAGGATGGCCAGGAGGAGGTGCCGTGGTGGTGAGTTCTACCCTGTCACAGGTTCCATTAACTGTTCACTGAACAGCTTAATATTCAGCAGATACTTTTAGATCCACCAGAGTAAGAAGCACATGAATAAAAAAGGTGCCTTCATATGCTTCCCTTTCTGTAAAATAGAGTGAAAATCTGCTACTTTCTCTTTTGCACTTAGATGGCACCTTCCAGCTAAGCTTCTCAATTTTTAAAAATATTGAAATACTAATGGCATAACAGTGCTTGAGCACTAGGTGCTTTTTTGGTCCAACAGGGCTAAACCCCCTGATAATCAACTGGCTCCGGCCCTTAGGCAGGAATAGGGACTCCCAGGAGTCCATAGGCTGCCCCAGGTTAAGGGCCAGAGAGCAGCCAACAGTCTATAGTCCCTAGGCCCTTTAAACAGGGGCTGAGTAAACCCAGTAGTCTATGGGCCCTCAACTCTTTAAGCGGGGCACAGCAAACTCTAGAGCCAATCAGCTCTGAAGCCTGTAGAACAAGGGCAGAACAAACCCAGGAGTCAGTTAGCTCTGAATGCAGAGGCAGAGCAAACACCCACAAGTCATTTAGGCTCCAAGTCCTTGATGCGGGGACAGAGCAAACACCCAGGAGTCAACTGGCTCTGAGCCTTTGATGCAGGGACAGAGCAAACACAATAGTCAATTAGCTCTGAACGCAGAGGCAGAACAAATCCAGCAGTCAATTAGCCCCAGGCCCTTGGTGCAAGCATAGAGCAAAAGCCCCAGGGGTCAGGTGTCCTAGCTCCGGCTGACGAACGCAGGCCTCTTCGCCTGGCGAGGGGCAGTTGCCATCCCTGGGGTGGGGCGGGGCCAGGGCCCACCCTACTCCACCGGGCCCCAACCCAGGGCCATAACAGTGGCAGAGTGGCCCGTCAACGGCGATCCAGCTGCAACACGCCGACCATGCTTCAGGGAGTGCTACAGCTAGACTGAAGTCGGCTGTCCCTGAGCCACCTCCTCCCCTCCCCTCCGGGTGTACCTGGAACCATGGGGCATCTTCCATCTCAGGTAGGTGGCCAGCGGCAGTCCTGGTCCGCGAAAGACACCATGTTCCCCATCAGGTAGGGTGTCGCTGGGCTTGTCAGCAGTTGGGAGCTAGCAGAATCCATCTGCCTCCCTGGTGTCTCAGCCCCAACTGAGCTGGAGGCCCTGCCCTTTATATTTCCTGTTAACCACTTCTGGTGGGAGGGGCAACACAGGTCTGGCTAGGCCCACTTGGGCAGAGAGGGTGGTTCCTCCCCCTCTGGCTTGAAGGGAAGCCACAACCTCAGTATACAGGGCATAAGCAAGCATAAACAGTAGGCATAATCCTATGCACTGCATGGAAGTAAGTCTCCAATCATATGGGCATCTGTCTTCTTATTCCCACAAATACAAAATAAAAGTGTGATGGCATGGGCTGAGAACAGAGTCATAGATTCCAAGGCTGGAAGGGACCATTGTGATCATTTAGTCTGACCTCCTATATAAGTGTATAACACAGGCCATAGAACTTCCACAAAATGATTCCTTTTGAACTACAGCCTCTCTAAAAAAAAAAAAAAAAAAAAAAAAATCCAACCTTGATTTTAAAATGCGCAGTGACGGAGAATCCACCACAAGCTTTGGTAAATTGTTTATTGTTTAATTACCCCCATAGGGAAAAAAAATTATACCTTATTTCCAGTCTAAATTTGTCTAGTTCAACATCTAAACCTTGGATTTTATTACTCTGTACCTTTCTCTGTCAAACTAAAAGCCCATTATCAACTATTTGTTCCCATTTGGTACTTATAGACTGCAATCAAGTCACTCCTTAGCCTTCTCTTTCTTAAGCTAACAGATTGAGCTCCTTGACTCCATTACTATAAGGCATGTTTTCTAATTCTTTAATCATTCTTGTGACTCTTCTCTGAACCCTCTCCAATTTATCAACATCCTTCTTGAATTGTGGACAACAGAACTGGACACAGATTCCAGCAGGCGATCGCACCAGTGCCAAATGATTCCCCTGTTTATGCATCCAAAGATTGCATTAGCGCTTTGGGCCATATCACACTGGGAGCTCATGTTCAGCTGATTATCCTCCATGACCCCCAAATATTTTTCAGTCACTGCCTCCCAGAATAGAGTCCCCTATTCTGAAAGTATAGCTTACATTGTTCCTAGATACACACATTTACATTTTGGCTTTATTAAAATGCATATTGTTTGCTTGTGCCCAGCACACCAAGCAATCTAGATCATGCTGTACAAATGACCTGTCCTCTTCATTATTTACCACTTCCCAAATTTTTGTCATTTGCAAACTTTATCAGTGATGATTTTATGTTCTCTTCCAGGTCTCTGATAAAAATGTTAAATAATATAGGGTCAAGAACCAATCCCTGAATGAGGGTGCTTGAAGAGATATGGGTTTACATGCAACACTCACTATGCTAACGAGGTACTTAGTCATGTTCCTTTGTTTGGCCTTACAGGACCCTACTCCTAGACAAAATTGATGGCTGTGCAACAATGTTCTCATTAAGGCAGGACTGAGTTTGCCTGAACTCTTTGTGATGCTTATCACTTCATCTAGCCTTTATATGCACAGAACACTCTGCACTTGTGCCATACAGAATGAAGCCCCCATGCAAAACAGGATGAAAAGGGCAACATTGCTGATTGGCCAGGACATGTCCGGGCTCATTCCTTTATATATTTTACAAAAATTTTCTTTTATATAATTATAAAAAATATTTTCTTAAGAGAAAAGCAAAGCCTACTATTGTGAGTAGGAAGAATCCCGTTTCTCCCCCTTGCAAGGACAGACACTAGTTGGTTTCTTCAGTTATAATGATTTATAGAATGTTTCAAAGAACAGCATTTCCTTTCTATATATATATATATATATATAATGACACCCTATGATTCAAGAATTACTACTACTATTTACTACAAAGTAACAGCCTCCCACTCACCCCATTGACATGATAATTCCTCACACCTGAAAGCATGCAGTGGTTCCTTTACTTTTTCTATTAATAGTCAGGCATATTCATAGTTAGAACAATGGTAAAAACAGTTTCAGCAATGAGAAATAATAGGCCAAGTTCAGACATGACTTACAGTCTGGGCGGTCCCAGTCTAATGGGAATATATGGAATGTAAATCACTGCTCAATCTGGCCTTTATGTGCAAGCTCAATCTCTTTTCTAAAATGGCTAAAATGTGACCAGGAGACTCATACACAAGATCCCTTCATGCCCTCTATGGCGGGCTGACATAATCATGATGAGAAGGATGGTCTTGTGTTTAAAGCATAGACCTGGAAATCAGGAGTTCTGGGTTCTATTCCTCACTCTAACACAGACTGCCTATTTGACCTTAACCTCTTTGTGGCTTTGCTTCCCCAGGGGTCAAATGGAGATAACAATACTTAGCAATATCAGAGGATGCTTACCTGCCTCTGAGGTGTTTTGGGGTTTCATTCATTAATGTAGGTACAGCACAGTGACTGCTATAGATGGAAGGTACTATTAGAACTGCGAAGTACTATTAGACGGGTGACCTTAATATATTTTTTCTCCAGCAAAGCAGCCAAGTTTGCAAGTACCTGCCTCTGTTTGCACCTCCTGCCAACAAATCATGGGGGGCAGCCTCACAATCTTTGTAAGAGGCTCCACTAATGTTGTTTAAGACAGACACATTCTGAGGAGCAGTCTAGTCCATAGCACAGAAATGCATGCCTGCATCCTCAGCAAGAAACCCACCCTTGCAACTAAACATTCTGTGTACAATATGTGAACATACCCGTAGCCAGTCAGGCAGTCAAGATCCCACAATGTCATTTAAAATGTGTGGAAAATTTTACATGTATCTCTCCAGGAACAACATTTCCTGTGTTAACAGAAAGTTAAATAAATTTGGAAGGATCAGATAGTTTTGCTGAATGCTAAGACATGTGGCCATGTTAACTGCTGTACTTTTTGTTTGGCTTTATTCATCAGTTTTGTAGCAGCCTCAAAAGAGCGTGGAAATAGCATTTCCTTTCCCCTTCTGCTGTTGTCCTTCTCCATTTTATTTTGATGTATTTCTAATGCAGTAGAAGCCAGCATAGCCTTGTTCTGTTTGCTTTTATATGAGTACAATCATCACTGGTGGCAGCAGGATGTGAAAAGCTCTGAGGAAAATATGCTTATTTCCTTCCTTGGTAGAGATAAATTCACACACTGCTTTTACTGCCTCCCTCTTAACCCCCTTCTCTCTGCAGCTCAACCAGCTTCAATAGGTCCATTGTTCTGATCTCATGACCTGCCATGTCCCTGGTAAGGACTCGGCAGATCTGGCATTCCCTGTTAAGCCAATTGCCATCTTCTGATCTCACTTGCTCTGAGGCCTCCTGAGGTCAGGTGTGCCCCAGAATGCATTGCATGCCTCTAATTCCAGCAGGGTACAGGACCATACAAACCCTGAATGCAGCAGCCAGTCTGGGGGGGGGGGGGGGGAATGCCTGAACTATTGACACCTTCCAGTTGAATTTGCAGAATATCAGGAAAGCTAGAGAGAACTGTTGGGAGATACGATGAAAATACTTTAGTAGGGCTTTTGATACTGTCTCACATGACCTTCTCATAAAAAAATCCAGGGAAATACAACCTAGATGGAGCTACTATAAGGTGGGTGCATAAATGGTTGCAAAATCGTTCCCAGAGAGTGGTTATCAGTGATTCAGTCATGCTGGAAGGGCATAATGAGTGGGGTCCCGCACGGATCAGTTCTGGGTCCGGTTCTGTTCAATGTCTTTGTGAATGATTTAGATAATGGCACAGACAGTACACGTATAAAGTTTGCGGATGGCATGAAGCTGGGAGGGGTTGCAAGTGCTTTGAAAGATAGGATTAAATTTCAGAATGATCTGGAGAAATGGTCAGAAGTAAATAGGATGAAATTCAATAAGGACAGATGCAAAGTACGCCACTTAGGAAGGTACAATCAGTTGCACACATACAAAATGGGGAAATGACTGCCTAGGAAGGAGTACTGTGGAAAGTGATCTGGGAGTCATAGTGGATCACAAGTTAAATATGAGTCAACAGCGTAACTCTGTTACAAAAAAAGCAAACATCATTCTGGGATGTATTAGCAGGAGTATAGTAAGTAAGACATGAGAAGTAATTCTTCTGCTCTACTCCACACTGATTAGGCCTCAACTGGAATATTGTGTCCAGTTCTGGGTGCCACATTTCAGGAAAGATGTGGACAAACTGGAGAAAGTACAAAGAGCAACAAATGATTAAAGGTCTAGAAAACATGACCTGTGAGGGAAGATTGAAAAAACTGGGTTTGTTTAGTCTGGAGAAGAGAAGACAGAGAGGGGACATGATAACAGTTTTCAAGTACATAAAAGGTTGTTACAAGGAGGAGGGAGAAAAATTGTTGTTAACGTCTGAGGATAGGACAAGAAGCAATGAGCTTAAATTGCAGCAAGGGCATTTTAGGTTGGACATCAGGAAAAACTTCCTGTCAGAGTGGTTAAACACTGGAATAAATTGCCTAGGGAGATGGTGGAATCTCCACCATTGGGGATTTTTAAGAGCAGGGACAAAGACCTGTCAGGGATGGTCTACATAATACTTAGTCCTGCCTTGAGTGCAGGGGACCGGACTAAATGACCTCTCAAGGTCCCTTCCAGTTCTATAATATTTGAAAAGAGGTTAGCACTTCTATTTCTTCCAAATCTGTTTATTCATCACTAATATAACAGTCTACCCCTTGCATCACATTCCCAAATCTCAGCCAATATGATTCTAACCAGGCAAAACTGTTTTTCAAGCCTTTATTCCCACTCCTTAATCAGCTATATAAATCAGGATTGAACAATGTATGCTTATTCACCTCCTACAATCCATGTCTGCATGCATACAGCCACCTCACATGCCAGCCACACTGCTTTTATGTGGCACAGTGAACAGAATTCAGCACTATTGCTTCCAAAACCACAATCCTCCACCTAGCTGTTAGTAATATTAAGACATCTATTTTCTTTTTAAACTTGTGACTAAAATGGTAATAAAAAGATCATCACAAACTCCTGAGTACATCTGATTCCATCTGGCAGAGGGCAGCGATGTATGTGCCCATAGGTATATTGCATATAGTTTTATACACAAGCATTGAGAATCCTTCCTCTCCAGGCATCTTAGACCTCGTTGGCCCAAAGACAAATAGACTGTGTTTGGGATTTAAACAAGGATCTTGTGCATGCAAAAAAGATCAGTACCACTGAGATGGCCCATTATCTCATCTTTTATTATATTTTCAGATTATGTTTTTAATTATTAGTTGATTTGTAAAGGAAAAACTAGTTCTTATGCTGCCTGGTGACTTGGTTTTCCTCTTGATCAATAGACACAATTCATCTTTCTTCCTGTTTCTTTGAAACTGAGATATTTTAGCAATAGAGAATTACATTTACTCTATAACAGACTGTTTTATAAAGCTGTGGAGCTTAAATAAAGAGAGATATCATGTGTTTAAGACAAAACCTGGTAACAAAGTCTTCCTTTACAGATAAAAATAAGTAAAGCGGGCAATTAGTTCAGTCAATCCAAAATCTCATTTGGACAAGGACTGTGAACTGTACTAAATTAGAGTTAGAAAAAGAAATGTATCTTTAGAAGAAGACCCCACAGCAGAACTGTATTTTGCTTGAAGATTTAATAAAAATAGTTTTTAGACATGGTGGTGGTGGAAGAAAGCATTTGAATTGAAGCCTCTAAATGGAAATGACAACTAATCTGAATTAATCTGCCTGATTGCATTTTCATATCTTGGAGAAACCCAGATGCTGTTCAATTATAGTTTTGGATGAGATATGCTGAAATATACATTATTTGTCCTTTCACCAACCTTTAAGAAAAAAAAATTACCCTTGTTTATAGCTCCTTTTTGTCATTTTTATACTAAGGCACTGTTTTCCACTGTTTTTGATAACAATGGACAATTATAATTTCTGTAACAATCTCATATTTGCCTGCTCATATAAAAATCAAGACATGATTTTAACATAATATGACAAATATATGTTTATAGATCCTAGATTTTTATTTCTTTATAATTGTCTTTAGTTTTGTACAATCATTTTGTTTCTATATTTTTAACAAGCTTTTGCCCAATAAATCCAACATCTGTGATACATAACTAATCCACTAGGAACCTAACATTCACTTTCTTCCACTGACAAGCAAAATCTTCTATTTTCATTGTAATATACAAACCTATTTTTCTGCAAAAGGATCTCCAAAATCATTTAATTCAAAATATTATTTTAATATGTAAATATACTTAAGAGTAAAGAACACAGTGAAAATACTCATGTACTACCCAAATAGAACTCTGTATTTTAAACAGCATCTTAACCAACTCTGCTCTCTACCCAAAAAACTGATAGAAATGCTTACAGTAGATTGGCTTATTTCTAATGTGTCTCTTTGGCTGAAAGATTTCAGCATGTGACATATAAACAATTGATCTAACAAGGGTTTATAGGTTTATTATTCACTTTTCAAAGTCAAATAAATCCAGCTTCAATTGTGGGATTCAGAGCAGTGTTACCCAGTATTTTAGCTGTCTTCTTGTACATTTATATTAAAAGGATTCATATTTCACCCCTTTCATGTTGAAGTTCTTCTACTGTTACAGTAGCTACACAAGATAATAGCAACAACACCATAAATACTGAAAGAGAACATATACTGCCATGGCTGCACTTCAAAACATAACTTACAGCACAACTGTAAAGAGGTTAGTTAAATAATATAACATCAATATGATTCATTGCTACTAATGTAAACATGATTGATTTTCCATTAAAAATCCTATGTTCAGATGTACACTATGGAGTTCTGGTCCATGACTTGAGCTCCTATGTGCTATGGCAATATAAATAAATAATACAAATAACTAAAATAAATTAAGTAATTTAATGTATATGGATTTGAAACAACAACTACCCTGAGGCTATCAAAACAACAGTGCATGACAATGTCAATTAATAATATCTGAATATCCATCTCTTTCTCCTGTGCAAAGAGTTAGATTTTTCCCTACAAAAAAACAATTAAGAAAGGGGTATCCTATTCTTATCTCAAATTCTATCAACAAGACATCATCCTTTGGTGCAGATGGGTAACTGCCTATTTGATAAACAGATAGCCATTTCCAGTTAACTTGCCCTGCATGCAGCGAAGAACTCATTGCATATTTCTTCCCTCACACACCCCACCAAAAAAAAACAAAACCCCCAACTTATAATTAATTAACTTGCAAAAGAGTTTAGATTCATTCACAAAGGAGCTTAATAACTGAAGAGATTGATGCGCTTCCTAATGCAGCACACATATCTGATCATAAATCTTAAAAAGTAACACAAGCACGGGGGGTGGCTGAATATCGAGGGCTTTCCCGTGCCCTACCCCCGCGTGCGAGTGGCACAAAAGGACATCAGCGCCTGCCAGGGTGCTAGAAGGCGTACAGCTGCCCCCTGCCTCTCCAGCAGCGAGCGCCGTCTGGGTGGGGAAATGGCTCTGGCAGCGAGCAGGCGTCTCTTTGAGTTCAGCGCCTCTAGGCACGGGAATTACTTGCAGTCAGCCCCCCCCCCCCCTCCTCCTCCCAAGCTGTGCAAAGCCTGGCTGGGCGCGGGTTGCCCTTAGGCGAGCGGGCCACTGACCCAGGCAACTGCCAAGCACCGGGCAGGCGGGCAGAGCCGTCCGAAGGGGCGATGTGGGGTGTGCGGTGCCTTCCACCGCAGAGGAACTCAGAAGCGACACTCACTCGCTCCCAGCCGCGGAGCCCAAGCCCCCAGCGGCGTTCACAAGAGCAGGGCTCGGTCCCCGCTCTGCGCAGCAGCGCAAGGTGAGCGAACGCTAACGCCATTGCTCGGCTGCGGCTGGCCTAAGCGCCCCCCCCCACCAGACCGCCCGCCGCCCCCCCGTGTGTGTCCTTAGCGCCGGGGCGGCAGCGTGCGGCTGCTCGCTCTCCACTCGCTCCCCTTCAGCGAGGTACCTGCACGGGAGCTTCGTGCCTCATCCTCGGCCCGCGCCCTTCAGCTGCCTCCCGTGCCGGGTGGGTCCCGCCGAGCAGCGAGCGCGGCCACAGCACGCCCCGCGCGCTCCCCCGGCGTCTGCTCACAAACCGGCGGCGGGATCAGCACCGGAGCTGTCCCTGCGGCCGCTCCCACGGCTGGCCGGGCGCGCCCTGCCCGCCCATGGGAGCTGTAGTCCGCGCTGCTCCCTTCAGCGGCAGGGAGCAAAGGCAACCTGGGAAGGGCAAGAACTACAACTCCCAGAAAGCTCCGCGCGGGCCCCGCCTACCTCCTCCTCCTCCTCCTCCTCCAGCCCCGCGTGCTGAGGCGCTGGGGAAGCCAGAGCGGGTGTCGCCCAGTCCAGCGGCTGGGCGGAGAGGCGCTGGGGCTCCGCACCCAGCCGAGCGGAGCGCTGCAAACTCCGCTCCCAGCTGGCGCGCTGGGAGTGGCCGAGTGGGACGAGTAGCCCCGCTGCAGCAGCCCCACAGAGCAGCCGGGGGGTCTCCAGCAGTGCCGGGGACCTAGCGCTACACTTGACACCTTGGTTTTACACCCCCCCCAGCCCCGCCCAAACCAACCCGAACGCCTCAGCTCCCTACGAGCCACCGTGTTACCAGTTCAGCCCGGAGCGTTTATACATTGTTTCCCAAGGTGACCGCGTTTCAGCTGGCTGAGGGGATTGAGGTCTAACCGCCCCTCGCCCCCGCTTCTCGCTTTTCAAACAAAGCTCCGTTATTTGGGTGGACACTTTGCTTGGCAAGACAACAGAGGGCCAGATTGGCTAAGGAGAGAGACGCGGAACGGGTGGGGAGGGGCTGCCCCCCTCTGCCTTACCTTTCCGTACAGTTCCATTGGCAACGCCAGAGAAGGTGGCTCCCAAGGGCAGCCCGCAAGGGGTGCAGGGCAGAACGGGCAGAGGGACTGGGCCAGGCGTGACTCGGTGGAGAAAGTGCTGGCTGGGGCTGAGGGGCTGTGGCCAGGGTGTAGATGGAGGACTTTTCACTCAGGCAGGCAGCAGCGATGGAAGGAAGTGGCAGCAGCAGCAAGCGTCTCCTAGGAAGCTCAGCAGCAAAATTCGCATTAGCCCAACCCCCCAGGTCCAACCTCCAGGCACCTCTTCCATTCATTAACTCAGAGCCACCAACCAGCACGGGAAGGGAAAGGCCACAGGGTTAGTTACACAACGCAACTTACATAAAATGCAGGCATTAATCACCATAACAAAATACAGCCATAGGATCAGGGAAATAATTACATCCTAGTCTCACCCTCTGCCTCTGCAATACAGGTCCCTATAGTATTCTCCAGTGCTTCTACCACCCTAGTATCAATGCCTCAAGTGTTGGGGTTGGTGGGCTGAATTTGAAAAAGGAGAACACTATTTCCTTGTTGTTCTTCCTAGTTGCTTGATACTAAATGTAACCAATTTCTTTAATTAATAAGGTACTGACTTTATCTATAAAGTTCAGAATACCAAGGTCCTGGACTGGCAATTATTGTTGCACTTAAAACTCCACTACTTTTTGTAATTTCTTACTTTTAGGTTCATGCCTTCTCAGTTTTACCATTGCACTTGCACTAGCATTAGTTTTTGCATTTGATATGTTTTTCTATATGCAAGTGCATTTATATTTTGTAAGTCAGCAGAGAAATAGCTGAACAACAATTCAATACAGGTTTTCTTCCCTGTTCCGCTTTTTTCCCCAAGTGCTTTATATATTGAACTCTGCAGTATTTCTCTACTGTTATTCTCGTGTGGAAGGTAAGTGGTTGTTCTCAACCAACTCTTGAACAATGAGATGACTCTTGGGGCTTCTGAGAAACATTTTTCTGTTTGTAAATACTAGTCTCGCAGTCCTGGGAAGCTGTGTTTGCACATGATCTCAGGCCCTAAGTTAGTAAGGTACTTAAGCACACAACTTCAAGCATGCACAAAAAAGCAATGACTTCAGTGGGACTACTCCCTTTGTGAATCATGGCCTTAATCTGGGAAATTGATATAAATACTTTAAATGTCCTGGAATCACCGTATGAATACTCTAACCTAGTGCAAGAAAATTTCTAGAATCCTGTAGGACCCTGAGTGGAATTTAACATTAAAGGTCTGATATACATCTTAAGAGACAGCATGTCCAGTGAATAAGGTTCTATTCCTGCTTCTGACATTGACCTGCTGGGGCAACTCCTTTCGCCTCAGTCCCCCAATCCTCCTTTTTTCTCTTTTCTGTTTTAAGCTATTTGGGATAGGGCCTGTCTCTTACCATGTGTTTGTACAATGGACCTGACCCCAGATGGGGTCTTATGGCACTAGTGTAGACAAATAATAAAATTGCAATCTTCCCCAGATTTTCCATTTGTCTTTCTTTGATCCTCTCCTTTTACTGAAAGTCCATTCCTTTAACCTTTTTACCCACTTTCCTTTCCCATTGTAATATTGGCATGCACATGCATACACACACAGAGTGAATGAGAGAGACTATGACAGTGGGTTATAAAGGTCTTTACAGCATGTGTTTGGAATTACTCATGAGTGGTGAAACTCAGTCACAAATGATTTACGTAGGTTATCCCACATGAAGGCTAATAAAACCTGTATGTTACACAAGTCATCATGTATTTTGCATATGCCTCATATGTTACAGAAAAAATATTTTTCTTATTTTAGAGGTCATTTAAAACATTTTTATGGGCATTGTTTTTCAGAGCCCACAGCCTCTAAAGCCCGTAACCCTTCATTATCTTGGGTCTAAATAATCAGTTCTCTGCTGGAGAGGAAAATATACCTAATTTTAGAAACTTTTGAAAGTCATCTAATCAGCTTGACTATACATACGAATGTCACAATTTTAAGAGTTGGTATATATTGAAGGTGAGAAACAAAACAGATATACCATTGGAAAAGGCAACAGTGTGAAGGTGCTACAAAGTTTGGAAAGCTAGACGTTGTTGCATAGAGATTGGAGAAAGTGTATGAATACAGCAATTTATCACACAGATCTCACTATCTACAAATATGGTATATTATACACTACAGATGTGGTCAATACCTAAAGACAAATGGTTTAAATACAGAACATAGTGACAAAAATATCTGAGCCTGCGAGATTTCATTTCAACCCTGTACAGCTCCTTTAAAATTCTTCCCTGACTGACCAAAGCAGCTTCACTATGTTGGGATGTAAATAGGAGTGAAGTGTTTTTATCAAGGGCATGATAGAGCGGTGTATTTATGTATTTGATTATTTCTTTCTGCATGAACCACTTCACATTTGTCATTCAGTCACTTGAAGCATGAGGAGAATAAATGCAATCTGTAATATGGGCAATATTGGCCCCATTCAATACTTAAATTTAAAAGTGGAGGGGGGGATCCAAGTCTGTAATGTTTGTGATTTAAATTCTGTATTGATTCAAGGTAAATGCCTAACAAGAAAGAAGATAGAGCAAGCCAGTTCTCTGTCAAAAAAAGGTATATTATATTTGTGCTCAACTGCAACGGGAGAAAACAGAGATTTTAACACTGGTGGCTCCTTTAAGATTCTTTTACAGGTTTGTTTGGGAAAGAACAAAAGAGCAGCCATACTGGGTCAGACCAAAGGTCCATATAGCACAGTATCCTGTCTACCAACAGTGGCCAATGCCAGGTGCCCCAGAGGGAATGAACAGAACAGGTAATCATCAAGTGATCCTTTCCCTGTTGCTCATTCCCAGCTTCTGACAAACAGAGGCGAGGGACACCATCACTGCCCATCCTGGCTAATAGCCATTGATGGACTTATCCTCCATGAACTTATCTAGTTTTTTTTTTTAACTCTTTTATAGTCTTGGCCTTCACAACATCCTCTGGCAAAGAGTTCCACAGGTTGACTGTGTGTTGTGTGAAGATGATGTCACAAGGATCTTAAACTGATTGCACTTTCTTTCTTTCTTTTTTTTTTTGTAAAACACTGCTCATTTGGGCATGGTTATACTTTTAAGTCTTAAACATATTTGAAACAGACTGCATGCTCAGAGATTTGATTCTAGAATTTCTTATGAAATAGGTACTCTGAATTCACCATATAGACACTATACTGGAGAATTGAAGGGTTAAAGTTTTGATAGATTCCTGGATTTAGCCTAACAGAGACTTCCTTAATATGTTAATACTTACTTCAGAGTTTACAGACTCACAACAATCTGTTAGCTGAGAGTTTTCTCTAAAGGGGTTATATCAATAGAATATGAAGTAGGATGTTTTGGTCTTTATATTTTGTGCGTGTGATCTTCTTTCATTAAAATTTTAGGTTTTCCAATAAACAGTGACATAAGGACCCTCACTGCATCCTGAGCAACAAAAATGGTATCTCAGCATAAACAACTTTTTTCATGTATTTGTTCTGCTTCCTTCCTTCCTTCCTTCCTTTCTTTAAGAGATATACAAATTTTTAGGAACAATAATGAGGTATTATCCTTTGTACTGCTGGGCCAAAGAAATTTGCATAGGGCAAATTGGTGGGATTTGCCACTTAGTATTGTTTATTATACGTCTTCCAACAGGCACCTTCATGTTCTGCTTTATGTTGCTCACTTTTTGTTCATGAACTTGTGTGGATGGAATGAGAGAGTCTGCAGGCATGGGATGACTTAAATAACCCAGTGATAGTCATAACCAACAGCTAAACACTTGAACTGTAGGCCAGCCAGCTGAACTGGTGGTAAGTTATTGACAGCACTCCAGTCTCGAAAACAAAGCATTGCCCCAGAAGGTGATCTGACACTACAACATTTAACCAATCCCTGGTTAACAATGCAGTAATGTTTCTGGAACATACTGTCTCTGAAGCTCCCTTTAGCTTAGAAGGTTGTTATGAATTGGCTGGCTTCATACTGTGTGCCATCATCTGAGGGAATCAGGTTGCAGTATATAAGCCCTTTAAGCAGGTGCTACAGCTGGGCAAATGCGACAAAACTGTCATGAATATGCACACACATTCTGAGTGACTGGTTGCTTTATGACCACACCCCTTTTGATTTGCTATTTGCAAGCATTCATATGAATGACTTATTTGTTCATACCAATGTTTGGGAAATGGCTGTTCTCTGTGCAAATAGGAACAGTCACATACAAGCAAGGGTCTCTGCTATGTATTATTTACTATTCATTATTCTCCTGTTTTAAAAGTTCCAGTCATGCAGTTAGGGAGCAGAAGCAATACCACATGATTTAGGTAAGGGTAAGCAATGGCACACCACCCATAATGAATAGCAAATAGTCAAAGGGATCCGTTAATAGATTTCCCAAAGCCTGAAGTTTGTTTATAAATTTGATCCACGTGTTTACAGAAAGTGAGCAAGTTCTTAGAAATTCAAACATGTTTGTGAACAGATGAAAATAGACTAAATTGGCAAATAAAATATTAATGACAAATAGCACAAGTCTTTTCATCTGGAAATGTGTATCTAATTTCAATGATGAAGGCTGCAGCCTGCATTGCTGCGGAACAGCTGTTTGAAGGCAGTCAGGCAGCAGAAACTGTCAGCCACAGGATTAGTGACTGATCTCCCTGATAGCTGCTGTTATACAGGAAGCAGTAAGAAGAGCTCAGCTTCCAGAGTTTCCAAAAATCCAGAGAAGGAAGTTATCTGTGGGTCGGGGAGAAAGGTGGAGACATTTATAGCAACTGGCAAGGATAGATATGTCAGCTAAAGGGGGGCTGGAAGCTGAGAGCATATTGCAAATATATTTGGGGCTAGACTGTACAACCCTTACTCGCCTGGTTAAGTACTTTCTTACACAAAGAAACATGCTATTGGCTGTGTGGCTACTCCTGTGTGCAACCATTATTCAGTCTAGCCCTGGATGAATATATCACCAGAAAAGCTAATCTAATATTTGCACTTTATCCTTCAGATAGAATTGTAAGTTCTGATTATCTGAATGTATAGCAGTTAGATCTTAGGAAAACAGATTTTCACCCTCTATAATGCAGTTTATTTGCCTACATGAATTGTCCAAGGTGACACTACACAGGAAATCTGCAGCAAAGCTGGGAATAGAACCCCAGCTTCTTGACTGTTCCCTGATTTATCTATTGGACATGCCACCATGCTGCTGGTGATCATAATAAATACTAAAGAGATACAAATCTGATGTGCTTTTACTCCACAGGCTAAATAGAAGCACTCAAGACACAATAAGATCAGTTTCAAATGTATTTTAAAACATTACAATTAAAGATTACCCTCTAAAAGCAACAAATAAGGGAAGACCACAGAAAGGAGAAAAGCAAAAGTAAAAGGCAGAGGGAAGACAAATACATTTAAATAAAGATCACTATTCCCCTTTCTCTCTCAGAATATAGTTTGATCAACATATGTATCCTTTCAAGTTTGCTGTTTCAGAAAAAAGTAAATTAACTCTCCTTTTGTGTATACAACAACAGTTATTTTGAAACACCCATGTATTCTGACGATGTTTTCTCCAGTGCAATCTTCCTTAATGTTATTTTTTTCTGTGACCTTTTAGAACACAGTATTCTCTCTTATCTCTCACTTTTGTTTGCCATTTGACTCATTCTGGAATTGGGCTTTGGAGAGAAAATAATCATAAGAGATAAATGTCTTTCACCTAGGTACAATCTTTATCTTTGTAACTGTCTTTTACCCGCATAGCTCTATTTATTTAAATATATTTGTTTATTAGGCCCTGCTTCATTTGGCTTTATTTTTAAAGTTATTTTTGTTTAATTATAGTAGGTAATAAAAACGCTTAGGATGCAGAGTTCCCAACAAGTTGTGATGTTATTGCTGGTCTAACAAAATAGCAGATAAAGATATCAAGGATGGTTTCTTTTTAGTGGTCAGTCTCTTGCCATATAATCACTAGACCCATCGAGAACAATCTCAAATTGCCAGATACAGCTCTGAAATACAGTCACTGCCTCTTCTGACAGTGGATCTGGAATTGAAACTTGACAAAGCTTAGGTTTTGTCAAGCATGAATCCCAGCATGCTAGGCACACATCCACTGAGAAGGACCCCGAGACTATACCCAGAACTACCCAAACTAGAACCCAGACAGCTGAACAAAATTCTGGCATGGATATTAGCCAATTGATGCATTTTTGTCAATGGTCTATCTATGCAACATTTAGGTCATCTTGTGGGAGTTGCAAAGAAACTTGACCACGGTCCGGGCCTATTGAGCTCAATGATTAACCAACCGGCATCTGATTTCTCTGAGAGGAATGCTATTCTCAAGCAAGAGGTGGAAATCTTCCAGCAAAATTTGGGAAAGCCAGTGAACCTGTGGAGCATGTTAAAGAACAGGCTTCACCCTGTTGTTTTATAATAACAAGGTGGGAGAGATAGTACTGACAGGTAGAAGATGCAAGTCTGCTTTGTTATGTATAACATATTAAAATGCTTCACGGACTTCCTGGAGAATGGATTCAGTGACATTACAATGGAGGACACCTGAAGGATCCATGCCAATGTAAACACCTTTCTTGAATAAAAGATATACTGGGCCTTATTTTTTGTGCCTGTTTAGCTATGGAGCCAATAAAGCAGTAATGTAGCACAATGCTCTGGATTCCATGGACAGTAAGGGACAGTGTAAATTATTGGAGTCCTGCTTCTGACTGAAACAAGCATTGGAGTAATTTGTCATAACACTGTAGTTGCCATGGCTACTGGGTCACAGCACTTAGAGATGCAGCTACATTTCCTGGCTGCTCCCAACAAAAAGGCAACAGTGTGAAGGTGAAGGTGAAGGTGCTACAAAGTTTGGAAAGCTAGACGTTGTTGCATAGAGATTGGAGAAAGTGTATGAATACAGCAATTTATCACACAGATCTCACTATCTACAAATATGGTATATTATACACTACAGATGTGGTCAATACCTAAAGACAAATGGTTTAAATACAGAACATAGTGACAAAAATATCTGAGCCTGCGAGATTTCATTTCAACCCTGTACAGCTCCTTTAAAATTCTTCCCTGACTGACCAAAGCAGCTTCACTATGTTGGGATGTAAATAGGAGTGAAGTGTTTTTATCAAGGGCATGATAGAGCGGTGTATTTATGTATTTGATTATTTCTTTCTGCATGAACCACTTCACATTTGTCATTCAGTCACTTGAAGCATGAGGAGAATAAATGCAATCTGTAATATGGGCAATATTGGCCCCATTCAATACTTAAATTTAAAAGTGGAGGGGGGGATCCAAGTCTGTAATGTTTGTGATTTAAATTCTGTATTGATTCAAGGTAAATGCCTAACAAGAAAGAAGATAGAGCAAGCCAGTTCTCTGTCAAAAAAAGGTATATTATATTTGTGCTCAACTGCAACGGGAGAAAACAGAGATTTTAACACTGGTGGCTCCTTTAAGATTCTTTTACAGGTTTGTTTGGGAAAGAACAAAAGAGCAGCCATACTGGGTCAGACCAAAGGTCCATATAGCACAGTATCCTGTCTACCAACAGTGGCCAATGCCAGGTGCCCCAGAGGGAATGAACAGAACAGGTAATCATCAAGTGATCCTTTCCCTGTTGCTCATTCCCAGCTTCTGACAAACAGAGGCGAGGGACACCATCACTGCCCATCCTGGCTAATAGCCATTGATGGACTTATCCTCCATGAACTTATCTAGTTTTTTTTTTTAACTCTTTTATAGTCTTGGCCTTCACAACATCCTCTGGCAAAGAGTTCCACAGGTTGACTGTGTGTTGTGTGAAGATGATGTCACAAGGATCTTAAACTGATTGCACTTTCTTTCTTTCTTTTTTTTTTTGTAAAACACTGCTCATTTGGGCATGGTTATACTTTTAAGTCTTAAACATATTTGAAACAGACTGCATGCTCAGAGATTTGATTCTAGAATTTCTTATGAAATAGGTACTCTGAATTCACCATATAGACACTATACTGGAGAATTGAAGGGTTAAAGTTTTGATAGATTCCTGGATTTAGCCTAACAGAGACTTCCTTAATATGTTAATACTTACTTCAGAGTTTACAGACTCACAACAATCTGTTAGCTGAGAGTTTTCTCTAAAGGGGTTATATCAATAGAATATGAAGTAGGATGTTTTGGTCTTTATATTTTGTGCGTGTGATCTTCTTTCATTAAAATTTTAGGTTTTCCAATAAACAGTGACATAAGGACCCTCACTGCATCCTGAGCAACAAAAATGGTATCTCAGCATAAACAACTTTTTTCATGTATTTGTTCTGCTTCCTTCCTTCCTTCCTTCCTTTCTTTAAGAGATATACAAATTTTTAGGAACAATAATGAGGTATTATCCTTTGTACTGCTGGGCCAAAGAAATTTGCATAGGGCAAATTGGTGGGATTTGCCACTTAGTATTGTTTATTATACGTCTTCCAACAGGCACCTTCATGTTCTGCTTTATGTTGCTCACTTTTTGTTCATGAACTTGTGTGGATGGAATGAGAGAGTCTGCAGGCATGGGATGACTTAAATAACCCAGTGATAGTCATAACCAACAGCTAAACACTTGAACTGTAGGCCAGCCAGCTGAACTGGTGGTAAGTTATTGACAGCACTCCAGTCTCGAAAACAAAGCATTGCCCCAGAAGGTGATCTGACACTACAACATTTAACCAATCCCTGGTTAACAATGCAGTAATGTTTCTGGAACATACTGTCTCTGAAGCTCCCTTTAGCTTAGAAGGTTGTTATGAATTGGCTGGCTTCATACTGTGTGCCATCATCTGAGGGAATCAGGTTGCAGTATATAAGCCCTTTAAGCAGGTGCTACAGCTGGGCAAATGCGACAAAACTGTCATGAATATGCACACACATTCTGAGTGACTGGTTGCTTTATGACCACACCCCTTTTGATTTGCTATTTGCAAGCATTCATATGAATGACTTATTTGTTCATACCAATGTTTGGGAAATGGCTGTTCTCTGTGCAAATAGGAACAGTCACATACAAGCAAGGGTCTCTGCTATGTATTATTTACTATTCATTATTCTCCTGTTTTAAAAGTTCCAGTCATGCAGTTAGGGAGCAGAAGCAATACCACATGATTTAGGTAAGGGTAAGCAATGGCACACCACCCATAATGAATAGCAAATAGTCAAAGGGATCCGTTAATAGATTTCCCAAAGCCTGAAGTTTGTTTATAAATTTGATCCACGTGTTTACAGAAAGTGAGCAAGTTCTTAGAAATTCAAACATGTTTGTGAACAGATGAAAATAGACTAAATTGGCAAATAAAATATTAATGACAAATAGCACAAGTCTTTTCATCTGGAAATGTGTATCTAATTTCAATGATGAAGGCTGCAGCCTGCATTGCTGCGGAACAGCTGTTTGAAGGCAGTCAGGCAGCAGAAACTGTCAGCCACAGGATTAGTGACTGATCTCCCTGATAGCTGCTGTTATACAGGAAGCAGTAAGAAGAGCTCAGCTTCCAGAGTTTCCAAAAATCCAGAGAAGGAAGTTATCTGTGGGTCGGGGAGAAAGGTGGAGACATTTATAGCAACTGGCAAGGATAGATATGTCAGCTAAAGGGGGGCTGGAAGCTGAGAGCATATTGCAAATATATTTGGGGCTAGACTGTACAACCCTTACTCGCCTGGTTAAGTACTTTCTTACACAAAGAAACATGCTATTGGCTGTGTGGCTACTCCTGTGTGCAACCATTATTCAGTCTAGCCCTGGATGAATATATCACCAGAAAAGCTAATCTAATATTTGCACTTTATCCTTCAGATAGAATTGTAAGTTCTGATTATCTGAATGTATAGCAGTTAGATCTTAGGAAAACAGATTTTCACCCTCTATAATGCAGTTTATTTGCCTACATGAATTGTCCAAGGTGACACTACACAGGAAATCTGCAGCAAAGCTGGGAATAGAACCCCAGCTTCTTGACTGTTCCCTGATTTATCTATTGGACATGCCACCATGCTGCTGGTGATCATAATAAATACTAAAGAGATACAAATCTGATGTGCTTTTACTCCACAGGCTAAATAGAAGCACTCAAGACACAATAAGATCAGTTTCAAATGTATTTTAAAACATTACAATTAAAGATTACCCTCTAAAAGCAACAAATAAGGGAAGACCACAGAAAGGAGAAAAGCAAAAGTAAAAGGCAGAGGGAAGACAAATACATTTAAATAAAGATCACTATTCCCCTTTCTCTCTCAGAATATAGTTTGATCAACATATGTATCCTTTCAAGTTTGCTGTTTCAGAAAAAAGTAAATTAACTCTCCTTTTGTGTATACAACAACAGTTATTTTGAAACACCCATGTATTCTGACGATGTTTTCTCCAGTGCAATCTTCCTTAATGTTATTTTTTTCTGTGACCTTTTAGAACACAGTATTCTCTCTTATCTCTCACTTTTGTTTGCCATTTGACTCATTCTGGAATTGGGCTTTGGAGAGAAAATAATCATAAGAGATAAATGTCTTTCACCTAGGTACAATCTTTATCTTTGTAACTGTCTTTTACCCGCATAGCTCTATTTATTTAAATATATTTGTTTATTAGGCCCTGCTTCATTTGGCTTTATTTTTAAAGTTATTTTTGTTTAATTATAGTAGGTAATAAAAACGCTTAGGATGCAGAGTTCCCAACAAGTTGTGATGTTATTGCTGGTCTAACAAAATAGCAGATAAAGATATCAAGGATGGTTTCTTTTTAGTGGTCAGTCTCTTGCCATATAATCACTAGACCCATCGAGAACAATCTCAAATTGCCAGATACAGCTCTGAAATACAGTCACTGCCTCTTCTGACAGTGGATCTGGAATTGAAACTTGACAAAGCTTAGGTTTTGTCAAGCATGAATCCCAGCATGCTAGGCACACATCCACTGAGAAGGACCCCGAGACTATACCCAGAACTACCCAAACTAGAACCCAGACAGCTGAACAAAATTCTGGCATGGATATTAGCCAATTGATGCATTTTTGTCAATGGTCTATCTATGCAACATTTAGGTCATCTTGTGGGAGTTGCAAAGAAACTTGACCACGGTCCGGGCCTATTGAGCTCAATGATTAACCAACCGGCATCTGATTTCTCTGAGAGGAATGCTATTCTCAAGCAAGAGGTGGAAATCTTCCAGCAAAATTTGGGAAAGCCAGTGAACCTGTGGAGCATGTTAAAGAACAGGCTTCACCCTGTTGTTTTATAATAACAAGGTGGGAGAGATAGTACTGACAGGTAGAAGATGCAAGTCTGCTTTGTTATGTATAACATATTAAAATGCTTCACGGACTTCCTGGAGAATGGATTCAGTGACATTACAATGGAGGACACCTGAAGGATCCATGCCAATGTAAACACCTTTCTTGAATAAAAGATATACTGGGCCTTATTTTTTGTGCCTGTTTAGCTATGGAGCCAATAAAGCAGTAATGTAGCACAATGCTCTGGATTCCATGGACAGTAAGGGACAGTGTAAATTATTGGAGTCCTGCTTCTGACTGAAACAAGCATTGGAGTAATTTGTCATAACACTGTAGTTGCCATGGCTACTGGGTCACAGCACTTAGAGATGCAGCTACATTTCCTGGCTGCTCCCATAGCACATGTGATGGTTTACCCAGTGTGTAAGGAAAAAGGAACACCTGGACATTGGTTTTCACTCTCTGGATATGTGCACCTGAGGCCAGGAGTGCTAGAATAATTTGTATTGTAGGGGTGTTGAGAGCCATTAAACCAAACTGTAAACCCTGTATATGACAGGTTTCAGAGTAGCAGCCGTGTTAGTCTGTATTTGCAAAAAGAAAAGGAGTACTTGTGGCACCTTAAAGACTAACAAATCTAAGGTGCCACAAGTACTCCTTTTCTTCCTGTATATGATGTAAACCACTTAAAGCCAGGGGATGCGGCTTGAATACTCCCACCCGTATGAATCTCTATGTCCTGGTATATATCTGAAAGAGGATATGGAGAATGGAGTGCACTTTGGCTCCTGCTTAGCGGCAAGGGTCTTTCGCCTTCCTCTGCAGCATGTGGCACAGGTTACTTGGAGGTTTAAACTAGTGTAAATGGTGGATTCTCTGTAACTCCAAGTCTTTAAACCGTGATTTGAGGACTTCCCTAACCTCTGGCTGAGTTACTGGTCTATTACACGTGTGGGTGGGTGAGGTTCTGTGGCCTGCAATGTGCAAGAGGTCAGACGAGATGATCATGATGGTCCCTTCTGACCTTAAAGTCTGAGTCTATTCTGAGGAAGGGTAAGACCCCAATTCAACAAGGTACTTACATTCAGAACCTATAGGACTGCTCCCGTGCTTAATGTTAGACAAGTACTTAATCATGCAAGTAGCTTAAATGGGACTAGTGACGTTGTTAGAGTTACATCAAGTACGTTGGTGAACGGGCAGCTTGGTGATTAAATTTGCATACAGTTTGGGACTAGAGCCTAATCAGTGTATCCTCCCCATGAAGTAGAGGCCATTAGCATTATGGGAGTTATGCAACAAAAATCCCACATTTTGAATTGTGCATGTAGCTTTAAGGATGTATGGCAGGAGTAAGGACATCCACAAATTAAAAAGAGTACTTAAAATAAAGCTTACATTTATTACTTATGGAAGTCTCGTAACAAGCCCTCTGCTTATGCCAGACTGTTTCAGAGGGGGCAATCTCACAATACCTTCTGCTGGCCAACTGTGGCGCACCAGGCCAGAGCCATGACTAGACAACCTCACCCCAGATGTCTCAGCAATGACTCCACTAACACCTTTTTCCACATAGAAAGCAACCCTGTGGCAGATTTATTTATATTCCAGATAACACTGCCCACAGTCCTGAAGCAAGCCTTAATGCCCCAACTTAAAATTTTCAGACAAGCCCTCCTTCTCCACCCCAGGTTCTTCAGATACTCCATGGCCATTTCCTTAGGCCCTCAGTGTTCCTTCAGAAATGAAATAGTTGGCCAGAATGATAGCCTGGGATAGGAGGATATCACAGTCTTTTTATATTCCTCAACTGTCCGCCCTGGGCCTACCTTCTTCCCCTATGTTCCAAGCAACCTTCCAGTTACTCTTTCTGGCAACCGCCCCAGGGTATGCTCTACAGGAGCGAGCTCGCTCGGGGCCTGCCCTGCCCTGTCTGGGGCTATACTTCTACAACTTTCTCCATCCCATCTGGCACTGTGCGGCTCTCTTCTTATCCTCTAACTCAGGTGTCACCCAGCCTCTCCTTAGGCCAAACCTGGATGCACCTGCCTAGTCATCAGCCGAGCTGGACCTGCTTGACTTAAAGGGGCCAGCCACTCTGTAATACAGAGCGCTAGTCCTCTAAACCTAAAGCATCTGTTTAAAAAAGGAATGGGTACTTCTACTGTCCATGCTTTCCCCACACCACTCAGCCTAAAATCAGTCCTAATCTAGAGGGACCACTTCCAAGTATGAAAAAGTAGATTGTGCCTCATGTTCACTCATAGCTTTCTCAGCCACGTGTGATGGTGTTTGTGATGTGGGTTGGTATGACGTGCAGGGCAGTGAGCCTTTGCCAAATCATTTGACATGGTCTTGGACAGCCATCATATGACAACAGTGAGTCACTACTGACCTGAACCATATTCAGTCAGATTACCTAGAGATGGAAGGCTCCATTGCCCACCAGTCCTCACAATCACCCAATTCCCCTTATCAAATCCTTTGTGCATCAGCATCATTATTAGTATGGGACCACAGCAGAAATCCACTGATGTGGGCTCAGCTGTGTTAACTTCTACAGAAGAGCCAAGAGAGGGAGAACTAAACAATGGGTTTTAGGGGCTCCTACCAACGGTGACTATTATTTACTTTTTCCTTAATGGTAGATTGGTCAGTAAAAAAGAACCCTAGAGAGTTTGTCAAATATCCATGCAATAAATGGGAGTTGCCTGGGTGCCTTTAAAGGCAGATTTTGCCCCTCAGGGTTCTATTCTGCAGCTCCCAATAATGAATAAAAGTTACTTTGCACACAGAATAAATCCCCTTTAGATCAAATACTGCTACAGAAAGTCACTAGTTTTCCTGCTAGAGATTCAATGTTCCCCCTCCAGGAGCTACACTGAGGTAAAGAAAGAAGAAGAGTTAGAAAAATAAAATAAAATTGTGGCTTTAAACAAAAATGCATTTGACCCAGACAGCAGATTTCAGTTAAAAAGTGAATGACAAGGAAAGATATTCACATTCAAAGCTAATATAATTGAATTCTGCTTGCTGTTTCTCATTTAATACACACTTTAAGACTGAAATACCGTTACTGCTAGTGGAGTGATTTTACCAAGCACTTCCAAATGAATGCTGTGCAGCTGTGTTAGAAGAGTCTGTTGTGGCAGGAAGCGACCTAATAGCTATTTTAGGGATCCTCAGCTATGGATGACTCAGGAAGAAAAGAAAAAGAAAAAAAGCATCACTACTCAGTTTTCTATTCGATCTAGATATTTACAAACAAATCACCATGGCTACTCAGATGTTAGTCCTGTTTCATTGCAGACGTCAAGAGTAGGCTTTTTTGGTGCTAAATTTAAGGGTCCTATGCTGTGAGATGCTGAGCCCCCTTAAATCTTATTAATTTTCACCTGGAGTTACAGGTGCTCAGAATCTTAGGCTGAAATTCAGACTCAAGCAGAAGACCCAAACCTGGCCTTATGCACCAGGTAACACCAATGGTAATGACACGTCTTTAAAAATCCCATCATATTTTTCACAATAGTAGAGATGTTATATGTACTTTAAATGTTTGCTCAGATCCCAATTTGATTAATTATCTGTTGTCTACTTTAAGTTTGCTCCACAGTTTCAACTGGAACACACACACACACACACACGCTGTAGCGGGGAGCTGACAGTGGCCACTATAGTTAGATTTCAGAGTAGCAGCCATGTTAGTCTGTATCCGCAAAAAGAACAGGAGTACTTGTGGCACCTTAGAGACTAACAAATTTATTGGATCATAAGCTTTTGTGGGCTACAGCCCACTTCATCGGATGTATGAGGTGGAAAATACAGTAGGAAGATTTTATATACAAAGGGAACATGAAACAATGGGTGTTACCATACACACTATAACGAGAGTAATCAGTTTAAGGTGAGCTATTACCAGCAGGAGAGAAAAAAACAACAACTACAGTTAGTTTGTCTACATTTTTTCCATTATAAAAAGAGAGTCTTGTGACCTTTTTACAGAATTTGTAATTCCTCCACTGCAACAGGCCTTTGAAATTTGGCAGGGAGAAAGCAGTGAGGACAAAAAAGTGCCTTTTTTTTCTCCCAAGAAAATCCATTCAGATGTGACCGAGACAGAAATCAGAAAATCTCCTTTTCCACTCTGTTGCTTTTGGTCACAGCAAAATTCTGGCAAAGTGCCAAAATAACCGAACATGGACATTTTCATATAAGGATGGGTCCACACCACTACTAAAGCAGCATTAGCAACCACACACTTTGTACAAAGAAAAGGAGGACTTGTGGCACCTTAGAGACTAACAAATTTATTTGAGCATAAGCTTTCGTGAGCTACAGCTCACTTCATTGGATGCATGCAGTATATTTGCTGTAGCTCACGAAAGCTTATGCTCAAATAAATTTGTTAGTCTCTAAGGTGCCACGAGTACTCCTGTTCTTTTTGTGGATACAGACTAACACAGCTGCTACTCTGAAACCTGGCACTTTGTACAGGAACCCTAGGAGGACAGTCTGCTTTAGAATACAGGATAGACAGTGCTCAGCGAATGAAACAGGGCTGTGTAGTGAATGACACTGTTTGTAGGTGCCTGCCTTGCGCTCTAGAAATTGGAAGGTGCGCAGAGATCAGGGCAAATGAAGGCAAGAAAAGATGGATAGGCTGCAGCTAAGGATTATGAATGCCATTCAGGAAACCCCAGTTCTGCCTCTGTCACAGTTGTCCGCTGAGATGCTAAGCAAGTCATTTAAACCAAAAATGTGGCAGGTGGCCATTAGTTCTATGGTCCACATTTTCTGGGTGCCCAGCTTGAAACATCAGGGCCTGGTTTGCAGAAATGCTGAACACTCACAAGGGCAACTGAAGTGTCAGGCACGGCAGTGTGCTTTGGAAGAACGAGCACAGGGTTTGGAAGTTCAGTTGAGTAACTCCCTGGCTTTGCTACTAATGGCCTCCAGGAAGTCTTTGTCTCAGCTTCCCCTTTTGTAAATGAGGAATAATAATGCTCTTATCTCACAGGAGAGAACTGATGAATGTTTGTGAGGCACTCCTATGACAGTGAGGAGCTCTCTAGAAAAAGACCACAAGGAAATTAATAATTCTATTGTAAGCAGAGTCAGGATGAGCTCCACCCCGACATCTGGTGGTGAGGTGTGGCAAGTTGTGGAAAAGAACTTCAGGGGCCGATCTCATTTGCATAGGCACACCCACCCCGCCTAGAATGAGGCCATAACTGCCCAAATGGTCACTTTGGTTGTTGTGGGATCCCCAGTGTCTCTGTTATTGGGGCGGGAAGAATAAATTGTTATTACCCTGATTATGGAAACTGTGCTTGGAACTGTACTTGGCCTTTTGTTATGATGGAGGGACTCACCATCAACTAAGCAGCGCTCGCTAGGCAAGGGACATGGGTTCCAAAACTCTGTGAATTGAGAGGCTTGAGACAGGTATTAGTACCTGGTGGTGTGGGCCCTTTTGTGAGGGCCTCAAACACCAGTTGCACCTCTCCCTCCCCACTGTGGAATGTCAGAGCTAATTTTGGGTCTATTAAGAGTCTTGCTAGAGGTACTGTGCTGAATTCACTTTGGCCTTATGGTGCACCAGCACTAAGGCTCCTACTACTATGAGCTGAAATCACTGTGTCAAGTAGTGGGGAGTCGGAAGATCTAGAGTGCAGTGGTGCTGTTTGTGGATAGGCTGGCGGAGCGTTTGTGAGACGGCGAGGCGAGCTGTGCAGAGCAGAGCTGTCCATGAGATGGTGGAGTGGAGCATTTGTGAGACGGCGAGCTGTGCAGAGCAGAGCCCTGTGGGGCAGTCAGCTTCAGGACATGTAAGGTGCCCCTTACCTCTTTCCCCACACACAGGCACATTTTAGCCAGACTGGGGAGTAACACTATGCAGATGAACTTTTGAACTCTGGGGCTGGACTTTTTGGACTTTGGGTGATTTGTGGATTGCTGGACTCAAGAGACTTTTGGGTTCTGGGACTCAAGAACCCGAGGGAAAGGATGTGGCCCAATTTGCTGGGGTGGGTCTTTGCTCATGGTTTGGTTAATGAACACTAGTTGTGGTGTTTCCCCAATTTAATGCTGATGTCGTTTACCTCATGTTATTAAAGATTCTCTGCTGCACCGAGACTCTGTGCTTGCGAGAAGGGAAGTATTGCCTCTTTGAGGCGCCCAGGGGGTGTGTAAGATTTTCCCAGGTCACTGGGTGGGGGCTCAAGCTAGTTTTGCATTTGCTTTGATGAGAGGGAACCCCTGTGTACTGAACCCGGCCCTTGCTGCTATCAACTTGGCCTGGCAGAAGGGTTACACTATATTCATTGAAGAGGCGATGGATAGTGTGTACTAAATGAGATTGAGGGGAACTGATTAAGTGATGGGGAGAAAAATATTGAATAGTTGCCTGAGCACCATGCATCCTGTGCACTGAATGAGGCAAAAATAATGGAAAACATAGTATGTGATCATGTAATAAAGACTGTATAATAATGCATAGGGATAAGGGGACAGAATTAAGGTTGCATGGAAAACCTAAATTCTTGTGTTTCCTAGCTTTCTAGTATACGACTTTGCAAACTAATTAACATTCTTCTAACTTATTTTTGTAGGGAACACACAAAGCATGGTGTTATTAGTATAAATTAATTACTTCAAAGCATAATATTTGCTCATGGAAATTCAAGATGCTAGAAAACAATATTTTATGTTACATTATGTTCCTTAATACATATTAAGGCATTGCCATTAACCTTTCATAACAAAGGCAAAGCAAAGCCATCCATGACACACTCAGATATGACATTGACTAGAATATTCTGTTCTTTTACTTGAATCAGCATTGTGTTGGTTTATATTAAAAACTTTTTCCAGTTTATGAATTATTCTTTGTGTACACATGAGACAGGATTTGCTTCAAGCAATATCAGTTTCCTCAGATTTTAGTATATTATTATTCATAGCTGGTTGTAAATGTAAAGCAAGGTGATCTGGATCCAGTTTCAAAAATATGAAGTATAGATTTGCGGCAGTTAATCATTTGTCACTAAGATTTCCTTCACAATTATTCTCTAGTCAGACATGAACATTTGAAACATATGTTTTGAACTGTAATTCAGTGGGTCACTCACACTGCACCTCATTTGGTAAGTGGGGGTAGTAATGTCAACTGTATGTGCAGGACATAGTGGGTGGGAATAGATGTTCCTACCTCATGGTGTGGACTCTGTTTAGAGATACTAGATTCCATTTGACACTCCTCATGTAGTGTTTAGAAACAGAGGTGATTAAGAAGAAACAAGTCTGAAGAAATTGAGTCTAGCGATCACTAGAGCTGAAATCACTGATAAGTTAGTCTAAGTAAGGGGTTGAGCCCCCAAGACTTCACATGGGGACAGGGTTGTGGTGAAAGGCAATGCAGAGGCTGCAGCAGTGAGGTTCCTGGTGACCAGTGAAGTCAGTAAGAACTGGATCAAGTGGTGGAACCTCAGAACAAAGCAATGCTACTGGAGGCAGCAGCAAGCAGAGATGACAGTGACAATGGTGAGCAACAGTGGAGGCACTGCTCAGCCCCCCATTCTCCAACACACCCCTGGATTCTGGGACTTCCCTGGCCTCAAGCAACCAACAGTGAGTGGGGTGCAGCAGAGGGAAAAGGTTAGTTGTTGGTTAAAGGGACACTCATCCATCAGACTTTCACACAGCAAGGGGGGAAACTGAGGCAAAGGACTGCTGCCCAAGATAGTGTGGGGTGGGTGTTTACTTTTGACTCATTGTTGCAGTGTTTCCCCCCACTTAACGCTGTGTTCCCTCCTCTTTTAATCAGTATATCCTGTTATGGGTCTATTACAGGAGTGGGTGGGTGAGGTTCTGTGGCCTGCAACGTGCAGGAGGTCAGACTAGATGATCATGATGGTCCCTTCTTGCCTAAAAGTCTATGGATCTAGGGGGATGGCTTCACAGGAAAGAAAAGCCCGTGACTGGCCTGTGCCAGCCGACTCAGGAACTCAGGCTGCAGGGCTGTTTCATTGCTATGCAGATTTCCAGACTTGGGCTGGAGCCCAAAATGTGGGACCCTCCCACCTTGCAGGACCCTCGAGCACCCTCTCCAGCCCAAGCCTAGAAGCCTACACAGCAATGAAACAGCCCTGCAGCCCAAGCCATGTGAGCCTGAGTTGGCTAGCATGGGCCAGCTGTGGGTTTTTCTTTGCTGTTTAGACATAGCCTAGGGGACTCTGTGCTTTTGAATGAGGAAGTATTGCTTCTCAGAGGCACCCAGATGTGGTGTGTAGTTTTCCAAGGTTTCTGTTTGGGGACTTGAACCAGTTCTAGTCTGTATATTAAGAGGAAATTGTAGGTATTGAACCCACCTGGCAGAAGGGTTGCATTTTGGATACTCTGGAAGGTAGGCCTTACTCTTATTATTCCCTCCCAGTCAGCCCTTTCCTGGAATCCTGCTAAGGGCTGATGTCACATTGGGGCTGACTAATATAGTGATGCATCTCTTTAATGTCACCATAATGTAATTTCAGAAACTCCCCTCAGCATTGTTTTCAGAAAACACTGCAAACAGATGAGTTAAAGTTGAGTTCACTTACTTTACTGTGGGTGCTGGAAAAACCAGAAAGCATTATCTTCAGTGCTTTTCCTGGAAAAGAAGTGAAGCAGCAGCAGTGCAGAGCTAGGAAAGGTGCATCAGCTGTAAGGCCTCTTCCTAAAAGGCTTTCTGTCAGTAGGAAATGAGAAGCAACAGCTTATTATTGTGACTCATGAGCACTGTGAGATTTGTATGAATTTTCATTGCACTAATCTTCACCAAGCTAAAGAGTGAGGACATTATTATTTCTCTGCCAACAACTCAGTATTTTGTAGTTCGGATACACTTCTCATGGGTAACTTTTCCCAGGATATGTTTTGAAATAGAGCACTTTCTATGGACCATGTCCTCAGTTCAGCCTCATGATCTGAACCTCTTTTAGGTGACCCTGTGGTGGTAGTTTGAGGATAATTAATTGGATCATGCAACAGGAAAATAAGAGAAGCTGGGGGCAGATGCAAATTGAATCAGTTCTACTGAAGTCAGCAGAGAATTTGGCCTGCTATATATTCCTTCTAGAATTTGCTCTTATAAATGTAAGAAAGTTTAATCTTATCCCTCTAGTCAATGGTGATCCTCTTCTGCCTCTTCTTTTGCTAAGATGCTGAGTTTCCTTTTGGGCTGCTGTACAGTGCTTTCTTCCAGCGCAGACTTTGGCACTTTATTCCAGATACCCCCTGAGTAAAGGAAATCTGCCTGGACTGCTTTAAAACTAACCTGTTCTTCATTTTCAGCCTATGTTCCTTTTTCAAGTTAGTATGCTGCACCAGTTGTGGTCAGCAATCTGTACCTTTTTCTTTTAAGACCTTGTATACTATCCTGTACTTTCAAGAGATCAATATCTTTGCCTCTTATGGCATAAGCTAAATGGACCAATTCTTTCTTTCTTTTTTTTTATTTTAAAGAAAAGAAATTGCACTTCCCAAACTCACACTAAGCTGGTTGCCCTTTGACCAGTGATGGCTCCTCTGGGCAGGCAGGGTAGAAATTGTTCTGAATCAGGTATGGTATGATCTTTAACTTAGCTGAAAATTGGTTCTGAGGATGTCTGTCCTTTTTTGCCTTCATAAAGCGCTTTCAGATATTATGAATTTCAACTGCCTTTCACATACTTTTTCTAGTGCATCAGGGTCATTCCCATAATATGGGAAATTAAACTGTACATGAAATTCTGAAAATCTTTTTACTAATGCTTGAAACAGTGAGAAAGCTACCTCTGTCACTTAATATGCAATGAAAACCCTATAGCAGCAGTTCTCAAACTGTGGGTCGGGACCCCAAAATAGATCATGACCTCATTTTAATGGGGTCGCCAGGGCTGGCATTAGGCTTGCTGCGGACTGGGCCTGAAGTTGAAGCCACAGTCACACCGCCCTCAGGTTACAGGCCCTCCATCCGCGGCTAAAGCCCTCGGGCTTCAGCTTTGCCTCCATCCCCATCTGGGGTAGTGGGGCTAAGGCTTTGACTTTGGTTCCCCTGCCCAGGGTGGTGGGGCTCAGGCAGGCTCAGCCATCAGTCCCCACTCCTAGGGTCTGGAGTAATTTTTGTTGTCACAGGGGGTTGCGGTGCATTGAAGTTTGAGAACTACTGCTCTATAGTCTTATGGTGAAATCCTGGCTCCACTGAGGTCAATAGGAGCTTTACCATTGACTTCAGCTGAGCCAGGATTTCACCCCTACTTAGGGTTGTCAACTTTCTGATTGCAGAAAACCTAAGACCCTTGCCCCACCCCCTTCCCTGAGACCCCACCCCACCCCTTCTCCAAGGTCCCCCACATGCCATCCACCCTCCCTCCCTCTGTCACTCGCTCTCCCTCACCCTCATTCACTTGCTCATTTTCACTGGGCTGGGGCAGGGGGGTGGGGGTACAGAAGGGGGGTGAGGGCTCCAGCTGGGGTTGTAGGGTTTGGAGTGATGCAGGGGATGACAGATTTGGGGTGCAGGAGGGGGCTCCGGGCTGGGGAATGGGGCCGAGGAGTTTGGAGTGGGAAGGGGGCTCAGGGCTAGGGCAGGGAGTTGGGGTGTGGGAAGGGTTTCAGGTTGCACGCTCCGGGTGGCACTTACCTCAGGTGGCTCCCAGAAGCGGTGACATGTCTCTCCGGCGCCTAAGTGTAGGCACAGCCTCTGCACACTGCCTCGCCCACAGGCACCTCCCCTGCAGCTCCCATTGGCTGCGGTTCCCAGCCAATGGGAGCTACGGAGCTGGCGCTCGGGGAAGGGCCATTGTTTGGAGCCCCTTTGGCAGCCCCTGTGCCTAGGAGACGGAGGGACATGTCACCACTTCTGGGAGCCATGTGGAACCAGGTAGGGAGCCTGTCAGACTCACGCCAACCGGACTTGTAATCTGTGCTGACTGGAGCCACCAGGGTCCGTTTTTGACCGTGTGTTCTGGTTGAAAACTGGATGCCTGGCAACCTTAACCCTACTGTAGAGGGCCTCAGTACACACACCTGTGACTTGTTTTCTCTCTCACTTCTGAGCAACACTGACAAGGATTTTAGAGTTAGCCTTTCTTTGCCCTTACATTGTTTGTCCTTTGAAGCTATAGGGACCTTTTTACAAGGGATTCATTCTACATATCTAACTCTTACAGTGGTTTAGTAGGAGTTAGCTAGTGCATATAAATCCCTGTATACATAGAAGGGAGAATAAGCATTCCCCATAGTCTGACTATATTTGGCTCATAGTCTCATTACCTAACTTGTTTACACTGCACTGAATTAATCACTTACTAAACCAAAAGCCTAATCTTGCCAGAACAATTTTAATGTATTTGCTCTGTTTCACTGTATATCCCTAGCTAATTAGCAAATATATTTTCTTTTGACAATGTAGCGTCTTCAAAGTCATTGAGTTCCAATGTAAGTTAAACAGATCAACTTTTGCAGCATCTCCTGTGTTTGCTGCATGTTTACACCCAGAAATGTGCCCTTGTTTGACGGACATAATTTGAATGCTAATTCTGAATCATTTATAATGATTTCCTGCAGACTATTTCAGGACAGCATCAGTGTTCGTGTTGTACATCAAAAAGTTTGAACTCTGAATACACTGGGCCAGAGCTTCAACTGGTGGAAACTGATATAGCTGCATTGCCTTCAGCAGAGCTTTGCTATTGACACTGGCTGAGGAGCTGGCATCTGATGTCTATCATCTTTGACTAGAAATACATTGACTTCAGTGGGGTTATTTGTTCTGCTAGAATGTTTTCAGGATTAGGCCAAATCATTTACTCAGATAATTCAGGAAGTTTTGGTAGATATTTTCTTCCATGTCTAGAATCCAGGCAGACTGACCCTTACCTATCTTCCTTTGTAGTTAAGCATTTCATACTGAAGCTACGGTACATTCCTCATTCACAGAGATTTCCTATTGCCTCTTACTTTATAAAGTACAATAAATCTCTTAATTGTATAATATTTTGTTGTTAATCAGCATGCTTTATCTTTGCATTGTAGTACAGTGGGCTAGCTTGCCTTTATTATATTGACTGCTTTGCATTATATTCTGCTTTTATTATATTCAGCAGTAATGCAAGGAACCTACAGGCCTGTATCCTGTAAGACATTAGCTTCACCTAATTAGCATAAGGCTTGAGGCCTATGAACTTTGAACAGATAAACTTTGAACAGATAAATGGCCCACTGGAAAACCCCAAGTACTGGGGAGCTGAAAATAGAGTGTTTAAGGGGAATTTCTGACTACAGAAACATGACCAAACCCCAAGAGTGTCATGACAACGAATTGACGTGCATAACAGGTGCATGAGCTACATCCACAAATTCCTAACCACAAGAGGGCCAAGGTAATGAATTGACGTATATAATAATAAGTTGAAATCATTGATATACTAACCTGTAGAAGAAAGATACTCCAACAGTAGTAAGGTGAGGGAATACAGATAAGGAAAAGGGGAAATACCCCTACTGAATATGCATCAAACATAGTGGTGTCAGTGTATCATATTATAAAAGTTGCATTCCAGCTTAGGGACAGTAGGAGAAGGAGATGTAGTCCATAGGAGGTGCCAGAATGATGGCCACTCATGATTAGGGAGAGGGTGATGGTGATGAAGAAGATGATGACTAACATTTCAGGTTGTTCTGCAAGGGACGGTGTGAGTATATGGATGTGCAGATATACAATCTGTTGTATCTCTATCTACCTTACTGAGTTGGGTGTTTGTGACTGTGTTAAGTGTATTAATAAACTATTTGTATATATAAAAGAGTTTCTATAGTGTGAATTGTTGCAACTGTGCATATCGGGGTTCCCAACCAGGGCGCCAGAACAAGGGGAGCCAGGGGACCACAACCCCCCACTTTTTAGTGGCCATAAGGGTGAGCAACGGGGGGAGGGAGCAGAGAGGAGCAAGCACGGGGTAGGGTCTTGGGGGGAAGAGGTGGCATGGGAACGAGGCCTTGGGGGAAGAGGCGATGCAGTGTGGGGAGGCAGGGCCACGGTTCGGGCACCTGGGATCCCCCCACTTTTAGGGCATTTCCGCTGCTCCTGTTCCCAATTATATAATAATTTGAATAATACTGGACCTTATCTTGGGACAAGCACCTGTCAACCCTCAGAGTGATAACTGGGGATTCTTAAGTAATCAATATAATTAATATATAATCTATAAATCAGGCTACAGCATATACAGTCATTGTCTTCCATTTCCTTTGGTTCCCTCATGCTGTTTTATCTTACTCAAGTTATAGTGTGGGTTTGTTGGTTTGTTTTTGTTTTTGTTTTTGCTTTTCTCTTTTAACTTCCATTTTCATTTTAATACTGATTATAAAAAGATGGTGATTACAATCTTCTACCTTTGCAAGGTATATTCAATCATATCTGTTTGTGTGACCATGCCAAGTCTAGCTTTTTTGGCTCCCTTAACAGTTGATGCACATATCCAATTTAAAGGCAGCCCTGTACCTGATTGACAAATATAGTTCTTACCTATTTTGTTTGCACAGTCATTTCGCATTCCAGTTCTTTCTGGTCAAATGGCCAATATAGTTTGGACTGTGAAATTTCACTGTAAAATATTCTTAGCTCATATTGACCCTTGTCAAGACCTTATACATTTCTGCTAAATCACTTTTTCCATAGTGTAAAGAATCCAATTTCACTAATAGGACAGTTCTTATTTAAAAGAAGACATTGCTGCTTACAGGGTCAAATCAGACTATGAGGTTTCAAATAATTTCAGGCTACATTGAAAGTTCTCTTTATGGGGGCTTTTGGGAGAGAGATGGTATAGAGGAGAACTACTTAGGGAAGGAGGGCGAGGCATTTAAACTCACTTCTTATGGTCTGTAAGGTTTAATTAGTTACTCCCATTTGTCTTTGTTTTATTTTGTTTTTAAATAACCACAAAGGGAGCCTAGAGCTTATGAGAGCCACTTTATTTATCCATCTGTTTGTAGAAATCCAAATAACTAATGATCATTTCCAGCTAACTTTTAATTGTCATTAATCATGCTTTTCTTTACTTTCAACTTCATGAAAAAACTCATACAGATACAGACAGACATCATCTTCCTTTCCAAATGCAAACAGATGGACATCATACCAGAAGGACTGAAGGTAAAAAATCCATTACAATCTACATACCACACAGACTATGCTGACAGCTTGTGCCACACGCTCTCAAAGAAACTGCGGAACCACCTGATCAACATCCTCTGCAGCAAATAGGGAAAGATTAAGAATGAGCTCTCAAAACTGGATACTCTCATAAAAAACCAACCTTCCACACAAACTTCCTCGTGGCTGGACTTTACAAAAACTAGACAAGCCATTTACAACACACACTTTGCTTCTCTACAAAAGAAAAAGGACACTAAACTATCTAAGGTTTCAGAGTAACAGCCATGTTAGTCTATTCGCAAAAAAGTGAGCTGTAGCTCACGAAAGCTCATGCTCAAATAAATTGGTTAGTCTCTAAGGTGCCACAAGTACTCCTTTTCTTTAAACTATCTAAACTACTACATGCCACAACAGTGGTTCCCTTAACCCACCCAGCAATATTATTAATCTATCCAGTTATGCTCTTAGCCCAGCAGAAGAATCTGTCCTTTCTTGGGGCCTCTCCTTCTACCCCTCCATCCCCAAGAACATGATACAGTTCTGTGGTGATCTAGAATCCTATTTTCGACATCTCCGACTCAAGGAATATTTCCAACACACCTCTGAACAACATACTAACCCACAGAGACCTTCCTACCAAGACTACAAAAAGAAGGATTCTGGGTGGACTCCTCCTGAAGGTCGAAACAACAGACTGGACTTCTACATAGAGTGCTTCCGCCGATGTGCACGGGCTGAAATTGTGGAAAAGCAGCATCACTTGCCCCATAACCTCAGCCGTGCAGAACACAATGCCATCCACAGCCTCAGAAACAACTCTGACATCATAATCAAAAAGGGCTGACAAAGGAGGTGCTGTTGTCATCATGAATAGGTCGGAATATGAACGAGAGGCTGCTAGGCAGCTCTCCAACACCACTTTCTACAAGCCATTACCCTCTGATCCCATTGCGGGTTACCAAAAGAAACTATACCATCTGCTCAAGAAACTCCCTGAAAAAGCACAAGAATAAATCCACACAGACACACCCCTGGAACCTCGACCAGGAGTATTCTATCTGCTACCCAAGATTCATAAACCTGGAAATTCTGGACGCCCCATCATCTCAGGCACCGGCACCCTGACAGCAGGATCGTCTGGCTATGTAGACTCCCTCCTCAGGCCCTATGCTACCAGCACTCCCAGCTACCTTCGAGACACCACTGACTTCCTGAGGAAACTACAATCCATCAGTGATCTTCCTGAAAACACCATCCTAGCCACTATAGATGTAGAAGTCCTCTACACCAACATTCCACACAAAGATGGACTACAAGCCATCAGGAACAGTATTCCCGATAATGTCACGGCAAACCTGGTGGCTGAACTTTGTGACTTTGTCCTCACCCATAACTATTTCACATTTGAGGACAATGTATACCTTCAAATCAGCGGCACTGCTATGGGTACCCACATGGCTGACTTAGAACAACACTTCCTCAGCTCTCGTCCCCTAATGCCCCTACTCTACTTGCGCTACATTGATGACATCTTCATCATCTGGACCCATGGAAAAGAAGCCCTTGAGGAATTCCACCATGATTTCAACAATTTCCATCCCAACATCAACCTCAGCCTGGACCAGTCCACACAAGAGATCCACTTCCTGGACACTACGGTGCTAATAAGCGATGGTCACATAAACACCACCCTATACCGGAAACCTACTGACCACTGTGCCTACCTACATGCCTCCAGCTTTCATCCAGACCACATCACACGATCCATTGTCTACAGCCAAGCTCTATGATAAAACCTCATTTGCTCCAACCCCTCAGACAGAGACAAACACCTACAAGATCTCTATCAAGCATTCTTACAACTACAATACCCACCTGCTGAAGTGAAGAAACAGATTGACAGAGCCAGAAGAGTACCCAGAAGTTGCCTACTACAGGACAGGCCCAACAAAGAAAATAACAGAACGTGACTAGCCATCCCGTTTAGCTCCCAACTAAAACCTCTCTAATGCATCATCAAGGATCTACAACCTATCCTGAAGGACAACCCATCACTCTCTCACAGATCTTGGGAGACAGGCCAGTCCTTGCTTACAGACAGCCCCCCAACCTGAAGCAAATACTCTCCAGCAACCATACACCACACAACAAAACCACTAATGCAGGAAACTATCCTTGCAACAAAGCCCGTTGCCAACTGTGTCCACATATCTATTCAGGGGACACCATCATAGGACTTAATCACATCAGCCACATTATCAGAGGCTCGTTCACCTGTGCATCTACCAATGTGATATATGGCATCATGTGCCAGCAATGCCCCTCTGCCATGTACATTGGCCAAACTGGACAATGTCTACGTAAAAGAATAAATGGACACAAATCAGACGTCAAGAATTATAACATTCAAAAACCAGTCGGAGAACACTTCACTCTCTTTGGTCACTCGAATACTGACCTAAAAGTGGCAATTCTTCAACAAAAAAACTTCAAAAATAGACTCCAAGGAGAGACTGCTGAATTGGAATTAATTTGCAAACTGGATACAATTAACTTAGGCTTGAATAAAGACTGGGAGTGGATGTGTCATTACACAAAGTAAAACTATTTCCCCATGTTTATTCTCCACCCCCCCCCGCTCCCCCCGGCTACTGTTCCTC